>NC_134355.1:311908812-312283521 GCF_048569485.1 Anomaloglossus baeobatrachus
CCTTAGATCTCGCTGCCAAAGTCTGGTAGCAAGATGTCTATATGCGCGGGGAAGATTTTCACTTACCGCCCCCCCACCGGAAGTCACGTGAGTGATCACGTGACCTTTGGTGGTTGCCATGGTAGCACAGGGTCATGTGATGACTCCTGCAGCTATGATGTTTCACTTTTGTTTTCGTTGGAGGCCAGTGAAGCAGGAAGTGACCGTATCTGCTGTTTACAGCTGTATAGCTGTTATCAGCAGATAGATCAAAGCGATCGGATTGCTGATCGCTATAGCCCCCTAGGGGGACTAGTAAAATAAAAAAAAAAGTAAAAAAAAAAGTAAAAAAAAATAAAAAAAAAAACAAAAAGCCTAAAAGTTCAAATCACCCCCCTTTCACCCCATTGAAAATTAAAGGGTTAAAAAAAATAATATATACACATATTTGGTATCGGCGCGTTCAGAAATGCCCGATCTATCAAAATATAAAATCAATTAATCTGATCAGTAAACGGCGTAGTGGCAAAAAAAATTCCAAACGCCAAAATTATGTTTTTTGGTCGCCGCAAGTTTTATGCAAAATGCAATAACAGGCGATCAAAACATAGCATCTGCGCAAAAATAGTACCACTAGAAACGTCAGCGCGAGATGCAAAAAATAAGCCATAACTGAGCCATAGATCCCAAAAAATGAGAACACTACGGGTTTTGGAACATGGCGCAAAACGTACGCCACTTTTATTGGACAAGCTTGTGAATTTATTTAACCCTTAGATACAAGTAAACCTAACATGTTTGGTGTCTACAAGCTCGCACCGACCTCAGACATCATACCCACACATCAGTTTTACCATATAGTGAGCACCGTGAATAAAACATCCCAAAAACTATTGTGCCATCACACTTCTTTGCAGTTTTTCCACACTTGGAATTTTTTTGCTGTTTTCCAGTACACCATATGGTAAAACTTATGATTTCATTTAAAAGTACAACTTGTTCCTCAAAAAAACAAGCCCTCATATGGCAAGATTGACGGAAAAATAAAAAAGTTACGGCTCCCGGAAGAAGGGGAACAAAAAACAAAAACGCAAAAACGGAAAGTGCCCGGGGGCTGAAGGGGTTAAATACATCCACAGGTGTGTCTCTAATTAATGCAGATGTTGTCAATAAGCCTATCAGAAGCATCCAAAGACATGGCATCATCATATGGGCTGTCCCATATTATTTAAAGGCACAGTACTCTTAGTGTATGTAAACATTTGACATTGCAGTAATAAAAATGCCTTAAAACATTCCCTCTCATTATTCTGACATTTGGGAAATATAAATAATTTTGGTAATCCTAATTGACATAAACCAAGAAAGATTTATTCGGATTTCATGTCAGAAAGTGATAAAAACCTGCATATCTGTCTTTTTAGATAGTGTATGTAAACCTCTGGTTTCAACTGTATACACACCCACACAGTCATGGCTGTAGATGTTAGCACCCTTGAAGTTGTTCCAGAAAATGAAGTAATTACCTCAGAGAATTAATAATAATACACCCCCTATACTACCCCTCTCTATAATACTCCTGCTACATTGCCCCTTTCCATATTATCTCTCCAAATCTGCCTCTATGTATATCCCCCAGACACACTGCCCTTCTGTATAATGTCCATCCATACACACTGCCCCTTTGTGTAATATCTCTCCCATACACTGCATCTCTGCATAATATCCCCACACACATACTGCCCCTGTCTATAATATCCCCCCAGATGCACTTCCCCTCTGTAAAATATCCACCCATACACACTGCTCCTCTGTATACCATCTCTCCCACACTGCCCCTCTGTATAATATCCCCTCACACATACTGCCCCTGTAGAATACCCTCACAAACACACACTGTCCCTTTGTGTAATATCCCCCACACACTGCCCCTCTGTATAATATGCCCCTAAACACACTGCCCCTCTGTACAATATCACCACACACACTGTCCCACTGTATAATATCCCCATGCACACTGAGCGAGCATGCTTGAGTATCACATATGCTCTGATGTTTCGTCCGTAAAACAATGACCACAATGCACAGGCTTGCTTCACTGAATTAAGTGTGCAGGCACCCCCAGGGAGAGGCATTCACAGTCTCTCAATGGCTCTCACTGGGGTTAAAGTAACGTTTTTGGATGTAGTGTGTCAAAAGAAAAAAGACACATAGATGGTAATGTAAATAGGAGTATTCTAGCTCACTGGTTGATATACCATTGCCCTAACTGCACCGATGTACTATATCCATGTTGTATCTTCCACATTTCCTTTTGCTGTCATTACTGTATTCATTTACTCTATCCACGCTGTATTCTCCATATACCCTTCCGCTGCTATTACTGTACTCAATTACTGTATTCCTTTCCATATACTCTCCTTTTTGCTCTTCTCATAGTTTCCTCCGTATTGCTAACCGGTATAATTACCTGTCACAATCATAGCCTTACTCATTGTTATCATTTGTTCTTCTCCACAGGCACATTTCCCATAATTCCTCCACCTCTTGGTATAATATACTTTACTTCATAATGTATCATTTCTCTTTATGGGAATCGACCTCTGTTGCTTCCTTTGGCTTTATCTCTCCATGTACATACTTTACATAAAGAAATACGGTAATTGTTTCTGTATTACTAAAGCTGGGGTCACACTAAACGACAGCGACAACGACGTCGCTGTTACGTCACCATTTTCTGTGACGTAGCAGCGACCTTGTAAGTCGCTGTTATGATCGCTGCTTAGCTGTCAAACACAGCAGCCGAAGCAGCGATCATAACGACACGCGTCGCTGTTCTGCAACATGTGCAGAGAGCAGGGAGCCGCGCACACTGCTTAGCGCTGGCTCCCTGCTCTCCTTGCTACAGTACACATCGGGTTAATTACACGATGTGTCCTGCAGCTACATGTGCAGAGAGCAGGAGCCGGCACTGGCACCGTGAGAGCAGCGGAGGCTGGTAACGAAGGTAAATATCGGGTAACCACCTTGGTTACCCGATGTTTACCCTGGTTACAGCTTACCGCAGCTGCCAGATGCCGGCTCCTGCTCTCTGCTCGCTTCATTTTGTCGCTCTCTCGCTGTCACACACAGCGATCTGTGTGTCACAGCGGGAGAGCGACGACCAAAAAATGAAGCCGGACATTCAGCAATGAGCGGCGACCTCACAGCAGGGGCCAGCTCGTTGCTGGATGTCACACACAGCGACAGCGACGGGATGTCGCTGCAACGTCACAGAAAATGGTGACGTAGCAGCGACGTCGTTGTCGTTGTCGCTGTGTGTGACACCACCTTAACATGTATAACATTGTATAATCTTGTCTCAAATTAATATAAGAACTAGTGAGTATATGCTGCCACTATATAATCCCACATTGTATATACAGTACTTGTTTTGTTCACATTTATTTTTTTAATACTTTTTCTGTTACCAGTTAGAATTTGCTTGATAAAGGCCAGGAGATGCCGAAACGTTGCATTGTTTTCGAGAGAAATTATTCAAATTTTGAGAAATTATATGAATATTTGGAAATAAATCATTTCAGTTCACATGTGGACTTGAGCAATTTTTTACACACGTAATATTACCCTCTGTGAAAGAACATGCGGACCGACATAGATGGTAATAACGGACACACAGATGACACAATGATGTAAAACACTGATGACATTGTTCCATATTTGTGTTTAAATACAGACATATGAATGAGAACTGATAATTGAATTCGTAAATTCTTATTTTTTTAACTCAAGGTATCTACCAACATGTGAAAGCCATATTTTTTTTAAATTTAAAGGTATACACTGGATACAGAAAGTATTCAGATCCATTTACATTTTTCACTCTTTGTTTCATTGCAGCTATTTGGTAAATTCAAAAAAGTTAATTTTTTTTCTCATTAACCCGTTAATGATCGCGGGCAGTAAAGTTACATCCTAGTGGTCATAGTGTTAATCTCCCGCTGCTGCTGCCGGCAGCAGAGGAAGATCGGCGTGCATATCAGTTGATTTATACAGCTGACATGTGTGCCTGCTAAATGAGAGCGGAATCGTTATATGCCCGTGCCGTTTAACCCCTTAAATGGCGCTGTCAATGAATGTTTACTTACCGCCCAATACTAGAAGTCACGTGATGTGATCATGGGACTTTCGATGGTTGTCATGGTAGCACAGGGTCATGTGATGACTCCTGTAGCTCACATGACTCACTCACTGTTTCACCCGGCCAAGAGCTATGTGAGACAGGAAATGAATATATCTGCTGTTCACAGCTGTGTAGCAGATATGGAAGAGCAATCAGACAGCTAATCCATATAGCCCACTAGGGGACCTAGTAAAATAAAAAAAAGTTTTAAAAAATAAAAAAAATAAAAAAACCTAAAAGTTCAATCACCCTCCTTTCGCCCCATTGAAAATTAAAGGCTTAAGAAATAAAAAATCTACACACATTTGGTATTGCCGTTTTCAGAAATGCCCGATCTATCAAAATATAAAGTCAATTAATCTGATCGGTAAACGGCGTAGCGGCAAAAAAATTTCAAACGCCAAAATTACATTTTTGGTCACCACAAATTTTGTGCTAAATGCAATAATAGGCGATCAAAACATAGCATCTATGCAAAAATAGTACCATTAAAATGTCAGCCTGAGACACAAAAAATAAGCTATCATTGAGCCATAGATATTGAAAAGTGAGAACGCTACAGGTCACGGAATATGGTGTAAAACGTACATCACTTTTTTCGGACAAGCTTCAGATTTTTTTTAACCCCTTAGATAAATGTAAACGTATTCATGTTTGTTGTCTACGAACTCACACCAACCTGAGGCATCACAGCGACACATCAGTTTTACCATATAGTGAACACAGTGAATAAAATATCTCAACTACAATTTTGCTATTGCACTTTTTTTGCCATTTTTCCCGCATTTGGATTTTTTTTGCCGTTTTCCAGTAAACAATATCCGTAAACCTCATGGTTTCATTTAAAATTACAGCTTGTTCTGCAAAAAAACAAGCCCTTACATGACCATACTGACTGAAAAATAAAAAAGTTATGTCGGAAGAAGGATGGTGAAAAAACAAAAGGAAAGCGCAAAATAGGCTGGTCGTGAAGGAGTTAATATACACTTTGCACCCCATATTGACAGAAAAAAAAGATACTGTATGTAGAAATTTTTGCTAATTTTTTTAAACAATAAAAACTGAAATATCACATGGTCATAAGTATTCAGACCCTTTGCTCAGTATTAAGTAGAAGTACCCTTTTGAGCTAGTACAGCCATGAGTCTTCTTCGGAATGATGCAACAATATTTTCACACCTGGATTTGGGGATCCTCTACCATTCTTCTTTGCAGATCCTCTCCAGTTCCGTCAGGTTGGTTGGTGAACATTGGCAGTCAGGAATGGTCACAGAGTTCTTCTGAAGCCACTCCTTGTTATTTCAGATGTGTGCTTAGGGTCATTTTCTTGTTGGAAGGTGAACCTTCGGCCAAGTCTGAGGTCCAGAGCACTCTGGAAGAGGTTTTCTTCCAGGATATCTCTGTACTTGGCCGCATTCATCTTTCCTTCAATTGCAACTAGTCATCCTGTCCCTGCAGCTGAAAAACACCCCTATAGCATGATGCTGCCACCACCATGTTTCATTGTTAGATTGTATTGGGCAGGTGATGAGCAATGCCTGGTTTTCTCCACACATACCACTTAGAATTATCACCAAAAAGTTCTATCTTCGTCTCATCACACCAGAGAATCTTATTTCTCATATTCTGGGAGTCCTTCATGTGTTTTTTTTGCTAACTCTATGTGTGGCTTTCATATGTCTTGCACTAAGAGGCTTCCGCCGGGCCACTCTGCCATAAAGGCCCGACTAGTGGAAGGCTGTATTGATAGTTGACTTTGTGGAACTTTCTCCCATCTCCCTACTGCATCTCTGGAGCTCAGCCACAGTGATCTTGGGGTTCTTTCTTACCTCTCTCATCAAGGTTTTTCTTCCACGATTGCTTAGTTTGGCTGGATGGCCAGGTGTAGGAAGAGTTCTGGTGGACCCAAACATTTTCCATTTTGGGTTTATGGAGGCGACTGTGCTCTCAGGAACCTTGAGTACTGCAGAAATTCTTTTGTAACCATGGCCAGAACTTTGCCTTGCCACAATTCTGTCTCTAAGCTCCTTGGGCAGTTCCTTTGACCTCATAATTCTCATTTGGTCTGACATGCACTGTGAGCTATATTGAGATAAAGCAAGAGGAATTGGGTATTAATGCCGTGCTGTAACCAGGAATCCAATGTTGATTAAATATTATTGTAACTGTCAGGTATCTCTCCAGTATTTGAAATACAGCGGGCGGTGCTCTGACGCGTATGAACTTGTATATATAGAGGGCTCACCCCTGGCTTTTCTGGATTGTTGATTTTCTTTGATGTCCTGATCAAGGAGACTGTGATCTCTGAAATGCGTTGACCTGACCTATGCATGAATAAAGAGAATATTTAATCAACATCGGATTCCTGGTGACAGTTTGGCATCAATACCCAATTCCTCAGCTTTATCTCCATATTGGTTACCTTCGGGCCTGCTACTACTCAGTAATGGGCCTACAAGAGTTGTGAATTTCACAACCCCACCAGGTAAGTGTATATACATGCACTCGCCTTTCTGTCTTACCAGATAAGACCCTATTTTCACAATTTCTTCACAGTTAATATCTATGCACTGTGAGCTGTGAGGTCTTATATAGACAGGTGTGTGCCTTTCCAAATCAAGTCCTATCAGTTTAATTACACACAGCTGGACTCCAATGAAGGAGTAGAACCATCTCAAGGAGGATCACAAGGAAAAGGACAGTATGTGATTTAAATATGTGTGTCTGAGCAAAGGGTCTAAATACTTATGACCATGTGATATTTCAGATTTTGTTGTTTAAAAAATTTGGAAAAATGTCTGCATTTCTGTTTTTGTGTCAAGATGGGGTGCAGAGTGTACATTAATGAGAAAAAAAATGAACTTTTCTAAATTTACCAAATGGCTACAATGAAACAAAGAGTGAAAAATGTAAAGAGGTCTGAATACTTTCCGTACCCACTGTACATAGCTATTAATTACAGGTAGTGACTGTGTTTATGATCAAATTTCCATTTTTTTAACACATGTTTTCTGTCATTTAAAATAAATACATTTTGCAATTGTAAACTGTGATGTTCTATTCCTCTTTTTAATTTGGTTTTTATCCTTCTCCAGTTGAGGGCACTATTCATGTGAGCAGCTGATGACTGATTCAGTATATCGTCTACCGTGTAAAAGGCGTAAAGCTGAATAATTCACAGAGACTATTATTACTTGGCATACAAATAATTGCAGCAGGTTCCTTTCACTATACAACCATGGCTGCGAGGAGGGAAAATTCCAAGTAACAATTAGAAAACAATGTTAGTATTTTGGCTACTTAACTAAGGCAGTAAATTGTAATTTTTTTGTATCAAGTTCATACAATTAAAATAATACTTTTCTTTACAATGTTATTTTCATCCTTAGCATTAGCTACACTAGGGAAATACAGTAACCTTGATGATTGTCTCTACCTTGTTTAACGTAGATGAATAGACAGACAGACCAACTGATAAAGAAATCAATACCATCTTGTATGGATAATGTTCAGTTTACATTATCCACAGCCTATCTCTTTGCATGGAAATTGTTCTGCATGACAAGATGGTAGGAGAAGCAAGAGCTCTGTTCCTGGACAATAAACAGGATTAAAAAAAGAGTACTTAAAGTGTAATTTTCATTTTTATTTCATGAATCAATAGTACACATGAAAATAAGCAACTTTGTAATATTTCTCATCAGACATATTTGCTTCTTTCTCTGCCAGAATTGATCAGTTTAAAACTAGAAAAAAGAAGCGCTAATAGGGTATTACCAGATGACACGAGTAATATATAAAAGTATATACACTCACCTACTGTGGTTGTGCACGTCACAACCCCTGTTTAAGCATGAGATAATGGCGTCTGCTGCAGCCCCAAGTGGATGAGCATTCAAACAGGAGAAGAGATGGGGTTAACGCCGCACATCAGCCAAATGAAGATGTAGAGTTGTTGATAAATTCGATATCTTTTTTTTTCATAGGTCTACACGTTTCGAAGTAGAAACCTCTTCCTCAGGACCAGAATATCAACAAAGCGTTTGTTGATATTCTGGTCCTGAGGAAGAGGTTTCTACCTCGAAACGCGTAGACCTATGAAATAAAAAACATCAATTTATTAACAACTCTACATCTTCATTTGGCTGATGCGCGGCATTAACCCCATCTCTTCTCCTGTGAGAATTGATCAGTTATTATCAACATTCTCAATTTTAAGGTGAAATCTGTATTCAGTGAAGTCTTTCCCATTACTGAAGTAGGAGATGGCAGTTGGTACTGATGAGATTCTACGACAACGGGAGGAGGGAGGAGCTCAGGGAAAGGGAGGGGCTAGAGACAGAGCTCTGCCCCTCCTCCCTCTGCTGACTACATAGTATCTCATCATTAGCAACTGCCATCTTCTATTTCAGTAATGGGAAAGTGACAAAGTTGATTAATTAATGTGTATTTATAATTTATGGAATAAAAACTAAAATGATGGCTACGAATTAATTCATAGACACAGGGCCGGATATACTGCCAGTGCAGCATCACAGGGGCCCCAGAGAGGTTGGGGGCCCCAAACAAATGCTGAAGTGTTAAAATGTCATGGCTCATCACTAGTGGTGCATGAACCCACAGATGTTGGGGTTTGGCGGGTCTGGTCGGACTTAAAAAATAGTCCAGTTTAGGACCAGACTTGACTTGAACTTGACCCCTGGCGCCTAACCCCATATAAGTCTAAGGGACGAAATGAAAGTGTTATAAAAATGGTTTTAGTTAGTGTTATAGTGCTGCAAAAGGAAGCAAAATGGGGAGTAAAGCAGGACAATTATACTTATGCAGCTGTCTCATTCCTTTTGGGTCCGCTCATTAAAGGGAACCAATCACCAGGATTTTCGCATATAACATAAAGTCAGTGCTATACTGGCACTATCAGGCTGATTCTTTACATACCTGTAGTGGTCAGCTCGGATGTTTAGGTATTGAAATCCAAGAAAGTAAAGTTTATAAAATTACCTGCTTGTTGAGTGACAGCAGCTGAGGATCAGATAATATATTCATAGTTGTCCTCTCTCCCTGTTAGAATTAGCATAAGTATTATACAAACAATTCACTTTGTCTCTTGCAGGACCTGTGTGAGATCATACCCATGTGACCAGAAGGGGTGGGGCCTCAGCCAACAAAGTTGGATACCAGGTCACATGGGTATGACCTCACACTGGTCCTGCAAGAGACAAAGTGAATTGTTTGTATAATAATTATGCTAATTCTAACAGAGGAAGGGGATAACTATGAATATATTATCTGCTCCTTTGCTGCTGTCACTCAACAAGCAGCTAATTTTATAAACTTTACTTTCTTGGATTTCAAAACCTATACATCTGAGCTGACAACTACAGGTATGTAGACAATCTGTGTGATAGTGCCAGTACAGCAATGGCTTTAGGTTATATATGAAACTCCTGGTGATTGGTTCCCTTTAAATCTTATGAATATTGACTGCTTCCCCCACCCACTCACTGTGACAGTGTCTGTGATTGGTTGCAGTCAGACTGCTGGCATCTGTGAGTGTTTGCCCTCACACTAACTGCCTGAGTCCCTGAATTGGAGTGTACAAATTAAAAATAATAAAAAAAAAAAGGTGTGAGTGCCCCGTATTTTGATACCTAGCATAGATAAAGTAAACAGCTGGAGGCTGCGTGCGTTATTTTGGCTGTGTATCAAAATACTACGGACCCCAAGCAGCTTTTTAAAAATTACTTAAATAAATAATTTTTGATGCACAAATATCTGAAACAAATTTCTGCAAAAATTCCTGTACCAAATCTACATCTACTCGCAGAAAAACACATCGAAGCTGCATCACAATTTTTTTGCCAGGAGATGCAGATATTGCATGTTGTACTGAATGCCGTATTTAATAGGAATTTTGTACTAGTGTTACCATATGTTTGGTTGGGCAGTGTAATCAATAGTGCTGGGCAGACCTGGACTGCAAAAGTCTGGATCTGCGGGGGCTCAAAAGTATACGAGTATTGGGCCTGGGCCCGGAGTTCTCAAGTTACTCCAGGTAATGAATCCAGGTCTAGCCACCCGAATAATAAAAAATAAATAAAAGAAAAATAAAGAAAAAAACAATAATGCAGGCGCGCTATACTTACCGAGTCTCTGGCGTGGCTGTAACTGCTTCCAGTCCCTCATTCTACTTCCGGAGCCACTTATCATCCTTCATACATAGGCACTACTTTCCCCGCCCACCAGCAGTCCAGGTGTCTGTGATTGGTTGCAGTCAGACGCACCCCCAGCCTATGTTGGACTGCTTGCGATCACAGACCTGGTCTGTGACTCACCAATCATTATTATTGAATGCTCTGATTAAAAGGATCTGCATGAAATGATTCTTACTCTTTTCCTCCAAGTTCTTTTGATTTATGAAAATATATAAGTGGTCAATATTGGAGATGAGCGGTGTTCAAATCGAACTGTTCGCCAATCTCAAATTCGACCTGTTTTAGGTGATGTTCGAGTCGGTCAACGAATGCGAACAATTAGCTTCAAGTTCGACAGTTCGAAGTTATGTCCGATAACGGTTTGATCACCAAAAGAGTAACTGGCTTTTCACAGTAATACTGTCATTCAATATTAATACAGTGGAATCTTAATTAACGAGAACAATCCATTCTGGGAATGTGCTTGTTAACCAAGTTACTCATTTAGCAAAGCAAGATTTCCCATAGGAAATCATTGCAATGCAGACAATTCCTTCCACAACTTGTTAAATGTCCCATCCTGGTCCCCTATTGTGCCATTCCACACATGCACAAACACATACAAACACACACAAACATAGACAAACATACACTCACACACACATATTATGCTCACCTTACCTTCCGTTTCATCGCCGGCCTCCTGGGACTTGCAGTGTGAGTAGCATCTGAGAGAGGAAGTTCCTTCCTCGTCGCGATGGTTACCCGATACACGTAGTTCAGTGCTACAGGATATGTATCGGGTAACCATCGCGACGAGGGAGGAACTACTCAAATGCAGCGAGCTGGCCAATCAGAGGCAAGCGGCTCCTGCCTTTCACGTCAGCACTCTGGCAGTGGAAGTTCCGGCATTGGTCGCGATGGTTACCCGATACCAGCAAACTGCAAGTCCCAGGAGGCCGGCGATGGAACGGAAGGTACGGTAAGCATAATATGTGTGTGTGCGTTCGTCTTTGGGCATGTTTGTATGTGTTTGCCTGACATTGTTTTCAATGGTGTTCAAAGTTATTCGAAAGTGTTCGACGAATGTTCGTCGAGCGTTCGACAAACACACCCGCCATTCGACGAACCGAACTCAAACACTAGAATGGTGGCTCATCTCTAGTCAATATGCAGAATTTACTTTTGTTTGAAGCATGACATGGATTTCATTTGAGCAATGCACCGGCATACCGTTAATTATTTTGTGTGGTTAGAAAGAAGGGCCCAGAGCTGATCAAAATGGACGAAGTCCCACATGACAGGGGTGGGCCATGAGGGAATGAAAAGGGGTTGGTGATTTGGACAGGGTAATAGGAGGAGCATCGGACATTGGTGATATATAGGGAAAAGTGTCGGAATAGGGTCCATTTTGTGGGGAGGACACACAAAGGAGTGAACCCCCTATTCATGCTTTACCTTATAGGCAACATGGAGGCCCTGTTCAGTTGGCTGAGGGCAGTGGCGGGTGTCAGAGGTGAAGCATGGCTGAAGGAATAGGTGTCCAACTTGCTGAGAGCAGTGGTGCCACAGCCCGGTACTGAGGGCTCTGAGCGGCGGCCTCGGAGAGCAAAGCTGCCAGAGCCCGGAGGCAACCTTTGCTCCAGCCAGGAATCAGAGGCAGAATGGCAGGGGAAGGAGCAGGCGACAGTCTGTCCTCCCTGGCAGCATAGACTTGGCAGGATTTTTGCTCCCCCGGCCTTATCGGAGGTGAGGGGTGACAGTCGCAGGGCAAATGGAGATAGTTGGCAGCCCCCCATGATGGGGTCAGTGCAGAGTAGACGTCAGGATTCGGGATTGGTGGCTGTCGGTGCCACAGTTACCGTGCAGCCTGGTGAGTATGGCTCTATGTTGTGTATGTCCTAGAACATAAATATGGAAGGGTTAGGAGGTGGCGAGCATCTGGTGTTCCCAGGATTGGCCCCTGGTGGTGGGGTCCTGCGGCGGATGTTGCTGGAATTAGGGAGCTTTTAGGTAGTGTCAGGGATATATTGGTGTGTTTGGAGCGAGGTTACGGTGTTGGTAGCAAGGTGTCTCCGACAGCGGCGTGGGTGAATACCCAGGATAATGCAGTGGAGTTAGGTGGTAGTTGACGGGCGTGGCTCAAGGAAGGCAGCGACAGGTGGGATATTGGTGTTAGTTCAAAGTGAGAAGGACAAGGCGGTTGCAATAAATCTAAATGATAGGATAGAAGGTGAGGTATACGTTTGTTTTGAGGGGCCATTGGGGTCCACCAGAGGAAGGAGGTAAAAGAGAAAATCTGGAAGGAGGAATATGTGGAGATTTTTTCCCTTCTACTGCTGGAAAAATGTAATCTTAATAAGGGGACAGCAAAAAGGAGGAGGAGGAAAAAAGAGGTGGCATCTGATACCACAGACGTTGGTGAATTGGCTACAGGCTTTTGCCATATTCGTGAGTGTAGTGAGTGAAAAAGCACCAGAGAATTGTTCTCCTTTATATGGATATATATATATGTTTATATGTTATATGGATCCAATTGGTGAGGCACATAGGACGTATGAAGGGCAGGCTTGGCTGCGTTATGATGAACAATTCCATCAAAGTAAGGCGGTTCATCCCAACATTAAGTGGGATCAAAAGGATATTGGTGTCTGGCGGAAGGTGATGGCCCCGTCGAGATACGGGCAGTCATTTCTTTGGGACACAAATGGAGGATCCCAGGTAGGAAGTGGAGGCAGTGTTGGTCAAGGGGAAAAATCGGGCGCATGCTGGAAATTTAATGAGGGGCAATCTACGTATGGGCCCAGTTGCAAATCCAAGCATGTCTGCTCACACTTTAGCGGGTCCTCCCATGGGACCACAAAATGTTTTAAGAAAGGAAAAGGGAAGCCCGGCAATGTTAATAGCCAAGTGGCAGACACTAGTGCGTTTTCACACGATAACCCCCTTTTTAAGCAGATTCCCATATAGAGACAGGGTGGTTGTTCTGTGTCATGGTTTTAAAGATGGTTTTAAAATCCCTCCACTGCATCAAGTTCCTTTTGCTTTAAAGAAGTTGTTGTCGTTATTGGTATACCTTGAGGTGGTGGTGGACAAAATTCAGAAGGAAGTTGGGCTTGAGCGGATTGCAGACCCTTTTCAATTTCCCCCGTTTGAGAATATGGTGGTTTCGCCTTTGGGCATTTGCCTAAAAAAGAGCCTAATAAATTCTGTCTTATCCACCATCTCTCATATTCAAAAGGTTTATCTATCAATGATGGCATAGATCCGGAGTTATACTCAGGGGCCTACACATCGTTTGATGCAGTGGTGCAGTGGATTCAACGTTATGGACATAGGGGCGTTGCTTACAAAAATGGATATTGCGGCGGCCTTTTAGGTTGCTACCTGTTCATCTGGAGAGTACAAGGTTGCTAGGCTGTCATTGGGATGGAGGCTTTTTTTTGATAGGTGTTTGCCAATGGGTTGTGCAATTTCTTGCGTGTTTTTCAAAGTGTTTAGCACCTTTTTAGCATGGGTGGTGCGAGATGTTTCCAGTGTTCCATCAATTATTGATTTTTTGGGTGATTTTCTTTTTATGGGTCCACCTGATTCAGCGCTTTGTCAGAATTTACTGTTGTCTATATTTTGGGTTGTAATGTGTTTTGGCGTGCCTTTAGCTTGCAGAAGACGGAAGGTCCCTGTACACAGTTGAGTTTTTTGGGCATTTCCATTGATTCAGTGGCTATGGAGTGTTGGTTGCCAGAGGACAAGCTGGTTTCCTTGCGGTAGGAGGTGGAGAAGGCTACTGCGGGAAGGGGCACTCCTCATCATTATGTTCATTTAAACAAGGAGCTTAGGGAGAATTTGGTGGTCTGGGGGACTTTTTGAGGGATTATAATGGAAGGTCTCTTATTCAAAGCGAGGCACAGAATAATTTTGATAAGGAAATTTACATGGATGCGGCAGGTGGGGCAGGATTTGGGGCCTATTGTCGAGGCCATTGGTGTGCTGGAGTTTGGCTGGAGGACTGGAAGCAGCGGGGGGTTTCTGAGAAATTTGACATTGTTGGAGTTATTTCCTATTTTGATGGCGGTGTCAATTTGAGAAAAGGAGTTTAGAGATCGGAAGCTCAGGATTAATTGTGATAACATGCGGGTGGTAACTGTTATTAATAAAATCACGGCTTTGTCCCCTCTAGTGATAAGAGTGTTGAGGGAACTAGTTTTGCGTTGTTTGAAGTTGAACACCTGTATTGTTGCAGTTCATGTGCCTGGGGTAAAGAACTCTATTGCTGATTATCTCGTTTTCAGTGGGATCGTTTTTATGCATTAACCCTGAAGGCTCAGTGTTCAGGTGTGGACTGTCCCTCAGAACTGTGGCTGCTGGTTGTCAGGGAGTGAGTCTGCCGATACAGGGCACGGGCATGGAACAGACATGGGAGGCTTATGAGTTTGCATGGCAGGTATGGTGCAGCTGGTTGCGGTATTGGGGAGATGTGTTTTCGGATAGGTTGTTGGCGGTATTACTTTTAATGACAGAGCGTTGGAAGTTGGTTGGTTCGTGGCAAAACTGAATGATTTTGTGGCAGCTTTGGCCTTTGAATTCAAACTGAGAGGTCAAAAAGACGCGACTAAGGATTTTTTGGTCAGTCAGGAGCTCAAAGGATATTGGAAGGGGCAGGCAAAAGCAGACAAGGACAAGCGGAGGCCAGTTTCGTTACATATTTTGGAGAAGCTTGGTGGGCGGCTGGTGGTGGTTTGCAAGTCGGAATGGGAGAGGGCTATACCTAGCGTGGATATTTGAGCGTTCGTTTATTGGGGAGCACAGCATGCTAATATTCAGCCCGAAGGACGGCAGCTAGGCTTTCATGGAGAGGTATTGAGGAGTTGATAGCTCGGTTTTAGAGGGATGGTGTGAAGTCTCGTGTTGCTGGAGATTCATAAGGCAGCCTATTTGGATAGAATGCCTGACATTTTGGTTCTACATGTGGGGGGGTAACGATTTAGGTGTCAGATCAGTGAGAGAGTTAATTAAGGACAGTCGGTTTGATTTGTTGAGGTTATGGTCAGAATTTCCAAAATTACAGGTTGTGTAGTCAAATGTGATACCAAGGGGGATGTGGCGTGTGGCAAGATCTCAAAATGGAATTAACAGGGAGAGGGTGATGTTAAATAGGGCAATTGCGAGTTTTGTTGCCTTCCATGCGGGTGTTAGTGCGCAACATCACGATTTGGAGTCAGATAAGGGAAACTTTTGGCAGACCGAAGGTGTGCATTTGAATGCTATTGGAACTGACATCTGGACTCTCTCTATTGAGGAATTAATAGAGTGTGTCCTGCACATGGTTGGGGGCGCACGCACCTAATGTTTCAGGGTGTGTTTGCAGTGGCGGTGGGCTAGGGTCCTTGGAGTTGGGGCTCGGGGGGATTTATATATGGATGATTCCCTCTCAGATGGAATGAGTAATGGGTGATTTGGCACTTAGCAGGGCTCTGGACAGGGGTGTGCCCTAGGAGCCGGTAGTGTTATACATTTCAGGCCAATTATTGTGGTATGGTGCCCTTGAGTTGGGGTTCACGGCTGAGGGTAAAATAGGATACATAGTGATTTGGTGATATGTGCCAAAATCTGGTAGCTTCAAGGACCTCCCCCAAAATGTGTGGTTATTCATTCTGTTATGTTAATTTATTTTAATAAAATGGCCGCTGTGGCCAAATTTATCCAAAGAAGGTGTAATGTGGTTATTTATGTAGTTTAAAGGTTGTGAATAAGCAAAAGAGAATCACAAAATGTGTTTTTGAAGAAATATTCCTTTCTTAAGAAATTAAATAAACTAATTTTTATTTTCTAGCAACTTCAAACTTAAAAGACATTAAAGTACTCATCAGGCAGATGAGTTTACTGGTATTTATTATTTTGCCAACTTATTGACAGATGTACTTGTACGCTATTTATGAGCTAAAATTGGGAAAAATGTAAAAAAACAAAACAAAAACCAGTCCATAATTAATTAGTAATTTTGACCTTATTGTCAAAAAGCAACTTCAATTAAAGAGAGGTTATTTTATCTTTATTTGGAAAAGACATCTGCCCTCTTCTGTTCTTAATATTATTACAGGGAAGCACTTTTTTATGAAATCTATGATTTTACTCTGTGAAAAAATCAGGACTATAGGTACACCTGCTGCTACCAGATACCACATTCAACATTAGCAACCTCTTATTTCAGGGTGGACACTAAGGGGTACTTTGCACACTACGACATCACAGGTGCGATGTCGGTGGGGTCATGTCGAAAGTGACGCACTTCCTGCGTCTCTCTCGACATCGTAGTGTGTAAATCCTAGATGATACAATTAACGAGCGCAAAAGCGTCGTAATCGTATCCTCGGTGTAGCGTCGGCGAATTCCATAATTACACTGACGCGACGGTCCGATGTTGTTCCTCGTTCCTGCGGCAGCAAACATCGCTGTGTGTGAATTCGCAGGAGCGAGGAACATCTCCTACCTGCGTCACCACGGCTCCCGTCGGCTATGCGGAAGGAAGGAGGTGGGCGGGATGTTTACATTCTGCTCATCTCCGCCCCTCCGCTCCTATTGGCCGCCTGCCGTGTGACGTCGCAGTGACGCCGCACGATCCGCCCCCTTAATAAGGAGGCGATTAGCCAGCCAGAGCGACGTTGCACGACAGGTGAGTGCATGTGAAGCAACCGTAGCGATAATATTCGCTAAGGCAGCTATCCCAATGATATCGCAGCTGCGACGGGGGCGGGGACTATCGCGCTAGGCATCGCAGCATCGGCTTGCGATGTTGTAGTGTGCAAAGTACCCCTAAGGGCAGAGTCACACCAGTTTATGGCATCTGATGTGACAGCATCGGATGCCATATGCTAATGACCCTTGGTTCAGGCTCTGCTGCGAGTGTGGTCCGAGTGTCATATGACTGTGGTCCATTCTTGCAATCGGATCACAGCTGCAGAGGAAAGGGAGAGATTAATCCCCCCATCTCCTCCATTGTCAGCCTGTGCATATATCACTGCACTTGTATGCATGCGAGTGACATGGCTCTGTCAGACAATCGCAGCATGCTGCAGTTTCTTCCTCAGTCCGATTAAGGGCTGAGGAAAAACTTGCAGATGTGAGCTGCCGCATTGTCTTACCATTTCCTCACATTGCACTTGTGAGCGTCATACGCAAGTGTGACTCTGCTCTAACAGTGATGCAGGACTTGTGTCCGAGCCCTCCCCAATAAAGCCCCACCTATATAGACAAATGCACATGTATATTTATATTCACATTAAGTATAATATAATAAATAATGCACATGTCCATTTACACATTACACACATGTGCATAGCACACACATGTAAAAAGTAATATATATATATAATATGCATACACAATGGCATTTTTGTAACTGCCATATTGTAGTGCTGGCGTCCCTGCACTCCCCGCTCTCCTCCCCACAGGTACACGTACTTACTTACCGCCACGACTGGCTGTCACCATGTGTCTCAGCATCTCCTCGCTCCCTGCCTCCTCTTCCTGAGGCCTGTGCAAGCTGTGCAGGTCCTTTGGAAGTGTTCCTAGGGCACGCGCCACTGCAATTTTCTTAACGGAACAGCACATCTGTAGCGCCCCTGAGACTGGGTGCTACAGGGTATTGTATTTTATTGTATTTTTATGTACTTTATAATATCCATCCACGTTGGGCAGGCAGAGGTTAAAATCTTAGTAAGTTTCATTTCCTATTTCACACAGCCTCACAGGTGTGAGGCATTCCTTAGGTGGGGGCATGTGCAGGAGGGAGTTACAACAGACAGTTTGGTTTCAGTTCACTTCAGAATGCCTTGGGGAAGCAGAGAGAGAACATGCAGTGATCAGCTCTCTTAGAGCTCTCTCTCTCAAGGAGGCAGAGCAGAGGAACCACCAAGTCCAGACTGGTTCATACACCTTTTCCTTACCTGGGACTGGGCGAGTGAATGGCTGAGGACCCCTAAGCTGAGAGAGCGGACAGCGACAGTTAGGAGGCTCCAGGTCCTTTAGCCGGCAGAGCCCTGGAATGGGAGAGGTGGCTAGCCGGGATAAAGTACAGACCCCTGCAGCTTCAGATGGCAGAGTAATGGGTCCCAAAAGCTCCAGAGACAAGGAGAGGACCACCACACGAGAGCACAGGGGGAGAAAGCCCACAGGCTGCTCTACAGGACTTAACCTCTGCCCTGCCTGGGAACAAACTGAGTCATTGCAGAATATGAAAGAACTGTGAGTAAACAAGATCTGAAACCCGCAACCCAGTGACTCTGACTCTGTTTGTCATTGCCTTGTGATCCGGTGATTCCCAGTTCCCCGTTCTCCCTCCCGGGGGCCACTCTGCCTGTGGGGAGCGATATCATCCCGGCTGCATCCCAACATCTTCCCCGGCAGGGTACCATGCAGCAGTGGCCTTATCTCTGGCCGCACACCACACGTGACGTAGTCGACATCATCCTGGAGGAGGAACGGTCAGGGGAAGGGTCTGCAGAGGAGTTGGCCAGGACCCCAGTCACCACCATAACTGGTGACTACCTCTCCAGCAACAATCTTTGCTAGATTCCCTTTACTGTGCTCCACGGGGCCACAGAACCGTGTCAGGCCACGATTTCTACAAACCACTGGCCCGGCGACGGGTATACAAGGTATGGAGGTAAGCTCCTATCTTCTGCTCTGCGGGGTTTCACACATCACTCCCAGGAAGTGCCTCTCAGCATATCATTGAGAGGCATTGAGTACTTAAGGCACTCTCCCACTAGGGAAGGTGCCTGATCAACATGTTTAGTTAGTGGTTTATGTGCCCTAGCTGTGCTTTTGTTATAGTGTAACTCATCCAAGCCTATCTATTCCAGCCATACCTCGGTAGTCCCTACTATACCAGAGACTGTGCCTGTCAAACCCAGCCATGCTTCCAGCCTCAGCTACCTTGGTGGCCTTGCTATACCAGAGACTGTGCCTGTCCATCTTAGCCCTGCCTCCTGCCTCCTCTACCCCGATAGTCCTTGATATACCAGAGACTATGCCTGTCCATCCTGGCCGTACCTCCAACCTCAGCTACCTTTTTAGTCCTTGCTATACCAGAGACTGTGCCTGTCCATCCCGGCCATGCCTCCAGCCTCAGTTACCTCTGTAGTCCTTGCTATGCTAGAAACAGTTTCATATTAATTCTCTCTATACCGATCATTTTACTGTATTAGGAAAAGCACCCTAATATACACTCACTCCACTATTTCCTCAAGGAAAACACACGTGCTATGAATTTCCATAAAAATATATCCTTTATTACATACATTAAAAAAAACTCTATTAACAGTATAAATTTCAAACAAGGGATCATCTGCAGATAGGACACAATTAAATCCACAACAAATGAAGATAAAATAAAACTGTGATAGAGTGCATTGGCAAAACATTGGTAATTATGTCAATCTAACAACCTCATATCTCTTTTAATGCCAGTTACTTGTAAGAAAATATAATTTATAAAGCATGGATTTTATTGCTATACTGTATAGTAAAAAACATATACACTAGGCAGCATCCATAAAGCATGTCTGATACTGTAAATATAACCACCCTTGCAGGCTACCAATATATAATAACAACCTGAAAATATAATACTATTTACAAGTTGCCTATTCAGTCTAAACATTGTTGGTATTAATATTTTAATAATGATATAATAAGGTTGTTAATATTGGGGTATCAGAATCAATTACTATCAACAAAAACCATATAGCGATGCTGCCAATAATGTTGTTAATAAAAGAGGCATATATGAGGATGTACAGTACTTCCTAGGAGTGTATCATATTATATTATAGAAATTATTTGTGCATAAGCATACCTAGGATGAAGTAGTAGTCAGAATGTCCTTAGTACATGAAACCTGCCCAGTAAGAAGTATGTGGATGAGCAAGTCCTAAAGTCCCAACATGCGTTTCCACCTTCTTTTTCAGGGGATGAAGAAAAATTGTAAATTTGATCCCTAGGAAAAAAAAAAAAAAGAATGGCCCTGCAAATGCCCTTAAAAACAGATGCCACATTTTGTCCCCTAGAAAGTAATAATGCCTCCTGTGTGTCCTCTTGATGGTTACCATACAATAACATGACTGCCCCTAAAAAATAATGCTTCTTAAGTGCCCACTTACAATTTAATAATGTCCACCTAGTCCTCTTATGTACAGTAATTATATCTCCTGAGTTCTCCATGCACAGCTCCCCTAAATACAATAAGATGCACTCACAGCTCCTTTCGACACAGTATGATGCACCTACAGCTCCCCTTTATACTGTGTGATGTCCCCACAACTCCTCTATGCACAGTATACACTGAGGAGCAAAAGGGTAACAATGTTTTAAACTTTTTATTTCATGCTTCTTATCTTATCATCCACTACAGCTTTGAGCATCAGACTACCTTTTTTTATATTTAATTATCTTTGCTATCTCACTCATAAATTTGACTTGCAACTATTTAGCATATGATTCATTATGCAGATTCTTGTCATGAGTGCATTTTTACTGTTTAACTTCTGGCTTCTGAAAAATCTTTTTCTTTCTGTAAACTACAAGTTAAAACCTGTTCTCATATTCCCCATTCCCCAATAGCTCAGTGTGTTATTAGATTGATTCCCAAGCGAAAGGTCACTGGTTCAAATTGAGGAGCAGCCATGAAAATTACCCAAGAAAAGAGAAACAGCATCATCCAGCTTATTCATAGCGGTCTCTCAGCTAAGAAAATTGCCAAACAATATCATGTGAGTGACATGATAGTTGGAATGAAGTCTGTTCATCCATTCAAAAGTTTAAGGGTGAACGTCCAAGCAAAATATTGAAATCAACAAGTCGGCTCATAACAAGGTCTATCAGTTCAGGAGAGAAAAACAGCAGTGGAGGTGGCTCGTATGCGTCGTAATAGTGGGATCACAGATGTCCATGTAAGCACCATGAGTCAAACGTTAGACAAGTCTGTTATGGTGAAGGGGCATTGACTTTAATATTGTCATAAGAAGTGTCTTGAGTTTGCAAAGAAGTAGAAAAGTGGACAGTAGATGATTGGAAACGGGTGATTTGGAGCAATGAGATGAAAGTCAATAGACTAGGCTCTCATGGGTGCAAATAGGTCTAGAAAAAAGCATTCCATGAATAAGAACTTACGACACTGCGTTATGTCGAAACGCGTTGGATGAACTGTGCCTTGTGGATGCTGTCTATCCATTTTTAAAGCGATGAAAATAAAGGAAAGTTTTTAATTCATCTGCCTGTGATCCGCTGGATTTTCGTTACTTTGTATCTAGAAAAAAACAAGGGAAAAGTGGTAATGGATCAAGAAATTGAAGGAATTATGAAGTTTGGTGGAGAAAGACTGAAGATATGGGGTTGTTTCACACTCAAAGGCGTTGGATACTTGACCAGGATCAATGTTGGTCTCAATGCTGAGCTATATGTGAGTATCCTACAAGATGAGTTACTTTGTACACTCCAGTACTAAGGGTATGAAAAGGGCAGCATAGTGTTGCAGCAGGCCAAAGACCCGAAGCATATGTCGAGATTGAAAAAGATATGGTCTGATAATAATGAATTAGAGGTACTGAGTTGGACATCAAACAGGGCAACAGACTTCAGACAGGACACTGTGATGGGTGCATGATTCAGGCATTTACCAGGACACAGGCGAGATTGTTCCAGGAACACAGGCTGGATGGGTCCAGGAACACAGATGGAAACAGAGGCTGGATGGTTCCAGGAACATAGACAGATCAGGTACAAGAACATAGGCTTGAACAGGTTCAGGATTTAAGCAGACAGAACTGGATACAGGCAAGACTTAAGCTGGGTACAGGCAGACCTGAGCAACAGGCTGGACCAACATAACAGGACTAGTTTAGGAACCTAATGAGTTGCTCTGGCCCCTCCCAAGAGGGATAGAAGCCTTAAATACCTGGTGCCTCCTAGCAATAGGCTGGGAACACCTTTGCAACATATGCGTGCTTCCCCTTAAAGGGACAGGGACCACGTTCACTCCCTAGGCTGGAGACCAAGAGGCCCCAAGCGGTATGCAGAAGACCTTGGGCCTAGGGACCTTGGCGGGAGCCAGAAGCCAAAACAAACTTGGGCTGTTGCAGAGGAGAACTGGTGTCAGCACTACACGTAGGCAGCAATGCAGGAGCGCAGAGAACCATGCCACATGTGGGTGGCCATGCGGGTGAGCCGAGGATGGCTATGAAGGAGAGCAGGGGACCGAGAAGTATGTTGGCAATCATGTAGAAAAGCAGGGCACTGCACAACACATGCACAAGCACAATAGGGTGGCTGAGGAGGTAATGGCATCGGTATCCCTGCTAGGCTAGGGGAGATGAGAGTGCAGATACATTGGAGCTAGGAAACACTGAGACACCGGCATAGTGAGGGACAGGGACACCAGCATTACAGTAACCCCCTCCTCCCACTGCTTTTCTGAGGCCCAAAAGAAAAATCCCTGAACAAAAAGGGAATTCAATCAGACAAACGCCGACCCAACTTGGGTTGCGGTTAAGTCCTGATGTCCACGGAGGCAAGTCATCTCAAAAGATAGCTCCAAAGGTAGATTACCAGACTCATTGGAGTCCATGGCCTAAATAAGCTGTAACGCTCACAGCTACGAGTGGGAGTGGACCTACTCGACCAAAGAGAGGACCATGGCTTACCCTGATGTGGGAGGGACTTAACCAAGTGCCTCCGGGTATTCACCAGAGCCTCTAATCGTAAGGAAGATGCCAGATGCCACTCCCAGAGCAGTGTCCAGAACTGTGGCAGGTGAGCGGAGTTGGGTGACAGCAGGACAGGAGTTGAGCTACGGACTGGACAGATACTAGTAGTTCGATAGGGCAGACACAGTAACTAGACAGGACTAGAACAGTTGCACAGGTACAGGCAGTCTCTGAAACACAAGACAGGTACCAGAGACAGAAAGGCAAGTACTGGAATATTTTGTTAGATACTGGCAGAGGTCTTCAGGTATAGGACAGCAGGCACAGAACATCAGGCATTGGTCATCAGGAAGTCATCGGACAGCAGGCACAGGTTATCAGCCACAGGTCTTCAAGCACAGGTCATCTGGCACAGGACATCAGGAACAGGTTATCAGGCACAGGACATCAGGAAGAGCACACCGGACATCAGGTACAGGTCATAAGGCACAGGAAATCAGGCATGGGTCTTCAGGCACAGGACATAAGGCAAAGGTCATAAAGGATAGGTCTTCAGCCACAGGTCTTCAGGCACAGGACATCAAGCACAAGATATCAGGCACAGGTCATCAGGCACAGGACATCAGTAAAAGATCTCAGTCACAAGACATCAGGAAGGACATCGGATATGAGGCACAGGTCATTTAGATTGTGAGCCCCAGTGGGGACAGTGTTGCCAATGTATGTAAAGCACTGTGGAATTAATAGCGCTATATAAGTGAATATTATTATTATTATCTAGCAAAGGTCATCAGTAACAGGACATCAGGCACAGGTCATCAGGCACAGGTCATCAGGCGTAGGACATCAGGCACACGACATCAGGCACTGGTCTTCCGGCACACAACATCAGTCACAGATCTTCAGGCACAGGTCTTCAGGCAAAGATTTTCAGGCGCAGGTAATCAGGCACAGGACATCAGGAAAAGGATCTCAGGCACAGGTCATCAGGAAGGACACCAGATATAAGGCACAGGTCATCCAACATTGGTCATCAGGCACAATACATCAGGCTGTAGTGCACATTTAGCGCTGGCTTTCTTGTTTTTTCTTCATTGAATTGGTTGGTGGCTGACCCCCACCTTGCCGTGCACCCCAATTTGGGTTGTATTCCACCTGTCTTGATTTTGGCAATTGGTGGCTGTTCGCATTCAGTCATCAGGCCCTGTCCACAGGCTATTTACTTCAAGCAGCATTTGCTTGGGCCTGTCCCGCCCACAGCCATGATTCAATCATGGGTACAGGATTGAAAAACACCAAGTAAGTGCTGCTAAGAACAGTTCTACTTTTTCACATGTGAGGCCGCATGGCACATTTTATATAAAAATATTTTAGAGTAGGACTGCCCCAAAGAGATTTGCCGTGACATGGCAGGGTAGCTCAAGAAATTGCAATGTTTGCCAAAAATCTCAAATTTTAATAATAAGTACAGTTTGGAATTATTATTGTTGTACTGCACATTTAGCGCTGGCTTTCTTGTTTTTTCTACAATACATCAGGCACAGCTAATTCGGAAAGACACTGGACATAAGGCACAGGTCATCAGGCAGAGGTTTTTAGGCACAGAAAATCAGGCACATGACATGAGGCACAAGACATCAGGCGCAGGTCTTTAGGCACAGGACTTCAGACACAAGTCATCAGACACATTAGATAAGACACAGGTCTTCAGACACAAGAAATCAGGAGGGACACTGGTCATCAGCCACAGGTCATCAGGCACAGGACATAAGGCACACAGGACATCAGGAACAGGATATCAGGAACAGGTGATCAGGCACAGGACATCAGGCACAGCTCAGATCAGATACAGGTAGGCATGGGAAAACAGGCTACTCTTGTAACACAGGACTTGGGATATGCTGGACTCTGGATACATCAGTCGCTGTATACACCAATCCCTGGATACACCAGAAGCAGGACACGCCAAACTCAGGCAGGGCACTGGACTCAGCCTGGCACTTCAAGCAGGGAAATGGACTTTAGGACAAAGGACACAGGGACAGTTGCAGGATTCAGGCTAGTACCAGGACAGAGGGACATAGGCAGGATGGGTCTAGGAACATGGACAGGAACACAGGCTTGATGAGTCCATGAACTTGGACAGGTAAAGTACAAGAACACAGGCTGGATGGATCCAGGAACATGGACAGGTCAGGGTCATGAACATAGGCTTGAACAGGTTCACAAACTCAGCAGACACAGAATTGGTTACAGCAGCACTGGAGCTGGATACAGGCAGACCAAAGCAACATGCTTGACCAACATGCCAACATGACAGGACTAGGTTAGGAACTTAATGAGTTGTTCAGGCCCCTCCCAACTGAGAAGGGAGCCTTAAACACCTGGTGCTTCCTAGCAATAGGCTGGGGACACCTTTTCAATGTGCATGGGCTTCCTTTTAAAGGGACAGGGAGCACTTGGGTGCACCCTAGGCTGGATAACAGGACACCCTGCATGGTATGCGCAGGGCCTGGGGACTTGGGACCTTGGCTGCAGCCAGGGGCAGAAACACAAGTGGGCAGCTGGGGAGGAGAACCCTGTCCGCACTACACATGGGCAGCAATGCAGAAGCGCAAAGGACCACACAAAATACGTGGGTGTCCATGCGAGCGAGCAGAGGACTACACAGCATGAGGATGGCCATGCAGGAGAGCAGGGGAATGAGAAGCACTGGGGCAGCCATGCAGAAGAGCAAGGGATGGCGTATCACATGCATGCCCATAAGTATAAGTGGGCGGCTGAGGATGTAATGGCATCAGTATCCTTGATGGGCTGGGGGAGAGGAGAGTGCAGGGTCATCGGCACTAGGAAGCCCAGGAACACCGGCATATTTAGGGACTAGGACGCCAGCATGACATCTATCTGAATTACGTATTCATTTATGTAAAAGAATGAGAGCAAGATCCAGGGGAAAATAAAGATGCAGGTAAAAAAAAACGTAGCTTTTGTTGTGATTTTAAAAATGTCAGTTCAGGATAATTCCACTATCCTCATCTGTTATTGGCACCGCTCCAGTCGGTCTTCTGCAGTTTGCCACCTGCTGGCTGCTCCAATGTTTTAACCTTCGTCAGGCTGCATAATTTTACAACGTTAACTGCGACCCCTTATCTCGGAAGGGGGTGGAGATATCTTATTGAAATTTGGCCAATATATTCTGGACAAAAACTGCAGAGATGTCACGAAATTTCAGCCCTCTATGGCTTTTGGAAAAAAAAATGTATTGCAATTTTAACCCTAGAACGCGCAAGCAATTCAATCTACCATAGAAAACAAATGGCCTAGCAGGCCTGCGAGGCCCCAGGTATGCATTCTAGGGTTAAAATGGAATAGTTACAATTGTACCTATTCGGCCGGACAAAGGTTAAAGAGCGAACCAGAGATCACAACTCAACTGGCACTTCTGTCCCGTCTGAAGTAGCGGTAATAAGATGGCGCTGCAGGACAGGAGTGATGCTGAAAAAAGGTGGATGAGTATAAGAGTAGGGTGGGCGCCTCTAAGTAAGGAGCCTAGGATGACTGCTCCCTCTGCCCAGCCAATGATACAAAAGAAGAAAAGACACTGCATATGAAGGGCAGCACACCTATTGTATGGATTAATAAAGGATTTTTATTGGAATTCATGGTTTAAAACAATTAAAAACATAAACCCACACCAGGGTATCTCAAAAACCCCACATATTGTACAAAACTTCACAAACAGTACAATAGTTGTGTACCCATCTACCTCAATCAAAAATCCACAACTATATATGTCAAAACAGGAGCTTGGGCTGCCATGTCACACAAAGTACCAAACTGTATTCAATACAATAGTAACAAAGCATCAGAATATAAACATTATAGGTCCCAATTAGGTAAAGGGAAAAATTCCAGCATAGAACTACACCTTAATAGGATAGTGGCAGATCAATGGCAACCCATGTGAATATAGAGCCTGCTCCAAGTGGGGGAGACCCTGGAGTTTACCCCACATGTATTGCCAACAGGCTTCGTCAGGGATAAGGCAAGTGCCCAGCCAATAGCTACGCTACTTCTTGTTGATGATTATATATGATGTTGCCCTCATATCATACACCGTTATATATGATGTTGTATAAGGGTAGAACAATTGTCTTATCAATTGAACATATGTAGTCAATTGGCGCTTGTTTTTATGGACCTAAATTGGCCCATTTAAATGGTCCATAAGTAAGAACAATAACTGATTTATTTATAGTTATGAGGATAGGAAAGTATACAGTAAATTACAAATTTTGCTCTAGTAAAGCTAATTTTAACTTCGTTTTCAGTGATAGTTTTTGAGTTATCAAATTTATTTTGAGGTGCTGTTGTCCAGGTTCCTCCCTTTATTTTTGAAAATCAGTCTGGAAAATCGCTCTACAGCATACGTACCACTGGACACAGCAGTTATATTCATAGTTTAACACAATAATTTCATTTGATAAAATGATACTTTGGTAGCTAATCAAGTAACTATTATTACCTTGTTTATTGCACATTGTGACATTTTTTGCTGACTCTGTTTATGAAGAAATCCTGACAAGCATAAGATTACATTTCAATCTAATTTATACAGTAATGGTAGCTGTCAGACAATGTCAGGGCTTATATCTAAAGCATACTTCCACTGTAATGCATTCTTGGAATGTCCAGGATGGCTTGTGAAATAAGGGAGACCTCCCAGACACTTGAAAGAGTTGGCAAATCGTCTGGACACTGCTAAGATCTCTTCCTATAGCATCTCTAACCGGAGCCCACAACACATGCAAGTTACTCCTCCTTATTCTGGACAGTGTTTTGTATAGGGAGAACTAATGCTAGTCAATCTCCCAGACTGACCTGTTGTGACGAGGATCTGACAGTGGTCACATTTCAGCTCTAAAATAGCTACTATTAACTGACTTAGCGCAAGACACTCCACTTTCCAGATCTTAGGAGTTGCCCTAGCCTTCACCCTTTAACATTTATACAAGTATCTAGAGGTACACAGGAGCCACTGGGTTGAGACTACAGAGTCACATGCTGGCCAATGATGCAGACTGGCAGGAGTGATCAGGAAGGCAGGTAAAAACTAGGAGGGCAATAAAGGTACAAAGCCAGAATGTAACTTAAATTGTGAGGAAACAGACTGTGGATAAACAATTGGAGTAGATGAACTACATCTGGCAGCTCCCAGCAGTAATTGCAAGTAATAATAGGGTTTGAAGCTGTCCCATTGCAAAAGAAGGGAGCTCCAGTAGGGCAGGACACACACCTATACTGCCAGACTGGAGGTCACTACATGCCCCAGCTACCCTAGTCTCATTGACGTGTGGTCACTGGTCCTGACTTATCCTATATCAACACCACATGCAGAATGAATACAGTGGCACCTGGTGACATAAGCAGATGTCAAAGGAGCAGGTCCTGGAAAAGATGTGACTCTATCCCTAATTTAGAAGAAGCCTCTGGCCCTTAGTAACTGGTTTGTCTGGTAACAACAGATAAACTTCCTGTGGAACCCAGGATCTTTTCTGTGGGCCATAACCCCTCCATGCAATAGATGACAGAAGCAGATGTCTTATGAGCAGGTCCTGGAGGAGATATGGCACTTGTCTACTCCACCTCCTTTTCATTCTTCTGCTTACACTAGTTCTTCAGTGTTGTAGAAGAAAGGACCCTGAATACCATTCCCCCCCCCCCCCCCCCACATTGCTCATCTCCTCAGTCTGCTCTTGCAGTTGGGCTGCAACACTGAACAGACTGAAGAGAAGAGAAATAGAAATCAAGTCAATATGTGGTGTGACCACCGTTCGCTTTCAAAACAGCATCATTCTATGTACACTTGCTCACACTTTTTAAAGGATCTCAACAAGGCAAGCTGATATCTTCTGTGGAGTTAAAATGGAACAAATCCTTCTGCCTCTTCATATAATCCCAGACCGACTTGATGGTAAGATCAGGACTCTGTTGAGGACATTTCTCTAGGACTCTGTTATTCTTTACGCTGAAAATATTCCTTAATGAAATTGGCTGCATGTTTTGGGTCATTGCCCTACTTAAAAATTAATTTGGGGCCAATCAATTGCCTTCCTAATAATATTACATGATGGATAAGTATCTGCCTGTACTTTTAAGCATTGAGGACACCAATGGATTATGTCACAATTGGTTATGCTCAGCCACCATGGGCATTTTAGGTTTGTCAGCTTGGTTTGTTTGCAATTCTGCAGATTTATGTTACTCACACTTGGCCTGCAATCTCCATATGGTGAAACTGTGAAGCACCTGCTGATGTATATACAGGTGCACCTCAATAAATTAGAATATCATCAAAAAGCTAATTTATTTCAGTTATTCAATACAAAAAGGGAAACACATATATTATATAGAGTCATTACACACAGAATGATCTATTTCAAGCTTTTATTTCTGTTACTGTTGATGATTATGGCTTACAGCCAATGAAACCCCAAAAGTCATTATCTGAAAAAATTTGAATATTATAAAAGACCAACTGAAAAACTGATTTTAAACTCAAAAATGTTGGCCTACTGTAAATGCACTCAACACTTGGTCGGGGCTCCTTTTGCATGAATTTCTGCAGCAAAGCAACATAGCATGTAGGCAAACAGCCTGTGGCACTGCTGAGGTGTTATGAAAGCCCAGGTTCCTTTGATAGCAGCCTTAAGTTCATCTGAATTGTAGGGTCTGGTGTCTCTCATCTTCCTCTTGACAATACCCCATAGATTCTCTATGGGGTTTAGGTCAGGCAAGTTTGCTAGCCAATCAAGCACAGTGATACTGTGGTTATTAAAGCAGGTGTTGGTACTTTTGGCAGTGTGGACAGATTCCAAATGAAATTTCCATCTCCAAAAAGCTTGTCGGCAGAGGGAAGCATGAAGTGCTCTAACATTTCCTGGTAGACGGCTGCGCTGACTTTGGTCTTGATAAAACACAGTGGACCTACACCAGCAGATGACATGACTGCCCAAACCATCATTGATTGTGGAAACTTCACACTAGCCCTCAAGCAGCTTGGATTGTGGCCTCTCCACTTTTCCTCCAGACTTTGGGATCTTGATTTCCAAATAAAATGCAAAATTTACTTTCATCTGAAAACAACATGTTGGACCAATGAGCAACAGTCCAGTTCTTTTCTCCTTGGCCCAGGTAAGACACTTCTGGCATTCTCTATTGGTCATGAGTAGAGATGAGCCACCCCCCTAGAGTTCGAGTTTGGTTCGACGAACCTCTCGAACCCCATTGGAAACAATGGGAGGCAATCACAAACACCTAAAAACACCTGGAAAACACCCTCAAAGGTGTCCAAAAGGCGACAAACAACTCCCAATACAACACAAACACAAGGGAAAGTGACAAGGACATATACTCCTGCGAAAAAAAAACAGCTGGACGAGGAAAAAGAGGACGAGGCACAGAAATAGGCATGACATGCCCTTCTAAAATCATGTAAAACACAGCAAGCGGACTCCAATCAGAGTCTCCCTTTTTATTCCAAAAATTGGGCCACACAGACACCCCTTCAGTGGCATCACTTGTGCCCCATTTTCAAACTTGACAGGTAGATTTGCATCAAGCACATTCCAAAATACGCCAGCCTTAGCTGTCCCCAGGATGACACCGGCCTAGGTAGCAAAGTCTTTGCTGAACCATGACTTGTTCATCTTGGCTCGTTTTTAACCCCTTAACGACCGCGGGCCGTAAAATTACGTCCTAAATGACATAATCTTACTGCCCGCGGTCCTCCGGCGGCAGCATGCCGCGATCGGCACACATCTCAGCTGATTTTCACAGCTGAGATGTGTGCCTGCTAGGCACGAGCAGAATCGTTATCTGCTCGTGCCGATTAACCCCTTATAATGGCGCTGTCAATACATGACAGCGCCATTATAAGCGCAATCGCGGTAAAGTTTTACTTACCGCCGAAACCGGAAGTCACGTGACGCGATCACGTGACTCCCGATAGTTGCCATGGTAGTACAGGGTCATGTGATGACTCCTGTACTACACATGAATTGGTTTCACTTTCGCTGTGCCCGGAGCACAGCAAAAGAGAAAGACAGCGTATCTGCTGTTTACAGCCTTCCAGCTGTGATCAGCAGATACTGCAGAGCGATCGGAATGCTGATCGCAATAGCCCCCTAGGGGGACTAGTAAAATAAAAAAAAAAAGTAAAAAAATAAGTTTTAAAAAATTAAAAAAAAACAAAAAAACCTAAAAGTTCAAATCACCCCCCATTCGCCCCATTAAAAATTAAAGGGTTAAAAAAATAAAAAATATACACACATTTGGTATCGCCGCGTTCAGAAACGCCCGATCTATCAAAATATAAAATCAATTAATCTGATCAGTAAACGGCGTAGCGGCAAAAAAAATCCAAACGCCAAAACGACGTTTTTTTGTCGCCACAACTTTTGCGCAAAATGCAATAAGAGGCGATCAAAACGTAGCATCTGCGCAAAAATGGTACCGTTAAAAACGTCAGCTCGAGACGGAAAAAATAAGCCGTCATTGAGCCTAAGATCCCGAAAAATGAGAACGCTACGGGTCACGGAATATGGCGTAAAATGTGCGCCACTTTTTTCGGACAAACTTCCGATTTTTTTTTAACCCCTTATATAAAAGTAAACCTATACATGTTTGGTGTCTACGAACTCGCACTGACCTGAGGCATCACACCCACACATCAGTTTTACCATATAGTGAACACAGTGAATAAAATATCTCAAAAACCATAGTGCTATCGCACTTTTTTTGCAATTTTTCAGCATTTGGAATTTTTTTGCCATTTTCTAGTACATAATATGGTAAAACTGATGGTTTCATTTAAAAGTACAGCTCGTTCCGCAAAAAATGAGCCCTCACATGACCATATTGACTGAAAAATAAAAAAGTTACGTCTCTCAGAAAAAGAATGGCGAAAAAAAAAAACGGAAAGCGAAAAATCGGCCGGTCGTGAAAGGGTTAAAAACACAGCAGGGGGACTCCAAGCAGAGTCGCCCTTTTTTCCAAAAATTGGGCCACACAGACACCCCTTCAGTGGTATCACTTGTGCCCCAGTTGCAAACTTGACAGGTACACTTGCATCAAGCTCATTCCAAATCCACAAGCCTTTACTCTCCCCAGGATGACACAGGGGTAGTAAAGTCCTTGCGGATCCATGACTTGTTCATCTTGTCCATTGTCACTGGACAGACGCGTGCGCTTATCTGTCAGCACACACCCAGCAACACTGAAGACACGTTCTAAGACAACGCGGACACGACAAGATCTCCAAGGCGTAAGTGGAGAGCTCAGGCCATTTTTCAAGATTTGAAGCCCAAAATGAGCAAGGCTCCAGTTGCAAAGTCATGGCATCGATGTTCATTTGGAGATACTCCTGTATCATCCTCTGCAGCCGTTGACTATGTGTCAGACTTCTTGTCTCTCGTGGCCTTGCAAAGGAGGGTCTAAAAAAATTATTAAACGATTCAATAAAATTGCTGTTACCAGCAACAGATACGGTGCTGCTGGTACGGTTAGACTGTTGATGATGAGACCGTCCAATGTTTGTCAAGTTACAACTGGGAGATTCACGCCGTGCAGCACTGGTGTTTGGTGGAAAAGCTAAGCTAAGATTGAGTAACAGCTTCTGCTGATACTCCTGCATACGTGCGTCCCTTTCTATGTCTGGAATTATTTCACAAAATTTGGACTTGTACCGGGGATCTAATAGTGTGGCAAGCCAGTAGTCATCATCACTTCTAATTTTAACAATCCGAGGGTCATGTTGTAGGTAGTGCAGCAAGAAGGCGCTCATGTGTCTTGCGCATCTATGCGGACCAAGTCCTTGCTGTGTTTGTGGCATAGAGGTGCTAACCGTTCTTTCATCCTCTGACATCTCCCCCCAACCTCTTTCAACTGAAATTTGACCAAGGTCTCCCTCATCTGCTGAGTCTTCCATGTCCATGGACAGTTCGTCCTCCATTTCTTCATGTTCTCCTGCACCTTCAACATTTTGCCTGCTACCATGCGCCCTTGTTAATCCCTCTCCCCCATCGTCCCATGCCTGCCGCCTTGGTGATGATGAACGTCTGGACCTTGGTGATGTTGTTATCCCTTGCACATATGAATCCTCCTGTACTTTCTCCCCTTCCTGTTGTCCCACCCCCTGACTCCGAATAGTGTGTAGCGTGTGCTCCAGCATGTAAATGACTGGAATTGTCATGCTGATAATGGCATTGTCAGCGCTAAACATATTCGTCGCCATGTCGAAACTGTGCAGAAGGGTGCATAGGTCTTTGATCTGAGACCCCTCCATCAGGGTGATCTGCCCCACCTCTGCATCTCGTTGGCCCAGGCTCTACGTCATGACGTATTGCACCAGCGCTCGACGGTGCTGCCACAGTCGCTGTAACATGTGGAGAGTCGAATTCCAGCGTGTCGGCACATCGCATTTCAGGCGATGAACTGGCAGGGCGAAAGACTTCTGGAGCGATGCAAGTCACTCAGCTGTGGCGGTTGAACGGCGGAAGTGAGCAGACAGTTTTCGTGCCCTGTGCAGAAGGCCATCTAGGCCGGGATAGTGTGTTAAAAATTGCTGGACAACAAGGTTCAACACGTGAGCCATACAAGGCACGTTTGTCACCTTGCCCAGGTGAAGGGCCGCACCCAGGTTTGCAGCATTGTCACACACGGCCTTACCTGGCTGCAGGTTGAGTGGAGACAACCATTTACGAAACTCAGACCGCAGAGCTGCCCACAACTCAGCCGCTGTGTGACTCTTTTTTCCAAGACATTTCAAGCTAAAGACCACCTGATGCCATTGCGCTCTGCTGCCAGCATAGTAAGGAGGTGTGCGTGATTCCTTGTGCGCAGTTACAACGCTGGTGGCCTGACCAGGCAGGCTTGGGGCAGAGGTGCAGGACCCAGACGAGGTTGAGGAGGCAGAAGCGTTGGAGGAACTTCTACATACAGAGGATTGACGCACAAGTCGTGGGAACGGCAAGACTTGTTCAGCAGACCCTTCTCCATCTATCACCATAGTTACCCAGTGCCCAGTCAGCGACATGTAACGCCCCTGTCCATGCTTACTGGTCCAAGTATCGGTGGTGAAATGCACCCGTTCACACACAGAGTTTCTCAAGGAAGCGTTGATGTTGTGTGCGACATGCTGGTGTAGCGCAGGCACACCTTTCTTAGAGAAGTAGTGGTGACTGGGCATCTGGTGCTGGGGCACAGCGATGGACATAAGGTCTCAAAAATCCTGTGTGTCCACCAGGCGGAAAGGCAGCATTTCGGTAGCCAAGAGCTTACAGAGGGATAAAGTCAACCTCTTAGCTTTGTCATGGGTTGGAGGAAATGGCCTTTTATTTGTTCACATCTGAGGGACAGAGATCTGGCTGCTGTGTGGAGACGGTGGTGAGTAGTGTATCCCTGGAAAAATGCAGGTTTGTGAGGAAAGTGCAGGCGGAGACATGATGTTGCCTTCATCCAAAGTTGGTGCTATCGATGTCTGAGAGAGCTGTACACCCGCACTTGTTTCCCCTTCCAAACCAACTAACGACCTACCAAGCAAACTGCCTGTTGTGGTTACAGTGGTGGAAGGTGTGCGTGGAAAGCCAGGTGTGACAGCTGTCCCCACAGTCATAGAAGATGAAGAGCGCGTGGATGCACTGGAAGGGGCAGGCGGTGGTTGGCCCGCTACGCTAGGCCGCATTGCAGCACAGTGAGCTTCCCACTGGGAATTATGCTTTGTATTCATGTGACGATTCATGGAAGAAGTTGTCAAACTGGTGAGCTTTTTGCCCTACTTAGATTCCCGACAAATTTTACAGATCACATGATTTGGGCGATCCTTTGCAAGGTCAAAAAAGGACCAGGCTAGGCAAGACTTAGAGGAAATGCGACCTGCAGAGCCACCACGGCTTGTGCTCAGAGGCAGAGTGGTGGCTGAGGATGCAGTTCTAGATGTGCTACCAGTACTCTGACTCTGTCCAGGAAGCCGCAAGGTAACTTTGTCGTCAGTTGCATCCTCCTCCACTGCCTCTGTTGACCTCTTCAAGTGCCTGACTGTGGGTTGACAGTAAGTGGGATCTAGAACTTCATCATCAAGCATTGTGTTTGCACTCCCCTCGCCCTCAGACCTAGCCTCTTCCTGCCCTGACCGAATATTTAAGTTATCATCCCAATCTGGTATCTGCGTCTCATCGTCATCAGTATGTTCCTCATTGTCTCCACCAACAGCTGTTACAGTTTGTGAATGAGGGTCTACATTATGCTCAGAAACTTGGTCATCAGGGCCTGAATCTGACTCACAAAGCTTCTGGGCATCACTGCAGACCATTTCCTGGTCTGTACTCACTGTAGCTTGGGAGCAGACCTCTGATTCCCAGGCTATAGTGTGACTGAACAGCTCTGCAGACTCAGCCATCTCTGTTACACTATAATGTGCAGGGTGGGTGGAGACTTGAGAGCTGGGAGAAAGCAAGTGTAATTGGGATGACAACTCAGAGGACTGGGTTTTTTTTATGTGGTAGTTGAGGTGGAGGAGAGGGCACTTGTTGGAGCACTTGAAATCCATTCAAGCATGTTCTTTTTTTGTGCATCATCTACCTTTCTTACAGTTGTTCGGGTCCGTAAAAAAGGGAGCACATCGGATTGTCCACGGAAAGTAGTAGACATCTTACTTTTGCTGGAAGATGGCCTATCTTCAGCAGAAGTTAATGTAGCTTTGCCACCTTCCCCACGGACACAAACTTTTTTTCCTTTTCCAACACGCATGTTCCCCTTTCCACCAGCATCTGTCCGTTTGCCACTCATTTTGTTAGCAACAAGATTAACCACTTAAAATGTGGTAGCAAAAATTGACAGGTGGTGTAGATTGCAGAGGTGGTCTAGCTTTATTGACAGCTGAAGAACCAACACTGAATATCCCTGACAATGCAACTATGGCCCTAAAACTGGCAGCACTGTTTGCTATTGAAATAGCGTAGCAAAATGTGCATGAGGGTAGAATGCCGAGGTGGTGGAATTTGCTTGGCATAAGTGGGACAATAAATTAGTATAGCAGACACTGTTTGGATGCCACTAAGTTTTAGCACTGTTTGCTATAAAAATAGCGTAGCAAACATGGGCAGGAGGCTAGAATGCAGAGGTGCTGGAACTTGCTTGGCACCAGTGGGACACTAATGGAGTATAGGAGACACTTTGTGAATGCCACTAAGTTTCAGCACTGTTTGCTATTAAAATAGCGTAGCAAACATGGGCAGGAGGCTAGAATGCAGAGGTGCTGGAACTTGCTTGGCACCAGTGGGACACTAATGGAGTATAGCAGACACTTTTTGGATGCCACTAACTTTCAGCACTGTTTGCTATTAAAATAGCGTAGCAAACATGGGCAGGAGGGTAGAATGCAGAGGTGCTGGAAATTACTTGGCACCAGTGGGACAACAATGGAGTATAGCAGCCACTTTTTGGATGCCACTAAGTTTCAGCACTGTTTGCTATAAAAATAGCGTGGCAAAATTGGGCAGGTGGGTACAGTGGCTGGGTTCTCTGGGTCAGTGGACAGGAAAGGAAGCCTCACTTTCTATTCCTCCTAATGGTGAAATGCAGCAAGGAATTCCCTGAGCTTAGGTACACAGACGCTATCTAAAGCTGTATACAGCGTTTCCACGGACCTGCCTGTCAGCTATGGCTCTGAGCCCCAGGAAATCAGCCCTGAAAAGGGCTGAAATAAACTTCTGTCCCTAATCTGTCCAGCGCTGTGGGTGTAATGCACACAGCAGGAGCGGCGACAGGAGCTGCGTGAGCGGTGACTGTCACCTACACGCAGAAGGCAGATAATGGCGCCGTTAGGTGAAATTATCCGTATTTATAATGCAAGGACATGTGACATTCACAGCCTATGACATATGCCCTTGCTTGTTTTGCAAAAAGTCCACTTAGCTGTGTGTGTGTCTGGGATTGGCTGACATGCTAGCCCGCCCCACTGCACGCGCGTTCAGGAAAAAAAAAAATATGGCGATCATGATTATCCCAGCAGCACAGATTTAAACGTGCCCCCCCCCCGCACACTATACGCTAAAATTTGATAATAGTGTGAATCACAGAGTGACCAGCTGCCAGACGCCGGTTCCCTGCTCCCTGCTTGCTTAAGTTCGTTGCTTTCTCGCTGTCACACACAGCGATGTGTGCTTCACAGCGGGAGAGCAATGTCCAAAAAATGAAGCAGGACATTCAGCAACGACCGGCGACCTCACAGCAGGGGCCAGGTCGTTGCTGGATGTCACACACAGCGACAGCGACGGGATGTCGCTGCTACGTCACAGAAAATGGTGACTTAGCAGCGACGTCGTTGTCGTCGTCGCTATGTGTGACACCACCTTTAGTCTAATCCCATTCTGTATTGGGAGACAGCAAAGATTGTGATTGGGTCTAAAATTAAAATAAAAAATGTCTCAGCTCCCTCACTGATGACATCAGTAGTAAACAAGAGATCTATTGGCTTTCCACATATCAATGTCACGGGTATATTATAGGTGACAGACAGTCCTGTGGTGTCCAGCTATAGAAGGTCACAGCGTTTGGCTGTTCAAAGTGCTCCCTGATCTTCTATAATTTATGCTTGGTTTTCATCCCTTTGCCTTTAGCACCTTGCGAGCTCCTCTGCCTGTCAAATGCTTTTCATCAGCAGTTCCCTTGTGCCTTTATATACCTTCACTTCCTATTACTCGGTGGTGATGATAGTTTTTTTACCTTTTACAAGTCTTCAGTGCAAGCATTCAGCTTGCATTCATCTGGAGATTTATGGTGGTGGTTGTAGTTCCTCTCCCTGAGTCAATTAGAGATAAGTTGTTTGTTGTTTTTTCTTGTTTGTTATCCCTGTGGGTCCTTTAGTGCCTAGTAGGGTTGATGAAGAGTTCATCTCATCCGCTCCCTACCTAGGGTCCAGATTAGGGTCAGCCTAGGGCCAGGTATCCAGCTCGGCACATAGATGTGGAACCTATCTAATGCAGGGAGGGAACCCAGGGCACAGCGGTAGGCTTGGTCAGTGGTCACCATGTTCCCCTTCCTTAGACATAGGGTTCCCCTTCTCTTTTGCTGTTCGCTTGGTACTTCCCCCAACCAATTGCGAAAATGAAGCTGTAAGGTATAGAGCATGTTTTGTCAGGGTTTGGTCCAGGGAGCATAGAACACACCCCAGACTGTCTTTCAGGTTAAAATGAATAGAAAATCCATTTGAACGGAAACTCCATTACCAAAAAAGGAAAAATTAAAACAAAACTTTCACTAGGCGCAATAATAACATGGTTAAGGTAAACAACTGTAATGATCCATAAGCTTACGAGTTTCGGTTAAGAATAAACTTTATTCACAGCTATGAATAAAGGTTATTCTTAACCCAAAATTCATGGATCCTTGCTTCTTTTTTGTACCTTCACTATGTTTTTAGTGCACAGAGTAAAAGTTATGTTTTAATTATTCTTTTTTTGGTGCTGGAGTTTCTGTTCAAATGAATTATCTATTCTATAAAAGCTCATAATCTAAAAAAAATAAACCCATTGCCAAAATTTTAAAAAATAAATATAACCCAAAAACCTAATTTAAACAATAGGAATTTTCTTCTCTCTTTAAGGCTTAAAGTAAAGTACTATGTTGTACATTTTGCATCTATATATTGTCTACTAATACAGCTATCTACTGTGTTGAATTTTTATATGGGAAAGCACAACATATAAATGGCATTGTCAATGATTCTTCTCACTGCACAACCTCAGTCAATGGGTTGCTGGGTCCAAAAACACTGATTACGACTAACCTTTTAGAGATCCAGGCTTAAGCTCAGCCGGTGCTTGGCATGGATCTAAATAGAACTTCAAAGCTCAAGTGATAGATCCTAGTGAGCTCCTGACCAAAGAAGAAACTTGAGACAACCTTTAAGATTTATTTCCCTGCAAGCTTTGGATAATTTAAAGGTACTGAATAATATGGCGACAGGAGTCATGTTAGGATGGACAATTTCCAGGGTATCTCATTACTGTTCTCTCTCAATCACAAAATTGGGTGCAACCTCCAAGACACACGTAAGTATCCAGTGCAACTATGTAGCAACAGAAGATATTCAAGTGCCAGAAGTACTGTATAGATGAGCTGCAATAAATCACTGACTTATAGACGAGGTGTGGAATTACCACAGATTCCACTCTTCTGTTTTCTTTGCTTATTTTATCACTTTGTTTAAGCACTCATGTTGCAGATGGCTGGGAAGGCTTATAAAATTCACTAAAAATAGTAACTTTTTTATCTTTTTGTCTATTTAATTTTTACAATAATATGATTTGACCTTCGGTATACTTGACATTACATGCTAATGTGGAAGACAGAACGTTTAAGCACTCATTTACACAGGGTGATGATCACCAGAATGATCATTGGTCACCCATCATTTCCTTTGAACATATGTCCTGCCAATGATCTGCAAAGAACAAAATCTTCTTTCCTCATTGATCAAATCTTTAATGAAACATAAAAATTGTTTGTTGGTAGCACATAGTCTTATGTAAACAGGGATGTGCGCTCTACAATAATGAAGGTTGTGATGATCACTGGCAAGGTATAACTTCTATATCTGGTGTTAAACTTCCTAATAGCTTCTTCATAGTGGAATAGATAAAAAATCTCTAGCGTTACCTAAAAGAAGTAGCAATCCTAGAAATCAATATTGATCCTTTAACCAGCTTTGTAACATAACTTAGAATCCAAAGACTAAACAAAACCTCCATTTGTACTCGACTATCCTAGAATTTTTACACCATCAGTGAAAAGTAGAACTGGTTGGCCGGTTTAGAGTCCTTTGATTGGTGGTCTAATGGGTAAAGTTTCTCCTCATGCAGAGTGCTAGGATGGCATAGGGAGACTTATAGGCAATGCAAGGCTCCTTGACTCCCATTTGAAAGCTGATGCCTTAATCTGAAAAAAACCTCAACCATAGAGGGTTTAATCTGGGTGTCTAAAAAGTCGCAAATGGCATACATACCTCAACACCAGAAAGGCTGATTGCGTTGTATCCTGGATGAGTCCAATAGACATACATGGCATTGCACTCATAAATACATCTAGACATTGTTTAGTGCATAGCCACTATACGGCACAACAATATCAATGGCTAACATGACTTGTGTATGTGACTAAACGGAGTGAATAGTTCTTAAATTTAGGGAAATAGTAAACTACCCCTGGATTCTACAGCATGTTATAGAAAACTTTATATTTTTTATTGCACTTACCTGCTGCTATCATCATGCCAGATTTCTAACTTAACTTTTCATTTTGTAGAAGGTTTGAAGTATGTGCTCTGGAGTATGCTATTAAAATCTATCCCTTCAGCTGTTCATTGAAGAAACATGTTAGAAACAACCAACCATTTATCTTCTTCGAGGTCACCTTTTCATTTGCTTCTTTGACGAGAACAAGTGTACAAATATTGAGTGCAGTGGAATTTTTTTGGCACTGTTATGGCAACATCAAGAATAATCTCTCCAGTATAAATTAATACTGCTAAAAGGTAAGCAATGAGAGAGTGAAATATTCAAATATACGTTTCCCACAAGATTGCATTTATACTTAAAGGGAATCAATCACCATGATTTTCACATATGACCTAAAGCCAGTGCTGTACTGGCACTATCAGGCTGATTCTTTACATACCTGTAGTGGTCAGCTCGGATGTATAGGTTTTGAAATCCAAGAAAGTGAAGTTTGTAAAATTAGCAGCTTTTTGAGTGACAGTTGCACTGGAGCAGATCATATATTCATAGTAATCTCCTCCTGCTGTTAGAATTAGCATAAATATTATTCAAATGACTCACTTTGTCTTGCAGGACCTGTGTGAGGTCATACCCATGTGACCAGAAGGGGCGGGGCCTCAGCAACCAAAGCTGGATACCAGGTCACATGGGTATAACCTCATCACAGGTCCTGCTAGACAAAGTGAGTCGTTTATGTAATACTTATGCTAATTCTAACAGAGGGAGGGGATAAGTATGAATATATGATCTGCTCCAGTGCAACTGTCAATCAAGAAGCTGCTCATTTTACAAACTTTACTTTCTTGGATATCAAAACCTTAACATCCGAGGTGACCACTAATGGTATTTATAGAATCAGCCTGACAGTGCCAGTATAGCACTGGCTTTAGCTTATATACGAAAATCCTGGTGATTGGTTCCCTTTAAGTAATAAAGTAAGCTATGTCCAAATCATTAGGACTGAGCTGTAGTACCAGACATTGCCCATGAACAAGAGTGGCACTGTTTCTGGAAAAACAAAACATTTTAAACACAGGTTTTATTAGCATTTTGAAGAACCTACTATCATTAAGAAATGTACATATCCTTTTATGAAAAAATTTCTCACAAAATGCTTGGGCTCATCCAGTGTTCACAGCTGTGTAATAGGATCCCAAGAAGAGGCCAATATTATGAACATCGTGTTGAAAGATCCAATGTACTCTTGATGATAGGTTTCATGAACTCAAACAAATAGGATAAACTGATGATGTCCAAATTAGGAAAACTTACTTATTTCTGATTGGGTGAACTGTTTAGCATATTGGTACTTTTTTAAAGAGAATCTGGACCTCAATCCATGAACATAATGTAGCAGACCGAAGCTGCATGATTTCAGCCAAATATGTTTAACTCAGCGTTTCAGAGAGCAACCTAGTTCAAAAGCTGGTCGGGGATCGAGACACTTGGGAGACTGGTCAGACAGGTGGGTCCCCAGAGACTTCTTCTCACCTGCTGCCCCAAAAGTCTCTGAGTACAAGCACATATTGGAGGCTTTTACACTATTTTTCTCAGAAATATTGTGGCGAGTTAAATGCTGCGGCGAGTTCAGTTATGTCTGAAATCATGCAGCCACTGTCCGATATCTGCTGCCCAGAAGTCGGTCAGCATGTATCATGTCAGGCTCCTTTTAATAGAAAACGCCCACCTATATTAATACCTGGCAAAGCATGACACATTATTTGGCAGAGTAAATCTGCTACTGCTATAATAAGGAAAAAGTAATGACTACACTTTGTCTAAAATATACTGTATTATAAATTAGAGATGGGCAAATAAATTCAAGTGGAATTGAATTATATTTATCTGAGCCATAAAGGGCCATCAGTTAAAAATATATATAAAAATCCTTATACTCAGCTCACCTGTCAACTCTCTAGCCCCTCTGCTCCCTGAGTTCAGCTCGTGGACCTGAAGCCCAATGAGGAGTGGAGGGCGCGGAGAGGGGAACGGTGAGGTGAGTATAAAGATGTTGTTTTTTTTTTATTTTTTGCATAGCACATTTACAGTCATATGAAAAAGTTTGGGCACCCCTATTAATGTTAACCTTTTTTCTTTATAACAATTTGGGTTTTTGCAACAGCTATTTCAGTTTCATATATCTAATAACTGATGGACTCAGTCATATTTCTGGATTGAAATGAGGTTTATTGTACTAACAGAAAATGTACAATCCGCATTTAAACAAAATTTGACCGGTGCAAAAGTATGGGCACCCTTATCAATTTCTTGATTTGAACACTCATAACTACTTTTTACTGACTTACTAAAGCACTAAATTGGTTTTGTAACCTCATTGAGCTTTGAACTTCATAGACAGGTGTATCCAATCATGAGAAAAGGTATTTAAAGTGGCAACTTGCAAGTTGTTCTCCTATTTGAATCTCCTATGAAGAGTGACATCATAGGCTCCTCAAAACAACTCTCAAATGATCTGAAAACAAAGATTATTCAACATAGTTGTTCAGGGGAAGGATACAAAAAGTTGTCTCAGAGATTTAAACTGTCAGTTTCCACTGTGAGGAGCATAGTAAGAAAATGGAAGAACACAGGTACAGTTCTTGTTAAGCCCAGAAGTGGCAGGCCAAGAAAAATATCAGAAAGGCAGAGCAGAAGAATGGTGAGAACAGTCAAGGACAATCCACAGACCACCTCCAAAGACCTGCAGCATCATCTTGCTGCAGATGGTGTCAATGTGCATCAGTCAACAATACAGCGAACGTTGCACAAGGAGAAGCTGTATGGGAGAGTGATGCAAAAGAAGCAGTTTCTGCAAGCACGCCACAAACAGAGTCGCCTGAGGTATGCAAAAGCACATTTGGACAAGCCAGTTACATTTTGGAAGAAGATCCTATGGACTGATGAAACAAAGATTGAGTTGTTTAGTCATACAAAAAGGCGTCATGCATGGAGGCAAAAAAACACGGCATTCCAAGAAAAGCACTTGCTACCCACAGTAAAATTTGATGGAGGTTCCATCATGCTTTGGGGCTGTGTGGCCAATGCCGGCACCGGGAATCTTGTTAAAGTTGAGGGTCGCATGGATTCAACTCAGTATCAGCAGATTCTTGACAATAATGTACAAGAATCAGTGACGAAGTTGAAGTTATGCAGGGGATGGATATTTCAGCAAGACAATGATCCAAAACACCGCTCCAAATCTACTCAGGCATTCATGCAGAGGAACAATTACAATGTTCTGGAATGGCCATCCCAGTCCCCAGACCTGAATATCATTGAGCATCTGTGGGGTGATTTGAAGCGGCTGTCCATGCTCGGCGACCATCAAACTTAACTGAACTGGAATTGATTTGTGAACAGGAATGGTCATATATACCTTCATCCAGGATCCAGGAACTCATTAAAAGCTACAAGAAGCGACTAGAGGCTGTTATTTTTGCAAAAGGAGGATCTACAAAATATTAATGTCATTTTTATGTTGAGGTGCCCCTACTTTTGCACTGGTCAAATTTTGTTTAAATGCGGATAGCACATTTTCTGTTAGTACAATAAACCTCATTTCAATCCAGAAATATTACGGAGTCCATCAGTTATTAGATATATGAAACTGAAATAGCTGTTGCAAAAACCCAAATTGTTAGAAAGAAAAAAGGTTAACATTAATAGGGGTGCCCAAACTTTTTCATATGACTGTATTATGCTCTGGGATCTGGAGAGACTTGAAATAGGCCAGAGCACAATAAAGGACATTAAAATTACGGAGAATTACTTCTCTGCAAATCAAACTTCCCAAGAAAAAATAGAGCAAACAGGTGAAATTGAATTTTGCAGCTTCTAGATTGAATAATACACATGGACAATTTCAATGAGAGCATATTAAAATCAATATATCTTCTGTAGTGTTGTCTGTAATTGATCTTTTACACGTTATGAGCAGGAATTTAATTGTTTCATCCACTTGAACTAGGACATGAGAAAAAATCTTCCTGCATATGTTTGGAGAACCATATTTTGTCTGCCATATTTGACGCCACTTGGACTGTGTCCAGGGTTGCCAAATGTCCAGAAATTCCAGGACAGTCACTTTTTTGCCCTACCTGTAAACAAATTTGAAACATCCGTGACTTTTTTGAAGCTGAAGAAACATATATAGATTATTTTGACTGTAATTATCATCATTTTACAGGTTATAATGAATACAGCTGCCAGCTTTAGGTCAAAATTATTGGCTGTATACAAATAACAGTTATAATCTGAATGCTTTATTATGTTTTTCCAATGAGTCCGTAAAAAAATATTGTCGAGAATTTTTTATAGTCTGTCCAGAAAACAAATAAAAAGTTAAGTTGGCTACCCTGACTGAGCCCCCATGGGCGAGTTATGTGTGTTTGTGTGATGTGTGATAAGCATTGATTAACAACTCTTAATATAGTACACAGACCTTTATTAATAAGAGTAGATAGCCATATTAAATTGAAGAGAAAAAGGGATCCAGCTTCCAGAATATGGTAAAACAATTCTTTGAAACTTTATTCCATTAAAACCACAGATTGTTCCAATATATAACATCATAATATGTGGAGCCAGGGAGCCCAAGAATTGGAAACACGTTTCGAACGCTGACTTGACAAAGAACATAGCCAGCGTTCGAAATGCGTTTCCGAGTCCTGGGCTCAATGGCTCCACATATTATGGTGTTATGTATTGGAAAACTCCATGGTTTTAATGGAATAAAGTTCAAAGAATTATTTTACCATATTCCAGAAGCTGGATCCCTTTTTCTCTTCAAAGACTTTCCACGTTTCAGAGCGTTTGATCCTTGGATGCCGGTTCCTGGCACAAATAAGCTGGATTACTTTCATTAGCCTTATTAAATTGCACAATATTAAACCCTGAGAATTACCATTTTCAAAAAATATCAGGTTTCATGTATAATATCATTTATGATTTGCGTATCATGAATGAAAAATGGCACAGCTAAGAACATTGTACAGGGGTATTCCTATCTTGTTTGTTTATGGCAGATTCAAAGGATTTTATGATTTCCAAAGGTGGGAACCAAGACTAGGACTTTGGGTATCCTGCCTCAGAATAGAACGGTGGCTGCTTATCATCAATACATGATAAGAGACTTCCGAAAATTGCCTAGCAAGTGTGCCCATCAATTTTTGGAACTCCCATATAAATAAATGGCCATTTCTCTACTGATAAAATTTGATGACATTCATGAGGACTATCAGGTTTCTATCAGATTTCTACTTTTTCCAGTCCATATTATTCTTGGAATTAAAAAAATCCTATAGAATGGCAACTAGCACTAATATAAACAGAGGGACATTTGAAGGCTGGAAGTAACACTGTATGATATATGATGTATTTACAATATTTTACATCACAGAATGCTACTGGAAATTTTTGTATATTTCTATACATCTCATAGATCGTGAAGCATTTTTATTTATTTTTCTTGTGACTTTGACAAACTTACTATATTAATTATATTATAATATATGTCCCATCTGCGATATCTCCTGCTAACAATAATGAAGGGAATTTTGTTACTTACCGTAAATTCCTTTTCTTCTAGCTCTTATTGGGAGACCCAGACGATTGGGGTATAGCTACTGCCCTCTGGAGGCCACACAAAGCACTACATTAAAAGTGCAAGGCCCCTCCCCCTCTGGCTATACCCCCCCGTGGTATCACGGGTACTCCAGTTTTAGTGCCAAAGCAAGAAGGAGGAAGCCAACAACTGGTTTAAACAAATTAACTCCGAGTAACATCGGAGAACTGAAAAACCGTTCAACATGAACAACATGTGTACCCGCAAACAGCAAAAACAATCCCGAAGGACAACAGGGCGGGTGCTGGGTCTCCCAATAAGAGCTAGAAGAAAAGGAATTTACGGTAAGTAACAAAATTCCCTTCTTCTTCAGCGCTCTATTGGGAGACCCAGACGATTGGGACGTCCAAAAGCTGTCCCTGGGTGGGTAAAGAAATACCTCATGTTAGAGCTGTAAAACAGCCCCCCCCTACGGGGATGTCACTGCCGCCTGCAGGACTCTTCTACCTAAGCTGGCATCCGCCGAAGCATAGGTATGCACCTGATAATGCTTGGTGAAAGTGTGCAGACTCGACCAGGTAGCTGCCTGACACACCTGTTGAGCCGAAGCCTGGTGCCGTAATGCCCAGGACGCACCCACGGCTCTGGTTGAGTGGGCTTTTAGCCCTGAAGGAACCGGAAGCCCAGCAGAACGGTAGGCCTCTATAATTGGTTCTTTGATCCATCGAGCCAAGGTGGCTTTAGAAGCCTGCAACCCCTTGCGCGGACCGGCGACAAGGACAAAAAGTGCATCGGAACGGCGCATGGGCGCCGTGCGGGAAATGTAGATCCTGAGTGCTCTCACCAGATCTAGCAAACGCAAGTCCTTTTCATACCGGTGAACCGGATGAGGATAAAAGGAAGGCAAGGATATATCCTGATTAAGATGAAACGAGGATACGACCTTAGGGAGAAACTCCGGAATGGGGCGCAGCACTACCTTGTCCTGGTGGAACACCAAGAAGGGAGCCTTGGATGACAGAGCTGCCAGCTCAGACACTCGCCGGAGCGATGTGATCGCAACAAGAAACGCCACTTTCTGTGACAGGCGAGAAAAAGAAACTTCTTTGAGAGGCTCGAAGGGCGGTTTCTGGAGAGCCACTAGTACTCTGTTCAGATCCCATGGATCCAACGGCCGCTTGTACGGGGGCACAATATGACAGACCCCCTGCAGGAACGTGCGCACCTTAGGAAGACGTGCTAGACGCTTCTGAAAAAACACGGATAGTGCCGAGACTTGCCCTTTAAGGGAGCTGAGCGACAAGCCCTTTTCCAACCCTGATTGCAGGAAAGATAGAAAAGTGGGCAATGCAAATGGCCAGGGAGACACTCCCTGAGCAGAGCACCAGGTTAAGAAAATCTTCCACGTTCTGTGGTAGATCTTAGCAGAAGTTGACTTCCTAGCTTGTCTCATTGTGGCTACCACTCCCTGGGATAAGCCTGTTGACGATAGGATCCAGGACTCAATGGCCACACAGTCAGGTTCAGGGCCGCAGAATTCTGATGGAAAAACGGCCCTTGAGACAGCAGGTCTGGACGGTCTGGAAGTGACCACGGTCGGCCGACCGTGAGATGCCACAGATCCGGATACCACGATCTCCTCGGCCAGTCTGGGGCGACGAGTATGATGCGGCTGCAATCGGATCTGATCTTGCGTAGTACTCTGGGCAAGAGTGCCAGAGGCGGGAATACATATGGGAGGCGGAACTGCGACCAATCTTGCACCAAGGCGTCTGCCGCCAGCGCTCTTTGATCGCGCGACCGCGCCATGAATGCCGGGACCTTGTTGTTGTGCCGAGACGCCATTAGGTCGACGTCCGGCACCCCCCAGCGGCGACAGATTTCTTGAAACACGTCCGGGTGAAGGGACCATTCCCCTGCGTCCATACCCTGGCGACTGAGGAAGTCTGCTTCCCAGTTTTCTACGCCTGGGATGTGAACCGCGGAGATGGTGGATGCTGTGTCCTCCACCCAATTCAGAATGCGCCGGACTTCCTGAAAGGCTTGCCGGCTGCGCGTCCCTCCTTGGTGGTTGATGTATGCCACCGCTGTGGAGTTGTCCGACTGGATTCGGATCTGCTTTCCTTCCAGCCACTGTTGAAAGGCTAGTAGGGCAAGATACACTGCCCTGATTTCCAGAACATTGATCTGAAGGGTGGACTCTTGCGGAGTCCACGTCCCCTGAGCCCTGTGGTGTAGAAACACTGCTCCCCACCCCGACAGACTCGCATCTGTCGTAACCACTGCCCAGGATGGGGGCAGGAAGGATCTTCCCTGAGACAATGAGGTGGGAAGGAGCCACCATTGTAGAGAGTCCTTGGCCGTCTGGGAAAGAGAGACTTTCCTGTCTAGGGAAGTTGTCTTCCCGTCCCATTGGCGGATAATGTCCCATTGAAGGGGACGCAGATGAAACTGCGCAAAGGGAACTGCTTCCATGGCTGCCACCATCTTCCCTAGGAAGTGCATGAGGCGCCGTAAGGGGTGCGGCTGGCCCTGAAGGAGAGATTGCACCCCTGTCTGTAGGGACCGCTGCTTGTTTAGCGGAAGCTTCACTCTCGCTGCTCGAGTATGGAACTCCATGCCAAGATACGTTAGTGACTGTGTCGGTGACAGATTTGACTTTGGAAAGTTGATGATCCATCCAAAAGTCTGGAGAGTCTCTAGCGTAGCCTGTAGACTGAGTTGGCATGCCTCTTGAGAGGGTGCCTTGACAAGTAGATCGTCTAGGTAAGGGATCACCGAGTGTCCCTGAGAGTGCAAGACTGCTACCACCGCCGCCATGACCTTGGTGAAGACCCGGGGGGCTGTCGCCAGACCGAATGGCAGAGCTGTGAACTGAAGATGGTCGTCTCCTATCACAAAACGTAGAAAACGTTGATGTTCTGTAGCAATTGGCACGTGGAGATAAGCATCTTTGATGTCTATTGAGGCAAGGAAGTCTCCTTGAGACATTGAGGCAATGACAGAACGGAGGGTTTCCATCCGGAACCGTCTGGCGTGTACATGTTTGTTGAGCAGTTTTAGGTCCAGAACAGGACGGAATGAGCCGTCCTTTTTTGGCACCACAAAGAGATTGGAGTAAAACCCTCTCCCTTGTTCCTGAGACGGTACAGGAACCACTACTCCTTCCGCTCTTAGGGAGTCCACCGCCTGCCGCAGGACATCTACACGGTCTGGGTGTGGGGAGGTTCTGAAGAACCGAGCTGGAGGACGAGAACTGAACTCGATTCTGTACCCGCGCGACAAAATGTCTGTCACCCACCGGTCTTTGACCTGTGACATCCAAGTGTCGTAAAAGCGGGAGAGCCTGCCCCCGACCGGAGATGCGGAGGGAGGGGACTGTAAGTCATGAGGTAGCCGCCTTGGAAGCGGTTCCTCCATTTGCGTTCTTGGGGCGTGAATGAGCCCGCCAGGAATCTGAGTTTCTTTGCGTCCTCTGAGTCCCTTTGGACGAGGAGAATTGTGTTTTGCCCGAACCTCGAAAGGACTGAAACTTCTGCTGCCACTTTCTCTGCTGAGGTTTGCTTGATCTGGGCTGGGGTAAAGAGGAGTCTTTACCCTTGGACTGTTTAATGATGTCAGCCAATGGCTCGCCAAACAGTCTTTCTCTAGACAAAGGCAAGCTGGTTAAACATTTTTTGGAACCAGCATCTGCTTTCCAGTCCTTTAACCACAATGCCCTGCGCAAAACTACCGAATTGGCAGACGCCATTGAGGTGCGGCTGGTAGATTCTAGGACCGCATTGATAGCGTAAGACGCAAACGCGGACATCTGCGAGGTAAGGGACGCCACTTGCGGCACCGCTGGATGTAAGATAGCATCCACTTTTGCTAAACCAGCTGAAATAGCTTGGAGTGCCCATACGGCTGCGAATGCTGGAGCAAACGACGCGCCGATAGCTTCATAGACAGATTTTAACCAAAGGTCCATCTGTCTGTCATTGGCATCCTTAAGTGAAGCGCCATCCTCCACTGCAACTATGGATCTAGCTGCAAGCTTGGAAATCGGGGGGTCCACCTTTGGACACTGGGTCCAGCGCTTGACCACATCAGGGGGGAAAGGATAACGTGTATCCTTAGAACGTTTAGAGAAACGCTTTTCTGGATGAGCGTCGTGTTTCTGGATTGATTCTCTGAAGTCAGAGTGATCCAACAGAGCACTTAATTTACGCTTGGGATAGAGGAAACGAAATTTCTCCTGCTCTGCCGCTGCCTCTTCTGCTGAAGGGGTTGGGGGAGAAATATCTAACAGCCTATTGATGGCTGAGATAAGATCGTTTACCATGGCGTCCCCATCCGGGGTATCCAGATTGAGAGGGGTTCCAGGATTAGACTCCTGATCACTCTCTTCAGACACATCACAGGGAGACTGATTGCGCTGAGACCCTGAGCAGTGTGATGACGTTGAGGGTCTTTCCCAGCGAGCCCGCTTGGGGTGGCTGGGGCAATCATCTGAGTCAGTATACTCATCCTGAGAAGCCGGGGACTCCCTTGCAGTCTGGATTAAATCCAACTGCGGAGGATTAGAGGACATAGACCTCGCCGTGTCCATAGACTGAGCCCCAGGCATGGATTGCAAAGTTTCCAGGATTTTTGCCATAGTCACCGACATATTAACCGCAAAAACTGCAAAGTCTGACCCTGACACCGGGGCAGGACTTACAGGCGTCTCAGCCTGGGTCACTATCTCTCCTGACTCCGGCTGGCGAAGCAGCACCGGATCTGAGCATTGCACACAATGGGGGTCCTTGGAGCCTGCTGGTAGAGCAGCCCCACATGCAGCACACACAGTGCACACAGCCCTAGCCTTGGCAGCTTTGCGTCTTGTGGATGACATGCTGCTGCTTCCTCAGAGCGATCTGGGGTATTCAGCCAGGAAGCGACCTCACAGTGCAAGAAATCAATAAATATCTATGTCCAGTGACACAATACACTAACATACACTGAGGCACTAGAGGGGCCAGCTGAAAAGCCGCTTACCGCCCGCTTAAGAGCGGGTGTGTGGTCTTCCAAAGCCCCTCAGTCTAGGTCTCCCAGAGCCTTGCGTCCTTCCTCCAGCCAGACATGCATGTAATGGCTGCCGGCGTCCTGAGAGAAGAAGGGGGGCGGGCCCTGGGCGTTCCTGACCAAGAGCGGGAAGCCTGCTTCCCTCTGTGCCTAGTGTGAGGGCTGGAGCATGTAAATCAGGCTCCAGCCCTCTTCGCTGCCGTGAAACAGCGTCTCTCCCCTACCCTGATTGACAGGGTGGGGGCGGGAACGATCGGAGCTGCCGGCGTCCTAGGCCCAAAAGCCGGGGACTAGAGTTATAAACGCCGCCGCCGTAAAAGCGCGGTCGGCGTATCCCCGGCGCACCACAAGTCACAGCAGCGCCGCCCGGTCCAGTGAGGGTCGGCGCTGCGTTCCCAGAACACAAAGTCCCCCAGATAACTGTAGGAACACCAGCTCAGTGTACGGTCCCCGGCGCACTACAACACCCAGCCAGCCCGGAGTGTGTGTGTGCCTGCCGGGGACACAGAGTACCTGTATGATGCAGGGCCCGGTCCCTGATGGTACTCCTGCTCCGTATCCATCAGGTTCTAATGGGTCTGCGGATGGAGCCCGGCGTCAGAGCTTTGAGGCCGGCAGGATCCCACTTCCACAGAACCCCCAAGGGGATGTGGAAGGAAAACAGCATGTCAGGCTCCAGCCCTGTACCAGCAATAGGTACCTCAACCTTACAACACCATCCAGGGGTGAGAAGGGAGCATGCTGGGGACACTATATGTGTCCTCTTTTCTTCCATCCGAACTAGTCAGCAGCTACTGCTGACTAAAATCTGTGGAGCTATGCATGGAATGTCTGACCTCCTTCGCACACAAAGCTAAAACTGGAGTACCCGTGATACCACGGGGGGGTATAGCCAGAGGGGGAGGGGCCTTGCACTTTTAATGTAGTGCTTTGTGTGGCCTCCAGAGGGCAGTAGCTATACCCCAATCGTCTGGGTCTCCCAATAGAGCGCTGAAGAAATATTGTTTTTCCTGAGCCATGTGGGTCGTGTCTACTTTTATGGATATCACAAATAAAGAAGACGTTTTATTACAGCACCGGTGTTTCCAAGTCTTTGCTATATTTTCCTTATAGCCATATATATATATATATATATATATATATATATATATATATATATATATATTTATATAATATATTATATAATTATATTACCGCTAATTATTTTTCTCAGATTTGGGACTGAACTCAGGCTTTCCATCGGAATTATGTGTAGTGAAATTTAGTATAAAAAACATCCAATTTTAGAGATGAGTGTACATACTGCGAAATATCCACATAGTGTCACATACAAATTAAGCATAACGTTAATTAAAATCATCCTTCATGTATTATTAGACACTGTCCTGTAGTATTGCAAGACGAACTTGGGTGAAGCGGGCAAGGTATCGGATATCAACGCAATAAATCACCAAGCTGTTGCTCCCTTGAAATATTTCTAGACATAGAAATCTCACCCAGGCAGATACTTGAGTGTAATAACAACATTTATCCATCCTGATGACTGTGTATAGTGCCAGAAGTATTAAAATAAGTATGGAAAGAATGGGCTCTTATTGCAAGTTGTGTGTCCAGCTGAACTTCTTACAGGGTTATTCGCATCTTTAAAGATGTGTATAATTGGAAAGTGCTTGCAAAAACATGCAAGCAACTTTTCAATTTATTAAAATTTGGCCCAATTCTCTTGAATATTACAATTTTCTCTTCCTTTGTTTCCTGCTTGTTGCCTATAGGACTGTCCCATGCTACAGTGCAGCAGCAGTGGCCAAACATGCGCAGTGTTTACAAGCTACTTCATAGTGAGATTGGAAGTGCTGCACTGGAGCTAGCTGGGATCGCTTCTAAAACAAATAGATAAAAAATTATTTTTGCAGCCAGTGATGTGAGTATGCCTAATTGATAAGACAAATATTTTATTGGTTGTGTTTTTCCCCAATATTTGTGTTATTAATATTAAAAATCCCATGGGTTCCGATCAATAATCAACACATCTAAGGACATGAAAATATTTTAATGCAGAAACCCTACAATTAAATACATCTCTCACAGTTTCCCAAACAAATTAAAGTGACAAGATGACAGCAACATATACACACACAGAAATGCATTGGCCACACTAATACGTGTCTTTGCAGAATATCACCTTTCACCCTACTGCAGTTGTTCCGTCCATGTACAGGCTGTCAGTTTTGAAAAGCAATTCTTCTTTCATCATAAAATTCTCTTGTAAAAAAAAAAATCAAATGCGATTGTTGGGCTAAACCTTGAGAAGTGCCACCTTGCTTGTCATATTTCTGGAGTTTGAACAGTTGTCCATCTAACAGCTGCATTTCTATAAGCTTAGGGCAGGTGGCCCTGGAGCAGATTCTTGCCACTCACAACAGACTGGATTGAATGTCCACATATGGGCTTTTAGTCCGTCGACCCCTAGTCTTTTCATTTATGTCCATAGTCTGCATGTGTAATGTGTGTGCTTTGTCTGAATAACCACAAAAAGAATATTACTAACACATTGGACTTTTGTTCTTCAGGCAGCTTGGTTTGGAAAGTACATTTTCCCATAGGCATAAAAAATATTCACAACAAAAATAGTCCTTTTCCCTTATAAGAAAACAAGTGAATTATATTAATATATAATTATATCTCTATATATATTTTTGGTGGCACCAATTATTTTGTCGGTCACATTTTAAATAAAAATATGAGTCTTTGAAGCAAGGAGGAATTAAGAATGTCTCCTGCATGGCCATTAGCTTGGAGTCCTGTTCCCATCCTCTGGTTGTAGTCTTAGTGCTGGGCCTTGGATTAAGTGATTTGGCTGAGAGTCTTTGAGAAGATCAGCTCAGGAGAGGTCCTCCACAGAAGGTGTAACGTCGAGCTGAAAACCAAGATCACAAGCTGTTACCACCAAACCAAAGCAACTCCATGTCAGCTCAGAATGCCACCATTTCTACAAGGTGGAGAGGATCTACAGGGGCAACAGGTTTTAAAACCAGTACAGATCCTTGCTTTTATCCTGAGGCTGTAAACCTGGGAATGGAGGAGGCAGAGAAGGAGAGTGAGGAAGAGAGAGGTGGTTGAGAAGGGTGGAAAGAATTAAAGGTACAAGAAATTTAAGGACAGGGTAAAATAATAGTATGGGTGGCCACTACTTGAAGAAATAATAGGTAGATTTTAAAAGGGGTTCTATAAATTTATAAAATGTGGATAAAATGGTAATAAAAGGTCACATGGTCTACATTAAAATTTTGCTCCGGGTGTTTATATGTTAGTTGGCATATACAATATAACCAGGAATACACACCTTTCTATCAGACCACCTCTTTTAAAAGACCATCAGACCTAATTTCCAGCAACAGATTTTTCCCTTCATTATTCATTTAATTTCTTTTGCATACTGAACATTGTAATTAAAAAGTGAACCTCTCTAGAAGACCATATTCCATTGTAAATTTAGGCAGTCATCTTAAAATGGTTTCCCTGTATAACAATATGCTTGTTAAACTAAATATAAAGTTACAGAACTCTTTTAGGTGTTTAAAATGATAAAGAAAGAGCTTAGTCTCGTCAAACAACTTAGGGAAAAAAATCAGTTTTGTGTGTGTATGCGAGTCCTTAAATTTTAGTGTGACTATGGCCCAACAGTAGTAACAGCCACTGTGTAGAATTTATCAGAATTTAGACTATAAAGATAGAAGAATATACTAATTATTTTTACATCTATTTTTAACCATTTTACCAGAGCTTTCCACTCCTTGGTTCATCTGTTCTTTATATTCTGCATTTCTTTTGTCTTATGCTGACAATGTATATAGGATATATATCTTTTCTTGAGGTATAACTGACCAACATTGAGCTTTTTCCAGATGAATGAGATCCTGTACTAATATTTCCGCATTTTCTTCCTTAGGGTTTTGCTTTTGGAATGAAGAAAAGTCAGATTTTATGGGTTTAATTTGATATTAGTGTTAAGTTCTAAAATGTAATGGAGCCCATGAAAACTTTGGCATGGAGTTTATTTGTAGTGCCCCCTAATGACTGTCACATTGCACCAACCTTCTCTGAATATTTCCCTGTGTCGTCTCTGCATTTCCTGCAGTTATCTATAACTTCTCGTCATTCTAAGTCTTCTCTATTTTGTTACATTGTTTTGTTCTGCATCTATCTTACTACATCATGATAACATGACCTTATAGTCTTATTCATACATTTATACACTTTACTTATATGACGTTAACACTCCCTCTTTCTTTCATTGTCACTAAATGCTATAATAGTGTTATATAACACGACAGCCAAAAACGAAATTGACAATGCCGATTAATTAGGAATCATGTTAAAACAAATCATCAAAGAATCCTCTAAAGAATCTGAAAGTTTAGTATTCTCCCATGGCCGAGAAGAGTTGACACCATTCGTGTTTTCTGTAAACAAGGCAACCAATACCAGTCTGTATAGGGATTCCTTTCGGTTGTAAGAACATCACAACATACAAAGTCTGAACTGATCAATTATCCAAATCCTGACTTAAAGGACCTGAAACAGTATCTTTCACAATCCAGGAAAGGGAACTCCAAACAAAGACAACTGAGACAAATGTGCGGGGCAGGAATGTATTGCATGGCTGGCATGAATGGCTAACCATCGGCAATACAAACAGTGAAAAACAAGTTGGAAGACCTGAAAGTGAGAAGTTTCCTAGAAGTCCTCTAACTACCGGTGTTGACAAGTAGTCTTTGTTCTCTGCTTCTTTCTGCTTCTTTCTTCTTCATACATCCCCACTATGTCTATTTGATGGGCTCTCCTCGTACTCCCGAATTCTTCTAATTGCTTCCTATATAATTGAATGCTTCAGTGAGAAATTACAGCCCCTTCGTAGTTAGTTATTGTCAGTATGCACTTTTTACAACTTTAGTAAAAAAACAAATATCAATTAATAGTGATAATAAATATTGAATGGAACTCTATAATTAGCATTGTGGTGTAACTAGTTATTAGAAAATATTTGGGCAACCAATGCTTGATTATTATTCATATTAATTCAAAGTCGCTGTGAATCATATTTATATAGAAAATGAGGATGTAAGTCCCGATGCTGCAATATCTTGCACTAAATTCATTTATAACCTATATCTTTTTAATTTTGTATGAATTACTATTTTTATAAATCGCTTATAATTTTGTGCATTGGGTTCTAAATTCTAAGAAATAAGCCTACTAATAGTAAACTGGTGGAAGTTTTACTTTTTCTTACAATTATTGATAACTATTTTATACACTAAAGTTTAAGAACTTAAGGCTTTGTTTCTACATTCCAGCCACAAATTATTAAAGGAAGAGTACGGCTGGCCATACATAGCAAGCTTGTATTTATTATAATCAAAGGAGGATCGAATGAATGTCCTTTTAACGTATGAAGGAATCATTTAAAAAAGCATTGACACCCAATTAATGGGAGTATAATTAATGGAGTCTCAGTTACCAATGTTGTCCATCTCATCCATTTTTACATTGCACATGTATTACTAAGACTTTTGAAAAATCTCTATACAAAAATTGGTTTAAGATATATATGGATTTTTATGGACCAACATATATGTGTAATGGATTACTCTATCCCGAGATTTGAATACAAAGAAGGCAACAGAGAGCCGATCTAGAAACACATCTATTGTAGTCAATATTCAAATATATCTGAATAAAGTGCACTATTCCATAATAGCCCACAATTGCATTGCAAGTCCAGGTTTCCAGAAACTCAGCAAAGAAAATGAGCCATCTTCCCAGGAGTTGAAGAAATGTGAACAGCAGACTTTGAATGCTGACCACAATAGATGTGTGGCTTAATACAAGTATTTGGCTGATCAAAAAACAAGGAGAACCGGAGTAATAAATAGTGCAAAACAATGACAATTTTATTTGATGTGTGAAATAGACAAAACACAAAAAAGGGGGGAAAATGGCCATATAAAACACCATAAAATACAAAAAATGGGGGGATGAAAGTGAATGATGACCCAGGGAAAAGGCATTGCGTTGCCTTTCCCCTGGGGTCATCATTCACTTTCATCTCCCCATTTTTTATATTTTATGGTGTTTTATATGGCCATTTTTCCCCTTTTTTTGTGTTTTGTCTATTTCACACATCAAATAAAATTGTCATTGTTTTGCACTATTTATTACTCCGGTTCTCCTTGTTTTTTGATATTGTATAGGAGTATGTGCTAGGCACGTGTTTTGCCCCATTGTGGGCACCCGTGCCTTATATTGTGATAAGTTATGGTCATGAGGTATAGTTTTCTCAAGTATTTGGCTGAGTGTTTCCTTATTTCCTTGAAAAATCTCTCCATGCATGGTCACCTTTATGCAGTTTAAAACTACATGCACATGTTGAGAGTTTGGTGAGTTTTTTACCTCAGTATTTGTCGTCAAAACCACGAGTCAAACACTCAGAGGAAAAGTTTAATAACAACACGAGCATCAATTCTGTATTATTCACCTATTCCTGATTTGGCTACAAATACTTAGGTAAAAAAAGAAATACAAATACTCAATGTATGCACATGGCCTTACAAATACTGAGGTAAAAAGTCACCAAATACTGAATGTGTGCACGTGGCCTTACAAATACTGAGGTAAGAAACTTGACATGTGCACGTGGCCTTACAAATACTGAGGTAAAAACTCACCAAATACTGAACGTGTGTATGTGGCCTTACAAATACTGAGGTAGAAAAACTCACCAAATACTCGATGTGTGCACATGGGCTTACACATACTGAGGTAAGAAACTCCCAAATACTGAATGTGTGCATATGGGCTTATAAATACTGAGGTAAAAAAACTCACCAAATACTCAACATGTTCACGTGGCCTCACAAATACTGAATTAAAAAAACTCACCAAATACTAAATGTGTGCATATGGACTTACAAATAATGAGGTATAAAGCTCAAAAAATGCTCAAGAAGTGCACGTGGCCTTACAAATATTAGTTAGAAAAACTCACAAATACTCAACGAGTGCATGTGACCTTACAAATACTGAGGTCAAAAACTCACCAAATATTCAACGTGTGCACGTGGCCTAAAACAGGTTTTGTGATTTATTTATTTTTAACATTGTCGTAGTTGTTTTGTTTTTTTTGGTTTTTTTTTAATACCTGTCATTTTTTAAAAGCATTTTTTTTCTGCCATTTTTAACGTATGATAGATTTTACTCTGGCTTTTCAACTAACATAATGGCCATAGTGTTACTATAGTTGTTTTTTAGGGACGGAAAACGCTCTATGTGTGTCTAATATGTAAAATTCTAGGCATAGCTATGAAATGTTTATCCTGTATGTGTGCTATGTTTTATTATAGACAGAAGGAGGCCCCTGTGTAAGATCAGTACCCCATGTACCCTTTGAAGTCCAATGGCTCATTGTAAGGCCAGTTTCAGACGTCCGTGTTTCAGGTATGTGTGACATCCATTTTTAACATGGATGCCACACGTACCCATGTTTTTCTCTGCAGTTACTCACACGGCTGTGTTTTCATACGGACCATGTGACCCCCTTCATGGCCCCATACGCACACACGGAGACATGTCTGTTTTTTCTCCGGCAGCATGGGTGTCACACAGATCTTACACTAATGTGATCTGTGTGACCTCAATGTGACACGTACCGGAGAAAACATGGGTCTCTGAAATGAAAAGATTTTCAATAGTCACCTGTATGCAGCGCTGTTTTCTTTGGCTCTGCAGCCTCCTGCTTCTTATCCCCGCTTGTTATATTTATTGATTATTCACTGCACTGAGGAGCTGAAAGCATCGCCAGGGACAGTACCAAGTACGCATCGCCAAGGACCGCATTGCGGGAACAGGTGAGTATTCAGCAAGCACTGTGTGTGCAGTGACGTCCAGAAGGTCATCAGAGTTCCCAATGAACTTTGATGAACCCGTGAAGTCCCCGTCCTGACACCTGCTGTACCGCGGTGTCATAAGGATGTCATCAGAGTTCATTGGGAACTCTGATGACCTCCTGGATGCCACTGCACACACACTGCTTGCTGGATACTCACCTGTCACTAGTGATGCGGCGATGCTGTCCTCGGTGGTGCTGTCCCCAAGTGAGGCTCCTGCTTCCAGCTCCTCAGTGCAGTGAATAATCAATGAATATAATGAGCGGCGGTCAGGAGCGGGAGGCAGCGGAGCCAAAGAAAACATCGCTGAATACAGGTGAAAATAAAAAATCTTTTTATTTCAAAGACCTGTGTTTTCTCCGGTACGTGTCACATGTATGCAAACACAGATGTCACACGTGTGACATACACATGACACGTGCGTGACACACATAGGACACACGTATGACCATAACCATGTATGTGGCTTGTACCTGATTAAACACGGACATCTGAAACCAACCTAACTCAAACCTTTATGTGTCTGTGTCAGAAGATGGTTGTTAATTTGAGAGTGAAAATGGGTCCTTTTTTTCCTTGAACCAATTGTATGTCCGCCACTGCAGTTTGTATGTCCTATAATAAACGCCGTTGATTCTGCATGCCTGCGTGTTCATTTTAATCATGAATTAAATAATAGAAAAGAGCTTGACATTGAAATAAGCAACTAAGCCCGTATAAATTTCACTTTTGTCATAACCAGATTAGTGGATATCCAGGATTGTCACCAGTTGGGTATTAGTAGAATATTTAAGAGCTAAGTGGAACTCTCTGCCACACGATGTTGAAATGGTTGATTCACTACTAAAATTTAAGAGAGGCATGAATGCCTTTCTTCAAAATTATAATAATACTGGTTATGTGCACTAGATTCTGTGATGGGGCGTTGATCCAAGGAACTAGTCTGATTGCCACATATGTGGAGTCGGGAAATTATTTTTTCCCCTAATGTGGAGCTTACTGTCTATATTATGGGGGTTTTTTTGCCTTCCCCTGGATCAACATGTTAGTATGTTAGGTTAGGTCATTGGTTGAACTCGATGAACTTAAGTCTACCTTCAACCTTAAACACTATGAAACTATGAAGCTGTGAAACAAGTCATCTCCTGTTCTTCAACACTGATTGTGAGTATAATAGGGGTGGGGGTTGTCCATTACCAGACAGCTTAATCCCTTCAGGACCCGAATTGAAATAAAACCAGTGTATACTCACCTCCTAAAGCATCACCGTTCTAGTGCAAAGCTGTTGCAAGAGAGTGACGTAACTTAACCTCTTACCCTTCACGACCAATGACTTACTTATACGTCATTGGTCGTGTTTGGCGTGTATGGTCATGTATGGTGAGCCCACATTATTCCCCGCACATGTCTGCTGATCTGATCAGCAGACATGTGCACCTATTAAGCCCTTAGATCGCACTGACAAACTCTGACAGCGTAATCTAAAGCGCTCCAGCAGGGATTGGGCTGTTCTCTGCCGTAATAGGCACCCCCATGAAGCGATCACAGGGTGCCAATGGGTTGGCATGACAGCCTGATGTCAGGTGATGACCCCTATCGCACACATGACACGTTTCCTGTGAATGCTGGCAGAGCGCCAGCAGTCACAAGAGAGCAGCATTTCTCCGGATCGGAGTGATGCTGAAATAAAATCAATTAATCTGATCGGTAAAAAGCATAGCGAGTAAAAAAATCAAAACTCCAGAATTACGTAGTTTTGGTGGCTGAAAAACTGCATTATAACACAATAAGAGGTGATCAAAGCATTGCATCTCTCTAAAAATAGTATAATTAAAAACATATGCTCAGGATCCAAAAAGTAAGTCATCATTAAACCCCAGATCCCAAAAAATGAGAATGGTACAGGTTTGAAAAATGGTGACAAAAATGTAATTCTTCTTTTTCACAAACTTCTGAATTTTTTCCACCACTTAGATAAAAGTAAAATACTGTATATATAAATATTGGGTATCTACAAACACGTACTGACCTGGGTAATCATGTTTGTAAATTTGGTGCAGAAATCTCTTGCAGACATTTCAGTACCAAATTTACATCTCCTGCCTGAAAAACACACCAAAACGGCATCAAAACTGTTTCTTTGCATTTACTTGCCAAGAAATGCAGATTTGGTGCTGAAGTTTCTACACCATATTCCTGCACCAAACCTCGTGGCAAAAAAATCACTGTAAGGCTGTGGGCACACGTTGCGTTATGTCCCTGCAGAAATTTCTGGAGGGATTTGACAGCACATGTGCGCGGCAAATCGCTGCAGAAAGGCTGCATAATGAATGCACTCTGGATGCAGCCTCTCCCATAGACAGAGCGGGACCTGCATCCAAAGCGCACAGAATAATTGACATGTTGCTTTTTAGAACGCAGCGATTTGGAACAAAATGTTGGCATCCAAATTGCTGCACTCTCAAACGCAACGTGCACATGGATTATGCACAATGTTCATAGATTGTGCAGGGGACGCAGGTCGCATGCATTTATGCTGCGTTGCAATACACAGCATAAGTGCATACAATTCGGCAACCTGCGCATGAGCCCTAATACCACATCAAAACCACATCTTGTTTTGAGCATTTTTTTGCCAGTAGAAGCAGATATATATGGTGCAGGAATATGGTGTATAAATTTTAGCACCAAATCTGCATCTATTGGCAAAAAAAGCGTGGTTTTCTGTCAGGCAACGCAATTCTGTGAACTCGGTTCACCTGAGTTCAATGAGGTCACCTGAGGTCACTTTACCCACGGTCACAGGTAGGATACCGTGGGAACCTCCAGCTGTGACCACAGATAAACTGACTGATGTCACCACTCATAGTTGCGACTCAGTCAGTCTCTGCCTGAAGCCATAGCATGTTCTGTGCCCGCATGCTGTGACTTCAGTATGTAGCAGAACTGGAATTGCCGTGGGACCTTGTGTGGATTACATCAGAACTGGGTGTTTGAGGTTAATAAATTGTAGAAAGAGGGTGGGTTTTTTTGTATTATATTTCAAATAAAGGATTTTTTCAGTGTTTGTGTTTATTTCTATTCACTTACAGATTAGTAATGTAGGGGGCCTCATAGATACCTCCCATTACTAATCTAGGGCTTAGTGATAGCTGTGATCTGTCATTAACCCCTTATATTTCCCTGATTGCCAAAGCACTAGGGCAATCGGGATGAGCTAGGTAAAGTGCCAACACTGTTGCATCTGGGTGGCTGCAGGCTGCTATTTTTAGATTGGGGGCCCAATAATCTTGGCTCTCCCCAGGTTGAGAATACCAGCCCCCAGCTGTCGCCTTCATCATGGCTGGGTATCAAAATGGGGGGGGGGGGGGTAGCTGCATGCTGTTTTCAAAAATTATTTTTTTAGATAATCTAAAAAAAACAACTAAAGTGGTCCCTTTTATTTTGATACCCAGCCAAGATAATCAGACAGCTGGGGGCTTCAGTCTGTAGCCGTATGCTTTATCCCTGCTGGGTATCATAATATGGGGGAACCCTAAGACAGTTTATTTATTTATTTTTCCATCACTATAAATACGCAGACAGTGTGTATGATTCCAAGCAATCAGACACACTGTCACACAAGATGGGGATGTTCTCTGACTGCAACCAATCAGGGACTCTGGGACTGCCGGTGGGCAGGGGAAGCAGTGACTATGTATGAGGGTTAATGAGCGGCTCCAGAAGTAGTGTTATAGCTGCACGGGACACTCAGTAAATATAACGTTCCTGCTCTAATCTCAATAGCTCTTTCTAACAACTTTTAAAGCAAAATATTCAGGTTCCCTTAGACTTAAATCTGGATCAGCATCCGGGCAGATATTCAGGATTAATTCCGGTCCCGAACTGTTTTTTTTTTAATCCAGTTGGACATGCCGATCCCAAATATCTGCAGGTTTGACCATCACAATTCATAACATATTTCTACTCTGCTTAACAGAGGGAGCAGTGATGAGCAGGTTACACTTTGCCTCTCAGTGCGAGCTGTTTTTTGCATAAAGTTTTTTTTTTTAATAACTTATAATTATATAATGATATCTCAAACCCACAATCATCTCTAAATGGTAATGAATGAATCCCAACTCTTCTTACCTGCATCAACATTGAGGCTAAGGCTTTGTCCCATGTCTCCTGCTGGTCCTGGATATGGACCAGGGCTTGTCCATGCAGATGCAGATGGCTCGCCCTTGCTCAGGTCGCACTGTGTGGCACCAGGCGCAGTTCCTCCTGGTGTGATCCTGTGAGGCCTGACTGATGCCGGGACAAGTAGCGAACTGTAGCGGGGATCAAAGTGTGTACTGTATACCTCATGCATGCCAGCCCGTGGATAACTGGAACCCTGACTGTTTATAGCTCCCCCAATAGAATATGGGTGATGGTGATGGTGATGGTGGTGTGCATGGTGCCAGGGCTCAGGTGGTCCCTGGTGTAGATGGCTATGAAGAGAAGCAGGGGAATAAGGGTCTGCTCCAAAAGGGATTTCTGTATGAGGACCACTTAGAGGACTGGCTAAGCTGCTGCCCAGGGTCGGTGGAGCTGTCGATGGCTGGTAGCTGCTGTTCCAAAAAGAAGGCGGAAAGCTTCGTTGACTCATTGGGAAAGATGGATCTGTGGAATAACACAAAAATATTTCTCTGTGATATCATATATTTTCTGCATAGACAACCAAAAAAGAAATGTGTTTATATTAATGCAATTGATTTTTGTGACTGTATATTGGTTTACAACTACAATTATTCCATTTTCATAGCAATTTTTTTTTTGTTTTTACAGCTAAACAAAGCAGCATTATAAAATCCCAGGGTTATAATAACAATTCCTTCCTGCTCTATTTGTGTATTTTCTAGCTCCGTTAACATTTTATCTATTAACTACATATGGCATCTCTTTCATTCTAGCTTTTTTCGCTGTAAAGGAAACTAGTTTGCTAGGCTTTCATATACTTTGGGTGTGCAATACACATTTTTCTACAAAGGAGTCCATTGGTCAAATATTCATTATGAAAAGTACACAAAGCAAAAATTAATTATGTGAATAGAGCCTTACCTCAATCCAGACTTGTGACCATGTAATGAAAATGACTAAAATCCAACTAAATACATGGATAACACAAAATATGAGCTGGAGATGAAAGTATTAGTAAAATAAATAAACTATTGAATGAATTAGTAATAATGTAGCCGATGGGACGTTTTAAAGCTCTAAGGATACCTAATGGGAGTACAGAATCATCACCATTATTATTATAAGTGGCATAAAAGATTAAAGTGGCAACAAAAACTCATCTATAAAAAATGTGTATAAATTTTATATATATATATATATATATATATATATCCAAGGGAGAAAGAAAGTCGCACTCCAGATGATCACCATATCACTCTGTCTTTATTGCAGGGGAAACATGAAGGTACAAGCGGTGGGGAGGGTGAGACAAGCCATACAACGCCGGACGACGGCGTGCCGTTTCGCTAGAACTTAGCTTCCACGGGTCCAGGACCCGGAGTGATATGGTGATCATCTGGAGTGCGACTTTCTTTCTCCCTTGGATTTATCTTGGTCTTCACCGCAAGTCTGCACCATGATCCCCTCCATGGCTCAGTAGGGCTCAAGTAGCTGAACGTGTAGTAACACGCAGAGTAGGTGGTGCACCAGGACTCTTACCTCTTTCATATATATATAAATATATATATATATATATATATATACAGTATATATACTGTGCATATATATATATATATATATATATATATATATATATATATATATATATTACATATATCTTTTTTTTTTATATATATATATATATATGTAAACTGCGGATAAGGAAGTCCCTGTGGTTACCGCTATCCCTTGACTATCCACAATTCAAAATAGAAGAAAAAAAGGAGGAATACTCAAAAGGAAAAATAATGAATTGTTACATGTTTGTCACTATCTTCTTCCCCATTGAGATTACATTCATATATTTCCAGTGCGAGCGCTGTCCATGAAAAGACAGATAATACATGGAAAGCACTAGGACCAGTGTTATTCAATTGGGCTGTTCAGATGAGCATTATTTTTCATGGACCTGAAAAGATTGCAGCGTGCACTAGTTTTTTCAATATATCGGAGGAGTCTTGCCTATTCAAGTCTATGAGCTTTCAAAAAACAAAAATCGCTTCACATATAGAACAACCATACTGAATTCAATGCACAGGATAAAACAAAACCAGGTCTATAGATTATAGTGTGTACATGTTCTCACCATGAAAATCACAAATGAGTGAATAGGGCTCTATTCCAAAGTGTCAGCCTCATGTACTTTAGACAACTTTTCTAAGCATCAGAAGACAATACGAAGCAGATATATGAAAAGATGTGCATCTCTTCATGAATCGGGAGCGTCTGACTCCACCATGACCATATTCTGTGTGATGGATTGTCTAATTGCAGCCAGGAAGGAATGTGTGAACCTGTCTTCTATTACTATACCCAATAGTGTCGTTAGACCGTGCAGTCTGTGATGGGTTCTCTTTAAATATTTGCTCATTTCCGAAAACCATGCATGAAAGTGACTCCAGTCATTATCCATAGAAAGGTTAGGGGCTCAATATCTTTATTAAACCATGATATTTTAATTCTAGGCAAATGACAGTGGCTTACAAATGCAGCTTCTGTATCTATCAGAATGGTAATGGAGAAGGATGTCCCACAACTTCAGATTACTACCTAAGCTGTAGTCTGAAACCGCCTCCAACGACAGTGCTAATGCCTAATATTAGACATCAGGAAAGACTTTTCTATGGAGCCAGAAATTGGTGACATCATGCATCGGCGTCTGCCTACCATATCACATTGCAGCAGCAGCGGGACACTGCTTTACTTAGTAACCATAAAGTGTTTTGTGTTTTTATATATGTATTTGTATAGTTTACATGATATACATAAATATTACACATCTACAAAAATCTGCAGTAAAATCATAGTAAAATATTGAATGTGTACCAATTTTACAGACAGGATGCACAGTGAGAGGACAAGCCAGGTAAGTACAATCCAAGTAGTTTATTGTATCCACGCGTTTCGAAGTTATAAAACTTCTTCAGGACAGGAACTATTATAACTCTATAGTAGTTTTTTTGGTCCTAAAAAAGTCTTATACTTTGAAACGCGTAGACACAATCAACTTACCTGGCTTGTCTTCTTTACATTCTGGACATTTTGTCTATCGGCAGTGAGGATATTTAACCCTTCTTCCCCTGACATCCATTTCTGCCATTCGAGGGGCCGCAGCAGCTGTACTTTTGAGCGGATTCCTAGGTTGTGGTTACACAACCCCCACCAGTGAATTCAGCAATACTGCTTTCCTCGCAGATAAGACCCTATTGCGCTCTTCTTTTCTGTAGTGTCTGCCGAGATCAATGACTTCTGTTCTGGCAGAAACAATCCGATCACCAGATGAATGAGCAGAATTTTGCTTGCTCATTAGGTGACTGAGGAAATGCTTACACCTATGAGCTTGGATGAACTTTTCAAAGCTGTAAGAAAAACTGTATTAAGGTAGATGTTTAATACTTTAAAATTGATAACCGAGTTCTGCGGCTCCTATTAAAGTGAATGGGAGCTGATTTGCAGTACTCGCAGGCAGTCACTACTGTACAGAGGGTGCACTTCTGATGCCATTGGAGCTAATAAGAGCGGATTTGTAGGGTGCTGGATGTCTGACCCCACCAACCTGCTCACTGGCGAACACAGACATTAAAGGGCCCCTGTGTAAGAACAGTATATGGGCCCTTTACAGCCAAAGAGCTCATCAAAATGCACAATTTCACCTGCTTTGGAGGTAAAAGTGGGCCACCTGACCTCTTGGGCCCCTGTGCAACCAATGATATGTCCACCCCTGGACCTGCTATTGATAATTTATCAGAAAAATAGGCCATCAGCATATCAAAGTTGGGGATTTCCCCTTTAATTTAATATGCCACACAGCCACCAGTGTCCTTCAAGAAAGCAATGTGACATGCAGCTATAGCAGAGCTGTCTGTGCCAGCAGAGCTAGAAGAACTTCACCCTGAAATGTAATCATTCACGCATAAAACGGATCAAGAGGATTATGATAAACGACAAGTGGCCTGGCTGCAGGTGGCTATCCGGGCATGCTGGGAGTTGTAGTTTCACAATAGTTAAAAAGCCGCAGGTTATTGAATGCACACTGAGCAATATTTTGGATCTGTTAAAATCAGTTATTACACTCTGACCTTCTTACAATTATGATTTCATTGCATTTCTATGGCAATAACCCATTAATTGCCAGTCATCATTTTTAGATTACAATACATTCAATCAGCAGCCGAATGAACAAGTCAAATATAGAAGATTAGTCAGATGAAACACAAATAAGCTTGTAAATGTCTGACTTTGGGAACTGTTCTCAATGTTTTCATTCAGAACTACAACTAAAATTAGATGCTTCAAAGATGAGCTACGAGCTGAGTGACAAACCCAGCCCCTCTGTAATATTATGTACACCCCTGTGATGAGCGAGGCTGCTGCCAACACATTATGCTCGGTTTCCATTAAACGGAGTACCAAGAGTTAATAATAATGTTTTAATTACACCTTGAAGTAACTGGCATAGAGAAAACTATCGGCAGCTAACTATTTGCTCCAGTGGGATTCATCAGAACAATCCATGACGACACAAAGTCACCAAGTTACTGGACTATTGAGATAGATATTAACAAAAAAAAAGCCGCAGCGTTCTACTACTAGTGTGAAATAGGAGTACGACACATCGAATGCTCAAATGACTTCCAATAGCTGAAGGCTCTTCTGATAATCACTCACAAGAAGGTCTCTTCATCTGTCAACAAATTAAGACAATTTGCACCAAACCCATCACATCATCCCAGATATCTATGTGCAGAATGACATCTCCAAGCACTAAGGGGCAATAAAACTTGCAATCAGTTCTATCTACCTGGGCAAGAATTAGTGGAAGAAAATTAGGGAAAGTTAATTACAGGACATTTACAAGTGATATATTGATGGAGTTTTTAACACAGTTTTTGAAGCCAAAAATAGAAGATAATTATTAAATAATAGAGTAGAATGCATGAGTAGAATGCATCCTATTCAATTCTATCACCCTGGACCCCTACTGACATTGGCTTCAAAAGCTGCAAACAAAATTACATGATTCAAAGCACGCTAAAATAGTGACAGAAAATCCCTTCTAAAATCAGCAGTGCACTGCGAGCAATAATTCTCTATATATCCATGTACAGCGTGGTATATATATCTATATATATACACATGTATACACACACATGTGTATATATATATATATATTGTAAACAGTGTGTATGGTGCATGTATAATATATATGCACATATATATTGTGTATGTATATATATATATATATATATATATATATATATGTCCATATGCAGCGTGGTATATAATATATATATATATATATTTGTGTGTATATATATATATATATATATATATATATATATATACACACACATATACACACATGTATATATATATATATGTTGTAAACAGTGTGCATGGTGCATGCATAATATATATGCACATATATATTGTGTATGTACATGCATATATATAATATACAGTATGTATATATATATATATATATATATATATATATATATGTCCATGTACAGCGTGAGATATATATATATATATATATATATATATATATATATATATGCACACACATATATACACACACATGTATATATATGTTGTAAACAGTGTGCATGGTGCATGTATAATATATATATGCACATATATATTGTGTATATATATATATATATATATATATATGTATAATATACAGTATATATATATATATATATATATCTATATATATATATCTATATATATATATATATATATATATATATATATACACACACAGTATATATATATTTTACATACACCATGCACACTGTGTACAGCATGTATATATATATATATATATATATATATATACACACACACAGTATTTATGCATAATATATAAACATAACCATTTGTATAAACATATACACACACATGTAAATCAGTACGTATATGTATATATATATATATATATATATATATATATATACGCACAGATATGTAAATATATAAATATGCACACAGGTACATATTCAAAGTTGATTGATAAATGGATAAAGCTTCTTTGGAGGGTTTTGCACCCACTATATCACATTTTTCTTTGCTTTTGCTTTTACAGCTTTTTTTCACACACATATACACACACACACACATATATATATATATATATATATATATATATATATATATATACACATATACCATCCATGCATATAATTTGAATGTAAGTAAATAACAAGTACATATATTAATCTATATGTCTATATGTCTACATGAAAGGTTTATATCAACTATACAATACAAGTAAATGTTTGAAAGAAAGTTATATCAGACTCTAAACTTGTTTTATCAATATCATGACAAGAAAAAAACAACAAGAACAAGATGAGCATGAAACTAGAAAAATGGATGGATTAAAGAATATATATGCATAACATTTATTTTTTCACTTTTCTCCTACAAATTTATATATATATTTAAACATTATATATATATATATATATATATATATATATATATATATATATATATATATATATATATATATATACACACACACACACACACATATACCCAGTATATATATATAGTTTTATACATATATAAGATAGATAGATATAGTTAGATTCTACAGAGCCTGTTGTACATACGGTACTTCCTTTTCACATTAAGCAGACAATTTTCTCTATATTTCTACCCCATTATATTGCTATTTAATTAAAGGTCCATTCAGTAGTTTGCTTTCTATGATTATACTAACACAATTATGTCCACCTCTAGACTAGACCAGAGGTTTTATGATATTCCACTCTGTTCTATTATATAGCATTATATTACACTATACTGTGAATATACAATGTATGCTGGTACATACTATAAATATGTTAAAATCAATGCCCACAGAGATAAAAATTGCAATTGCTGATGGATATGACTTACTCTTAAATCAGTCATTTTCCACTTTTATTAGTAGAGCATAATATCACTTTGCATGAGGATGTAGATGGAAATCTGAAGTTGATTTTGTAGAAAGCATAGGAATCCTGTATCCAGTAACCCCCCCATGCTAGTATATATGACATGAGCAATGCCCTCACCTCTCCAGGAGCTGGCCCCTCGGGAAGCCTTGGCACTGGCACTGCTGGGAGAGTAGCTGCTGGGCAGGCTGAGGGCTCTGCTGAAGTGCTCATCCACCACCGAACTGATGTCCCCCTGGAAATAAGTGAACAGGACGCATCGGGAGTTGATATACTCCGCCTCAGGGGGTCTCTCCTTCTCGGGGCTGCAGTCCTCTTCCTTAATACTGGCTGGGGCATGGCTGGAGAAGGAGCTGGCACTGCTGCTGGCACTGCTGCTGGCACTGCTGCTGCCACTTTCAGGGGCTTCCTGCATTTTCGAGTAGAACGCTAGCTTCTAAAGAATGCAAAAATAAACATTATCAGCCAATGGAAATATGAAAACTATGATGACTTATATATTGGATATATTGGAGCCACTCAGGCGCAAAGACTGTGCGCAAAAGGAAACACTGCGCAGTATAAAACATAAAGGAGAGCAGCAATAATAGTAACAGCACCCTGATCTATAATGTCACTAGTATAATGACAAGGAATAGCACAGCTTCTAACTCATCATTAACCGAATGTCTTCAGCATTACCTTTATTTCGTAGCATCAGAAAAAAATAGAAAGTTTCACAAGTCTCAATCCCACCTCTGTCTAATGTTCTCATTAAGATGTAGAATGTCTCAGCCCCAGGAAAATGTCCCAGGGTGCAAAAGCCCTGAATCAATTGCTGCTTTTTACTTACTGCTACTTCGGAACGAATTCAGGCACCAGTGCGCTAATAGTGCGCAAATCACCGGCGGAGAAGCGGCGGCTCTGTGCTGGGGAACAATGGGGGCTCCAGTCCGCCTGGGAAACGGACAAGGACAGGTGCAGGAGATGTAACCCAAGGCTGCACAATTACCACACAAAGGACTGTGTCCAGACCCTGTCCACCTGTTCACCACGGACGGCCCGGGACATGTGGATATATGTGTGTATTCACAGGGCTACTTGTACCCTTAGGAATTGCCTTATATTGCAGAATTACATATCTATAGACAGTTCACCAGGGATGGACCGGGAGATGTGGATATACGTGTGTATTCACACACACACATGTACCCCTACTGTCTTATAACGCAGAATTTCATACGGAAGCATCTATAACCATATACAACTTACACAGCTACATGCACTCTTGTTTCTATGTTTACTTGCATATAAAGTTATATGTATTCCTATGCTTGCAAGCGCACACACACACACACACACACACACACTCACACACACACACACACACACACACACACACACACACACACACACTCACACACAAATCTGCTTCTCTACTTCTGCTTTTTTCTATATATTCTTCCTTGTTCCTAAATATCTGTCTATCTACACACCCTTGAAGATAGAATCATATATATTTTTATGAATTGTATTATATCACATGGCTACAAGTCCACATCTATACTTGTATCCGTCTACATGTACCCTTGTTCCTGTACATGTCTACTTCTCCTCTTCTTCCTCTCTGTACATGTCTTCTCCCTCTCTGTACATGTCTTCTCCTCTTCTTCCTCTCTGTACATGCCTTCTCCTCTTCTTCCTCTCTGTACATGCCTTCTCCTCTTCTTCCTCTCTGTACATGCCTTCTCCTCTTCTTCCTCTCTGTACATGCCTTCTCCTCTTCTTCCTCTCTGTACATGCCTTCTCCTCTTCTTCCTCTCTGTACATGCCTTCTCCTCTTCTTCCTCTCTGTACATGCCTTCTCCTCTTCTTCCTCTCTGTACATGTCTTCTCCTCTTCTTCCTCTCTGTACATGCCTTCTCTTCTTCCTCTCTGTACATGTCTTCTCCTCTTCTTCCTCTCTGTACATGCCTTCTCCTCTTCCTCCTCTCTGTACATGTCTTCTCCTCTTCTTCCTCTCTGTACATGTCTTCTTCCTCTCTATACATGTCTTCTCCTCTTCTTCCTCTCTGTACATGCCTTCTCCTCTTCTTCCTCTTTGTACATGTCTTCTCCTCTTCTTCCTCTCTGTACATGTCTTCTTCCTCTCTGTACATGTCTTCTCCTCTTCTTCCTCTCTGTACATGCCTTCTCTTCTTCCTCTCTGTACATGTCTTCTCCTCTTCTTCCTCTCTGTACATGCCTTCTCCTCTTCTTCCTCTCTGTACATGCCTTCTCCTCTTCCTCCCTGCACATGACTACCTCTCCACGTGTTACTGTGCCGCACTTCTTTGCATTGAGGGCGCTAAGTAAATATTGTGATTAGCACCTAATTATCCTGCGCTCAGCATGTGGTGGACACTTCACAGTTGAGAAGTTTCACACTTCGTATAACCATAGAGAAGCCCTGTAAATGAATAGATGCAGCAGATCTGGCTTTGTCATCTGGCACAAATCACGCTATCAAGCTGTGGTTGTCTCTCTCAATAACAGTCAGCTCTGCTACATCTCAGATTGGTCCATCAGCTCTGCTACATCTCAGCCAGGTCCGTCAGCTCTGCTACATCTCAGATTGGTCCTTCAGCTCTGCTACATCTCAGCCAGGTCCGTCAGCTCTGCTACATCTCAGCCAGGTCCGTCAGCTCTGCTACATCTCAGCCAGGTCCGTCAGCTCTGCTACATCTCAGAAAGGTCCGTCAGCATTGCTACATCTCAGCCAGGTCCGTCAGCTCTGCTACATCTCAGCCAGGTCCGTCAGCTCTGCTACATCTCAGCCAGGTCCGTCAGCTCCACTACATCTCAGACAGGTCCGTCAGCTCTACTACATCTCAGCCAGGTCCGTCAGCTCTACTACATCTCAGCCAGGTCCGTCAGCTCTACTATATCTCAGACAGGTCCGTCAGCTCCACTACATCTCAGCCAGGTCCGTCAGCTCTACTACATCTCAGACAGGTCCGTCAGCTCCACTACATCTCAGCCAGGTCCGTCAGCTCCGCTACATCTCAGCCAGGTCCGTCAACTCCGCTACATCCCAATCAGGTCCGTCAGCTCCGCTACATCTCAGCCGGGTCCGTCAGTTCCGCTACATCTCAGCCAGATCATTCAGCTCTGCTACATCTCAGAAAGGTCCGTCAGCTCCGCTACCTCTCAGCCAAGTCCGTGCACACGTGTAGTGACCTACCTGATGATAGGGACTATAGGCAGCGGTGAAGTAGGGCTGGGGCGGACCATACACCTGGTACATTACATCCAGACAGCTCATGGCTAGCAGTGGAGGCAGGGGATGCTGCTGCGGTTCTAGCGGTGCTGTGCAGGTTCATTAATGTCCGCTTCTCGTCCACATGGAAAGGACTCCGGGAGCTCCAGTGTCTCCGCTGTGCGCTCCGTGACCACTAGTCCGGCGTGGGACAGAGTGACAGGCGGGGGCATTTATCTCCCACGCGTCATCAGCAGAGGAGAGCTGAGAGGTGGGAGAACAGGGTCTGCAGAGGGGCCCACAGCACAGGCGCTTCCCTCCCACCACCCAGCCCCCTGCTGTGCCGGCTCCCACTGCTGCTCTCATCCTCCACAGAGAGGGTCTATCAGGTCCTGTCACCTTTCCCCTCTCTTCCTGCTGCACAAGCCACTGGACACCAGCTAGTAGCCACACACGTGCATCAATGGGACAATCTAATCCCTGAGAAAGCAGCCCAGACCCAAACCCTGGGCACTGTGCAGGCACCCTGGGGTGACACTGTGCCATTATACTGGACAGGGCCATAGTGAGAGGGTGTGCTGCAGATTTAGGCTGAATTGACACCTCAGAGCAGTTTTTGGCTGCAACCGCAAAGAAAAATGACCTGTCTGCAGTGATTTTGCAATTTTAGGGCTTGTTCACACTGGTGTATTATACACAGGATAGAAATGCAAGGAAACATCCCATTGCACTCTGACCAATGTTATCCAATGAGGCAGAGCAGATCTGCGTATTTTTTCTCAGGTCTAATCGCCATGAGTATATCGGACGAGACTTGCCAATGCAAGTCTATTGCCTAAGACACACGGCATGAAAATCGGAGCGAGTGGAGTGCGATAACACATCACATTCCATTCCATTCAATATTAGCCTGTGTCAGCGCACATGAGGGATTATTTTCTCAGCCCTAATCGGACCGAGAAAACAATCGCAGCATGCTGCTCTTGCAATGCGATCCTTGTTTCTCTCACCCATTCAAGTCTATGGGGCGAGAGAAAAATTGCACTGCACTCACATTACGGCTGGAATCACACTTGCGAGTGTAAAATCGGTCCGATTCTTATGCTGGAAAGTCGGACGATTTTAGTTCACTTTTCATCAGTGTGCTGTCAGTATGCTGTCAGTGTGCAATCAGTTTTTACCCTCAGCAGCTGCTACTCATGTACTGTTATGTACAGGAGCATTAACAGTGTTCTCTGCTACATGCGTGAAATGTATTGTGAAAAACGGATGTCACTAGGATAGTCCGTGTGCCGTCCGTGTGACATCCGCTTTTTTTCACGCACCCATAGACTTGCATTGAAGAGGCTCACGTGAGAAACTCACCAAAACGCATCATGCTGCGATTTTTTTCTCAGTCCGATTTGGATTGAGAAAAAAATAGCAGATGGGAGCTGCCTCATTGATTAACATGGGTCCGAGTACAATGTGAGAATTTCTCGCATTGCACTCGTGCGAGTTAATCGCAAGTGTGAAGCCGGCCCACACTGGTGTAACTCGAAGTGCAGGGCGAGAATGGCAATAGCCGGCAATGGAGGAGAGAGGGAGATAAATCCCTCCCTCCCCTGTGCAGCGCCTGCCCTCCCCTCCTCAGCGCCGGCCCTCCCCTCCTCAGTGCCGGCCCACCCCCCGCAGCTGTGGTCCGATTGCAAGATCAGACCTCAGTCGCAGTGACACTCGCATGACACTCGGCTCCTGCTGTGCAACCAGTGTGAGCCGAGTGTCATGCGAGGATCGCACTAGTCCCCTGTGTGGCCCTGGCCTATGGATGAGGCTGGAGTCACATGAGCGTGTTCAAAATTGGACCGATTTTTATGCAGGAGAGTAGTACGAGTTCTGTCCGTATGATATCCGTGTGTGATGCGTGTGTGATTTTTTTCCTCGCCTAGCATCTGTATGACATGCATTTGACATCCGTATGCAATGCATTTTTTTTCTTAACAGCTTTTATTGTACAATTATTTAAAGGACCATTTAGGGTGTTCTATGCTACATTGCTACATAATGGTGACGTAGCTGTAAAAAAATTGATGGCACATAGATGATCCATGTGCTGTCCATTTTTTCTCAAACCCATTGATTTGCAATGGGGAGTTTCATCCAATATACACATGCAATCCCAGCATGCTGCGATTTTTCACTCCAGTTATGTGGGCTTCACACGGTACAATCTATCGTGCGATCGCACGAGCGATCGTACCCGCCCCCGTCGTTTGTGTGTCACGGTCAAATCGCTGCCCGTGTCGCACAAAGTCGTTTAACCCCCGTCAAACGTACTTACGTGCTGAGCGACGTCGCTGTGGGCGGCGAACATCCACTTCCTGAAGGGGGTGGGACGTTCCGCGTCACAGCGATGTCACACAGCGGCCGGCAAATAAAAGTGGAGGGGTGGAGATGAGCGGGATGTAAACATCCTGCCCACCTCCTTCCTTCCGCATAGCCGGCGGGTGCCACGGGACGCAGGTAAGCTGTGTTCATCGTTCCCGGGGTGTCACACAGTGCGATGGGTGCTACCCCGGGTACGATGAATAACCTGCGCAAAGTAAAAGAAACGATTTTTTAAAAATAAACGAGGAGAACACGATACCCGATTTCTCACCGATTTGTCAGTGTGACGACGTCGCCCACAAAGCCGGATGTGCGTCATGAAAATCGTGACCCCGACAAGCTATCGCATGATAGATCGCCTCGTTTGACGCCCGCATTAGACCTGAGGAAAAACTCACAGATCTGCTTTGCCTCATTGACTAACATTGGTGCAAGAGTGCAATGCAAAATTTTCTCACATTGCACTCTTCCAATTCATACACTCTCCAGCCTGAGAGAAAAAAATGGACGGCACACGGACCATTCAATTTTTACCCAAAGTTCACAGCCAGAACCCTCCTGTAACCAATAAAAAAAGTTAAATATAAATAGAGAGATCAATAGATGATAGAGAGATCGATAGATTAGAATAGATAGGTATCCTGCAGATATATCATTTGACAACTATATAGTGTATACATATTAAACACTTATACCCTTTAGTCTTGTTTAACCTAATAGCTATATAAATAATTAAAAAAAATAACTTGAAGTCCCCAATATTTTTGACAACCAGCCAAGGTAAATCAGACAACTGCGGGCTGATATAATCAGGCTGGGAAGGCCCATGGTTATTGGGACCTTCCCAACCTAAAAATAGCAGCCCGCAGCCACTCCAGAAGTGGCGTGTCACATTAGATGCGCCAATTTTGGCCCTTCACCTCAGCTTTTCCCAATTGCCCTGGCAAAACCAGGTAGTCACAAATAGTCCACATCCTCCTTGTTACCATCAGAACCCACACTTAGGCATGACACACAGCCATAAAACCCTAGTCACCTCCTCATGATAACCAGGACACACCAGTGGGCGAGATCAGGCGGAGGAGATCACCCACCTAGGGGTCTTGAGGAGTCAGAGGCGGGAACAAGTCAGTCAGTCGGTTAGTCAGTCAGTCAGTTAGTGAGTTAGAGGGAGTCTGAGATCAAGTTCAGGCTTTGAAGTGGCGACAGTTGAAGTGTGGAATATTTACTGAAGTGTAGTCAGGGATAGTGGCCCTTGGACTACTTGGCTAGGTGGCAGACGGTGAGCAGAGCCACAGGCGACGGAAATCCGGTCGCGGGAGACCTAAAGTGGATCAGGGTAGGGTTGTAGCCCGCCGATACTGACAGCGGGAATCTGGTCCGTAGGCCATGCACAGGTGGGTGCCTGGACCCTAGGGCAAGGAAGGTTGCAAGCCACTCTCCAATTAACCAGCCGGGGACAAGGTTTCAGACGTTGTCCCAATTTACTGTCCAGATAGAGTAAAACGGAAGCCCAACACGGGGGATAGGGTGTCCGCCAAGAACCCACTAAAATCCTAAGGGTCAGCTTTCGCGGGCCACAGCTCCCAACACAAATAGAACCAGGAGTGGACTTCTCCGTTCCATGCGAAGTCGTCCAAAAGAGAAGGAAGCACAAAATGCTGGAGGAAGGGTTATCTGCTCATCAACCTAGTTGCGGGACGCGAGTGCACCCTCCAAAGGCAGCCGGCCACTGGCAACTTGGTTTACTACTGGACTCGTGTGAAATTATTGAACTGTGAATACACCATTGTCCCCCGGTCCGGTCCGGCGCGCCACCTCCAGCAGCCATCACTCCCGTGTTCGACCCCCAGGCCCCGGGACTACACCTCCCCTACCCGTGGAGGGATCCCATCTTGCTGCCCCCCTGCTCCATCAGCCCGGGTGCCCCATCAACAGGCAGCGGCGGTGCCAACATCCTTCACCACAACCCACGGTTGGCATCACAGACAACCTCCCTTGCAAATATCCCCCTTTTCTGACGGTTGTCAGGACGGGCGGTCGTGCGAGCCCGGGTCCGGTCACCACTTGAGCCGCAGCAGCGAACCTGGATCCGAGCAGGCCCCCGAGAGAAGCGGCAGCGGGCCCCGCCCGCAACATAGTTGCCATCAAAATAGTTTTTTTTTGGGGTTGATGGCAGCTGTATAGTATCAGCTTGTAACAAGGCCTAGTTAGTGATTGAGAGGCGTCTATCAGACACCCCCATTGTTAATCGAGTAAATCAAAAGAAAAACTCACAAAAAAGGATTTTAGTATAATAAACACTCCCAGACTCTTTCCATGGTTTACCAATTTAAAAAAAAAAAAACAAAAACAAAAACCCATGCAGGTTTGATGTAGTCCAAGGAATTCGACATAGTCCAGAAAGGGAAACCTGTTAGACGTAAAAAGAGAGAAATAAAAACAAGAGATTGTCCCTAATTCACCAATTCATTAGAAACAAAAGTTCCCAGGTCTGACAAAGCCCAACGATTCTCACGACGTTCCTCGATTACGTAGATCAAAGCCTATAGAGTTTCAGAACGAGGCTCCATAGGCTTTGAACATCAGTCACTTTCCCTTTTTTTATGTTGTTCAAGTTTCCCTTTCTGAACCATGTCGGATTCCTTGAACTGTTTCTGACTTGCATGGCTTTTAATTTAATAAATTGATGAAGCAGGAAAAGAGTTGGGGAGCATTTTTTATGATGAAACGTTTTGTGTGTTTTTCCTTTTGTGTTTTGTGTGTGTTTAAAAAGGTTAGTAATGGGGTTGTCTGATGGACACCTCTTAATTACTACCAGTAACATTAGGGCTTGACGCCAGCTGATACTACATGGCTGACATCAACCCCAAAGGCTAAGACCTCACTTTGCGTTTACACCTGCGTTTCAGGTGCTTTTTAGGTCCGTTTTGAGATGCACCTTTTTCATGCCAAAATGCATGCGTTTTGATTTTACAGCAAAGTCTATGGAAAATAGGGATTTCTAGACCGCACTTTGCGTTTTAAAACACTGCGTTTAATTTGCATATTTTGTGGCAAAAAACATGTGTTCAAAGAAGCGGCATGTCAATTGTTTTTGCCATTTTGGGTGCGTTTTGCTAACATTGAAGTCAATGAGAAGTAGCAAAAACCAAGAAACATCAAATTTCCTGCGTTTTACCTGCTTTTTATGTGCTGAAAACATGCGTTTTTGACTTCATAAACGCATGCTTTTTTGACATTAAAATAATGGAATAATATGTCCCTTTACACACACACACACACATAGTCCGACAATGAAATTAATGAAAATTTTGATTTTATTGCTATTTTAACATTAAATATTATAAAACCGCTATAATTTCATGAAATATAAATATTTTCTTTATTAATTGCAAAATTATATGTTTTCCTTTTTTTTCTCTTTTTTCATGATGTTTGAGTATTTAATCTTTATTTAGCAGTGTCTTGATCTTCAAAACGCACGCAGGTGAAAAAGCAGGTAACAAGCGCAGAAAACACATCTTAAACGCGGTAAATACGCATGCGCAGCGCTAAAGTTCTGAAAAAGGCAACTTTGGTCAAATCAATTAAGCCCAAAACGTGCGTTTAGAACTGCAAGTAGGAGAACGCAAAGTGCGGTCTTAGCCAAAAACCAATACCCTGATTGCCACTGCATCAGAGCAATCGGAAAGAGCCGCAGTGGCCAGAATTGGCAAAACTTATGTGAAGATCAGCAGATGGCTGGCATTTTTAGGCTGGGAAGGGGCAATAAGCATTGACCTTTCCAGCCTGCTAATATCAGCAACCAGAAGTCTGCTTTACCCTTGCTGTTCATCAAAAATAGGGGGACCCCACGTTGTGTTTTTTTTAAATATTTATTTATTAGGTTAAACCAGGCTAAATACCCTTTAGTGCCACATGAAAGGCAAGTTTAGAATATGTAAGGTGGCTGACACATTATCTGCAGGATATTTATCTATTCTATCTATCTATCTATCTATCTATCTATTTTTGCTTTATTATGTCTATCCAATAGCAAAAAAATACATAAAGTATTCTAGGATGTAAAAGATTTTTTAAAAAATGCTTTGCATACAAATGGCATAGTATGTTATACACATGTTATGCGGATGCTATGCAAGAAAAAATAATCACACACTTGCACTTCATTCACATGACAAAAGGTTACCTAGATGGATTCCACTTGTCCAACTTTTCAGGCGTGGAATGGGACGTAATTTTTTCTTACGATCAATAGCAAGCCCTTACAGGGAACCTGTCACCAGGTTTTTCCCATATACTGTAGGGCCGCCACCTGTTTGTGCTTTTATATACAGCATTCTAGAATGCTGTATATAAGTCCCCAAGCCGTTCTACATAACATAAAAAAGAGCTTTTATTATACTCACCTGCGGGGCAGTCCAGTCCGATGGTCATCGCTGGTCTTGATCTGGTACCTCCCTGCTTCTTGCTTCATGGGGATGACATGTCTTACATCATCCACACAGTATCCTCCATCGTGTTACGGTGTATACAGAGGGCAGAGCACAGTACTGTAAAATGCTTGCGCAGGAAGAAGCCAAAGAGCATTCGTGCGCCATGGGTGAGTATAATAAAATGTCTTTGTTATGTTATGTAGATCAGCTTGGGGACTTATATGCAGCATTCCAAATTGATGTATATAAGGTCATATAGGTGGTGGCCCTACTTTATATGGGAAAACCTGGTGACAGGTTCCAAATTCCCTTTAAGGTCTATAAGAGAGCCACCGGACAAGTCTTTGAGGGGAGACATGTAACACTGAGGTAGGTAGGCTCAGTAATGCAAGCTCAAAAGTAGGCACCATCATGTTTAATGCTGAAAGAGTTAATAGGTCATGTCCTGGACATCTCATTAAGGTGTCTGTGTGTGGAGGCGTACAGATCTCCAGTGTTGATGCTCTTGCTAAAAGTTGGACATTATGCTGAGCAGGTAGACCCTGCAGCTATATATAAATTATATACATTTGTTATTTTTCTGTTTGTTAACTTGTGCCTTAAAAAAGGTTGTTTTTGAGTTTGTCCTACTGAGCAGTTTATGGAGCCTGAATAAACAAGTCAGACAATTAAACATAAACAGTTCCTGTGTCAACGTCACCTCAATGCACAACCGAGCAGATTAGAATTTCATAGGCCATATATCATACCATACTGGTCACTTTCAGCCCTTATTCACATTGAGGCCTATTTTAGACCAATGGTAAGGTTTTAATATTAGAGAGTTTAGGTACTGTCTCAACTGGGTACACCCACCTTGTCGTTGGTGGGATGGCTTTATGCTTTTTGTGATCAAAAACAGTGTTTACTAAGTACCCTATGTTTATATGCACTATGCTTTTATTTAGTTACAGTAGGGTATATGTTCATAATTTTTCCCTTGTTTTTTTTTGTCTTATGGCCAGTGTGAACATGAGCTTACAAGCTCCATGTATACTATCTCATACTCCGGCTCACTTTTTTGTTTTTTTTGTTTTTATATACCAGTTTGTGTGCATGCTCATGCAAAAGCTCATGCAAAAACTTAGTAATTATGCTGTCTGAATAGCCTATGTCACTGCAGCTTTTTGAGAGTTTGGTACAGTACATGAATACAGTACCAGAACCACAATCAGTAAATGAACATAAAGACAGAACCACCATCATTACATGAATACAGAGATAGAAGCATCATCAATGAAGACAGAAGTATAACACCGAGAGCATCATCAGTACATAAATATAGCATCAGAAATATAAAGAGCATGAATAAATTACCAGAACCACCATAAGCACATAAATACTGCAATAGAACCATCATCGGCACATGAATAAATCACAGTGACATCAATAAAAGAATGCATCATCAGAACCATCATCAATAAAATAATACAGCACCAGAACCACAATCAGTACATGAATACAACACAAAAACTGGGCGGCACGGTGGCTCAATGGTTAGCACTGCAGTCATGCAGCGCTGGGGTCCTGGGTTCAAGTCCTACCAAGGACACCATCTGCAAGACATTTGTATATTCTCCCTACATAACTGCAATCAAATGCTTACTATAACCATCATCAATCTTCTAACATTTCTCAACTGGACTTTTTGACCACTCTTCATTTGCAAACTACTCCAGGACTCTCATATTTGATGAGTGGCTTCTCCCAACGAGCAGTGGCGAACATGCAAGCTTATCGTTAACTTCAGAGTATTAGACAAGAGATTAAGGCAGGTCTAATACAGGCATTAAGGTTAATACCCCATGGAGGGTAAAAAAGTAAACACAAAGTAATAAAAAGAAACACAAAATAAAGAATGAAAATAAAAATATACCAACAAATACATTTATTTATGTGGAAAAAAATAAACAAATACAGTACACATATTCGGTGTTGCTGTGCCCAGAACAATCTGATCCAGCGTTGGACTGGGGTGTCTGGGGCCCACCATAGTAATTGACTCCAGGGGCCCTCCCTATAGTGATATGCAAATACTTGTTAGCCATTATCCCAGTTATAGTGGAGCATCGACTGTGAAACACAGGTGGCTCCTGCACATCTCCTGTGCACACACAATAACTGATGTACAATTATAGTAGTTTGCAGTAAGGGGGATCTTTGATGAAAACCAGTGATCACCGATCACCGATCGGTTCAGGTCCCAGCAATCGGTCCCCACAGATGAATAAGTTATCACTTATCCTTAGGACACGTTCACACGTTCAGTATTTGGTCAGTATGTTACATCAGTAATTCTAAGCCAAAACAAGGAGTGGGTTAAAATGCAGAGGTGTTTCTATTAGACTTTTCCTCTGATTTTACCATTCCCAGTTTTGGCTTTAAATACTGAGGTAAAATACTGACCAAATACTCAACATGTGCACGTGGCTTTAGAATAGGTGATTACTTAGCATATTTGCTACAGGGTAATAGTCACAGGACAAGGAGGGGTTTAACATTCAAGTATTTAATCACTACTGGAAATAATCTGCCCTTTATTGATAGAGAGAAAAAATATCCTCCAGTCCAGACACAACACAATCCACTCTGCCAAGACCAATAATACCACATACAAGGGAGAAATACCACCACACCGTGAACAATAACATATTATCACCACATAGTAACTGAATACAACCACATAAAAAGGAAAAGTATTTCAACACTATGACCAGACCTCATAAATGACCAAATAATATCACATACAACAAATAAATACCACCACATTGTGGCAAGACCACATATTACCACCACACAGTGCCCGAATAATACTATAATAATGATCATGAGTAAAAAAACACAATACTACTAACACTAATATTACCATCAGTGCCATTATACACAAGAGCTCTGTATATAGTGTCAGTGTACAGGTAATACAGCTCTGTATATAGTGTATAGTGTGTGTGTACATGTAATACACTGACTTACCAGTGACGTTTCTAGCTAAGGTTATTCATATTCGCTTTTCCTCTTCATCCGGCACTGACCACCATCACTTCTTCCTGCTATGACGCGACTCTGCAGAAAATAACACAGTCACCTATAACCAATCACTCCCTGAGCACATTTATCACTTTTCCCCTAATTTCTACACCATGGGTGGTACAGCACTGGGTTGGTGGCACACAGTACTAGGAGGCGCACACAGCGGTAGGAGGCTCACAGCAGCAGGAGGCTCACAGCAGCGGGAGGCAGGAAGCTCACAGCAGCAGGAGGCAGGAGTGTTATGATCCAGAACCATGGAAGACCACCACAAATCATTGGCAAAAGGTGACAAGAGCATTGGCAACTTATCTGGCCGCCATCCCCTTACTAACCATCACAACTAGAAGTAGCTGAGGGGTGAACTAACATCCTGTGCACCGCGAACCCAGCCGGAGAACTAACTATCCTAAAAGGTAGGAAAGATGAATAACTCTCTGCCTCAGAAAATAGACAAGAATAGCAAGCCCCCCACATTCAAAGACTGCGGTGATATAGGAAAAACACAATACACAGGTAGATGACAGGATTAGCAAAAGGTGAGGCCCCCGCTGACTAAAATAGGAAAGGACAGGAAAGGGACTGATGGTGGCCAGAGAAAAACCCTGCAAAATACCAACTTCCTGATAGTACAAAAAGGCCATCAGATCGCTTGATCTGAACTCTGTCCTATACCAGGTGCCCTCTTCATACCAATGAACAGAAAACAAGATTTATAACAAATTCAACAAGCCACAAACACATGGACCCAAAGGAGCTATACTCCACACAGAACTGCAGGGAGTTCCTCAACAATCCACTGAGGGGGAAAATCCCTGGAAGGAAATAAACTGAAACCAACCACAACAAATGACAAACCCAGATAAGCAAAAGAACCAGACAATAGATAAAGAGCAAGCACTTATCTGGAGTAGATGTGGTGTAAAGCAGGATTAAGCAGGCAGGAGATACAAAGAACAACTGACATCCGGAAATAGCCTGCAATCAGACCAGGACTTAAGCTGGTGTCACACATAACGACAACGACAACGACGTCGCTGCTACGTCACCATATTCTGTGACGTAGCAGCGACCTCAACAGCGACGTCGCTGTGTGTGACACATAACAACGATCAGACCCCTGGTGCGAAATCCTTGCTCGCTCCTGAATGTTCCAGGTCATTTTTTGATCGCTGCTATCCCGCTGCGCCATGCTGATAAGCTGATGATCCTTGTGTTTGACACCGCAGCAGCGACGATCGCTACGCTACGCTACTTCTGAAACCACACAACGACCGTCGACGTCGCTATGATCGCTGCTCCGTCGCTGCTTTATATAACATGTTTGACAGCTTACTAACGATCATCTATGGTCGCTGCTACATCACAGAATATGGTGACGTAGCAGCGACGTCGTTGTCGTTGTCGTTATGTGTGACACCAGCTTTAAATAAGCAGAGAGTTAGCAAAGGAAACACCCACTGCACAACACACCTGGTCCAAGTCCAAACCATTCCTGGCCACCAGAGGGAGCCTCCCAGCAGCCAAAACATAACTAACATTCACAACACAGGAGGCTCACAGCAGCAGGAGGCAGGAGGCTCACAGCAGCAGGAGGCAGGAGGCTCACAGCAGCGGGAGGCAGGAGGCTCACTGCAGGGGGACGCTCACAGCTAGGGTAAGCTCACAGCAGGGGGAGGCAAGAGGCTCACTGCAAGGGGAGGCTCACTGCAAGGGAAGGCTCACTGCAAGGGGAGGCTCACTGCAAGGGGAGGCTCACAGCAGCGGGAGGCAGAAGTGCTTACCTGGTGCCTGCGCGTCTTCTTCTTCCATGTGGCCCCGGTGATGACGGTATGTCGGTGCGGTGCCTCAGTCCTGGCACTGCACCGTTCAATGTACGCACGCCTAAAAAATGCGCGTACATTTTAATATGAGAGGCGCAGTCTGCAGTTCCTGCGTGCACCTCATTTTGTGCAGGCCTGATGAGTCCCGCACTGCAAGGACCTGTGGTGAGTCACATGACTGTGATGTCACCACAGGTCCTGCTACAACCACAGAAACTGTAGAGATCACACAGATTATTCTGTGCGATCACTGCAGTTTATGATGGAAAGGCTGGGGGCCCATCAGAGCCTGAGGGCCCAGTCTGCCTGCTAAACACACCTTCCCAGCCTGCCGTAACAAGTCCGCGGTACCCCGCACCATAAAAAGCATGGGGGCCAACTGGGGACGGGGGCCCCGGGGGCCCACCACAGGATTCTCCGGTGCTCCACTGGGCCAGTCTGACGCTGATCTGATCTATATAATTGTCACACTTTCAGCGAATACCAACCAATGCTTTTTCATTATACTGCCCAAAATAAAGTGGAATAAAATGTGATAAAAAAGTTGACTATAAATAGAAATGGCATTGTTAAACATCATATTGTCCAGCAAAAAACATGCCCCCACTAAACTCCATCAGCAGAGAAATAAAAAACTACAGCTTTCAGAATAAAGCAATGTAAAAAAAATTCTTTTTTTATTAAGTTGTTTTTACTGTGTAGAAGCGGCAAAACATAAAAATACAATATACCGGTAAATGTATCATTGTAACCAAGCTGACCTGAAAAATAAAGCTATCTAGTTACTACACAGTTAATGGCATAAAAAAAAGAAAAAAACAATTCCTAAATTGCTTGTTTTATTCATTCTGCCTCCCAAAAATCAGACTAGGAAGTGATAAAAATTGGGACCAAAAGAAACTTCAGCTCGTTCTGCAAAAAACAAGCCCTCACGTGACTGTCAACAAAAATACAGAAATGTTTTTGCATCACCATTTTTTGAGAGCTATAATGTTTCTATGTTTCAGGATTTTCATCTATGTATTTGCCCTTATCACTTTAAATCCATTTGGATCATAACATGCCATTATTTACTTCTTTAAATCTTTGATCGGTGGGTTACATCCATAGTGTTATTGGCTATTGCAGGATTATATCCATTACAACTACTAGTGTCGTGCTGTTTTACTTCCATATGCTATTCACTTGCTATGCAGGATGTTTTCACGGTATGGTTCAACATATAACCAATTGATATATATTGTTGAAACATTTAACGCAGCAGTTTACCTCTGTAAAGTGTTGTTTATTTAGATGGATATTCTGTCCATTTACCTATTTGGACTTATTTTGTAATATTATTTAGTGTCATTGCAGACATTTATTTATTGGTCTAACATTCCTTTATTGAGTTTATTGTTTACACCCTGATAAACTTCACTATCTATCGTTGTTACTAGCCATTGTTGGATTATATTATTTACATTTCTTTGGCGCGTTGATGTTCCTTCATATGTCATTGTCTTGCTGTGCAAAAAAAGTTTTTACATTTTTTTTATCATATTTTTATGCTTCAATTAAGACTTCTTCAAAATTGTATCTGTTGTAGTTCTTTGTAGGTTTAGATATTGTTCACTGGTGAACTACAACTACATAATCATTATTGCTGTATTGGCTCTTTTTGAATAGTGATCAATACTTCTCCCATTTATAACAGGTGTGATTTTCATATTGCCCATACTTGTTACTTGCCACAGGTGAGTTTGAACGAGCGTCACATGCTTGAATCAAGGCTGTTTAACCACAATTTTGGAAAGGTGCCAACAATTTTGTCCAGCCTTTTTTTTATGGTTTTGTGTGAAATTATGTCCAATTTGGCTTTTTTCATTTTATTTTGTGTTGTTCCAATATACACAAAGGAAATAAACATGTTTATGACAAAATACATGTAATTGCAATAATTTTATGGAAGAAATACTTAATTTTCTGGAAGAATTTTAGGGTGCCAAAACTTTCAGCCATGACTGTATATACAGCCAGCAAGTGTCCCCTATGTGTTACATACAACCAGCAATGTTTCCCTTATGGGATATACATACAGTGTATATACAGTTGGAAGTGCGTCCTTTATATGATATATATACAGCCAGCGGTGTGTCCCTGCTGTGACATATATAGCCAGCAGTCTATATCCACTATGTGATAAATTAATTCCTCCCAGCTTTTGAACAACTCAAAGAAAAAATTATGCTGTGGCAAAAATTTGACCGTGCCCATAGCTATACCCCAAGCAGAAGCGTATCTAGGGGGGGCTGGCGGGGCATGTGCCCCAGGTGCAGTGTCAGGGGGGGCGCTGTCGGGCTGACTGATGCAGCACTCTGAGCGACCAGGGACAGAGTCAGCACCTTTCAGCAAGGGCGGTGATGTATTCTGTGGCCCCCGAGCCGAGTTCCGGGGCCCGCAGCGATCATGTTGGCAGCTGCACTTCCCTGGCTGATGGCTCTTACATCCACACCTGAACGCAGCCTTCTCTGCGGTCTGCAGAGCCTAAGTTCATCTGTGGGCGGAGCTAGCATGCAGCGTGCACTGCGTCCAATAGAAAAGGTAGATGCTAGAATGTACGGGTTCCTTCCAGGTATGACTTGTCATGAAGCTGGTCACACCCACTAACCTGGAAGGAGCCCATACATTCCAGGCTCAACCCACAGATGAAGACACTATCAGACAGGAGCCGAAGCATCAACTTCACGCTGAGCTGTATGTACTGTCCCCCCACCCAGTGCTATATACCTCAGAACTCTCTATTCACCCCACCCAGTGCTATATTTCCCAGAACTCTCTATTCACCCCACCCAGTGCTATATACCCCAGAACTGTGAGTTAACCCCACCCCAGTGATATATACGCCCAGAACTGTCTATTAACCCCACCCCAGTGGTATATACGCCCAGAACTGTCTATTAACCCCACCCCAGTGGTATATACCCCCAGCAGGGGCGTAACTACTGCGGTCGCAGCGGTCGCCATTGCGGCCAGGCCCGGGAGGCTAGGCGCCCGGCGGCCGCCAGGCAGATCAGCAGCTAGCTCCTTTCAGTGAGAGAGGAACTGCGCTGATCTGTCACAGACCACGTGGTCGCTATATGACCCGGTGCTGCTGCCGACACTGGGGCCCCCTGCCTGGTGTCAACGGCTGCGTGCGACTGCTGAGTGCAAAGAGCGCAGGACGGGAGGATGCTGACTTGAGAACGAGGAGAGGGGAGGGACAAGCAGCGGTGGAAGAGGAAAGCGGTGAAGACAGAGCAGCGGCTGGGGAACGAGGAGAGAGGTGAGAACAGCAGCGGTGGAAGGAAGGAAGGAAGAAAGAGGGTAAGTACTTGTTTTTTTTTTTTCTCTTAATATAAATTAGTGAGTACACGGTGGCCAGAAACTTGGGAAGGCTGCATTATACATGGAGGTCTGGAGAGGCTGCATTATACATGGAGGTCTGGAGAGGCTGCATTATGCATGGAGGCCTGGAGATGCTGCATCATACATGGAGGCCTGGAGAGGCTTCATTATACATGGAGGCCTGCATTATACATGGAGGTCTGGGGAGGCTGCATTATTATACATGGAGGCCTGGAGAGGCTGCATTATACATGGAGGCCTGGAGAGGCTGCATTATACATAGAGGCCTGGGGAGGCTGCATTACACATGGAGGTCTGGGGAGGCTGCATTATTATACATGGATGCTTGGAGAGGCTGCATTATTATACATGGAGGCCTGGAGAGGCTGCATTATACATGGAGGTCTGGGGAGGCTGCATTATACATGGAGGTCTTGGGAGACTGCATTATTATACATGGAGGCCTGGGGAGGCTGGCTGCATTATTATACATGGAGGCCTGGGGAGGCTAGCTGCATTATTATACATGGAGGCCTGGGGAGGCTTGCTGCTATATTATACATGGAGGCCTGGAGAGGCTGGCTGCTATTTTATACATGGATGCCTGGGGAGGCTGGCTGTATTATTATACATGGAGGACTGGGGAGGCTGCATTATTATAGATGGAGGTCTGGAGAGGCTGGCTGCTATATTATACATAGAGGCCTGGGGAGGTTGGGTGCATTGTTATACATGGAGGCCTAGAGAGGCTGGCTGCTACATTATACATGGGAGCCTGGAGAGGCTGGCTGCATTATTATATATGGAGGTCTGGGGGGCTGCATATTACAAAAGGAAGGACACCTTATACATGGAATATAGGGGTGCATTATACATGGAGGAGTATGGGGCTGCATAATACAATATGAAGTTTTATGGGGTTGCGTTATAATACATATAGGACTATGAGGGCTACATTATAATATATGGAGGACTATGGAGGCTACCTTATACATGGACTATGGGGGTGCATTATAAAACATTGGGGACTATGTGGTGCAGTATATTATATGGAGGACTATGGGGTGAATTATAATATATGGAGAACTATGAGAAATTCATTATAATAATTGGAGGGCTATGAGGGCTACTTTATACATGGAAGACTATAGGGCTGCATTATAATATATGGAGGACTATGTGGTGCAGTATAATATATGGAGAACTATGTGGTGCAGTATAATATATGGAGGACTATGTGGTGCAGTATAATATATGGAGGACTATGTGGTGCAGTATAATATATGGAGGACTATGTGGTGCAGTATAATATATGGAGGACTGTGGTGCAGTATAATATATGTCGGACTATGTGGTGCAGTATTATATATTGAGTACTATGGGGTGAATTATAATACATGGAAAACTATGGGAAATGCATTATAATACATGGAGGACTATGAAAGTGTATTCTAATATATGAAGGGTTATGTGGGACCCTTTATACTATATGGAAGGCTATGTTGGGGCAATTATTGTATTTTAAGAACTATATATAAGGGGGACAAAGATACAATCAGGGGATGGGAACGTTTTGTGCTGAGAAAAAAGGCTCTTTCCCCCAGCACTTAGCTTTCCCATGTTCTGATATGGGAAAGCTGGGTGCCGAGGACAAGATGGATATCAGAACATAGGAAAGCTGGGTGCTGATAGAGGGATTTCAGATCATGGGAAATCTGTATGCAGTGGGTAAGAGCCAAGTGTCAGTGTCATTATCCCGTACCCCAAGTGTCGGTGTATGTGGAGGGGGGGCCCAGGTCTGAACTTTGCACTGGGGTCCATCAAACCCTAGTTATGCCACTGACCCCTAGAAGTGTCTATTAACCCCACCCCAGTGCTATATACCCCCAGAACTGTCTATTAACCCCACCCCAGTGGTATATACTCCCAGAACTGTCTATTAATCCCACCCCAGTGCTGTATACTCCCAGAAATGTATATTAACCCCACCCCAGTGCTATATACCCCCAGAACTGTCTATTAACCCCACCCCAGTGGTATATACCCCCAGAACTGTCTATTAACCCCACCCCAGTGGTATATACCCCCAGAACTGTCTATTAATCCCACCCCAGTGCTGTATACTCCCAGAAATGTATATTAACCTCACCCCAGTGGAATATACCCCCAGAAATGTCTATTCACCCCACCCCAGTGCTATATACCCCCAGAACTCTCTATTCACCCTACCCAAGTGCTGTATGCCCCCAGAACTGTCTATTAACACCATCCCAGTGGTATATACCCACAGAACTATCTATTAACCCCACCTCAGTGCTGTATACCCCCAGAACTGTCTAATAACCACACCCCAGTGGTATATACCCCCAGAACTGTCTATTAACCCCACCCCAGTGCTATATACCCCCAGAACTCTCTATTCAGCCCACCCCAGTGCTGTATACCCCCAGAACCCTCTATTCATCCTACCCCAGTGCTATATAACCCTAGAACTGTCTATTCACCCCACCCAGGTGCTGTATACCCCCAAAACTGTCTGTTAACCCCACCCCAGTGCTATATACCTCCAGAGCTCTCTAATTACTCCACCCCAGTACTATATACCCCCATAACTCTCTATTCACCCCACCCCAGTGCTAAATACCCCCAAACCTCTTTATTCACCCCACCTCAGTGCTGTATACCCCCAGAACTCTCTATTAACCCCACCCCAGTGGTATATACCCCCAGAAATGTCTAATAATCTCACCACAGTGCTGTATACTCCCAGAACTGTATATTAACCCCACTCCAGTAATATATACCCCCAGAACTGTCTATTCACCTCACAACAATGCTGTATACCCCCAGAACTCTCTATTCACCCCAGTGCTGTATACCCCCAGAACTCTCTATTCACCCTACCCCAGTGCTTTATACCCCCAGAACTGTCTATTAACCCCACCCCAGTGATATATACCCCCAGGACACTCTATTCACCTCACCCCAGTGCTTTATACCCCCAGAACTCTCTATTCATCTTACCCCAGTGCTATATAACCCCAGAACTCTCTATTCACCCCACCCCAGTGTTGTATACCCCCAGAACTCTCTATTCATCCCACCCCAGTGCTGTATACCCCCAGAACTGTCTATTCACCCCACCCAATTGCTGTATACCCCCAGAACTGTCTATTCCCCCCACCTCAGTGCTGTGTACCCCTCAGAACTGTCTATCCCCTGGCCCCAGTGCTGTATACTCCCATAACTGTCTATCCCCTGACCCCAGTGCTGTATACCCGTCAGAACTGTCTGTCCCCTGATCCCAGTGCTGTATACCCACCAGACCTCTGTTCCCCCCACAGCTGTATCTCCCCCCACCACAGTGCTGTATAACCTCCAGAGCTGTTTGTCCCCCAGTCCAGTGCTGTATACCCTCAGACCTGTTTGTCCCCCACTCCAGTGCTGTATACCCCCCTGAGCTGTTTGTCCTCCACTCCAGTGCTGTATAACCCCAGACCCGTATGTCCCCTCCACTGCAGTGCAGTATACCACCCCAGAGCTGTATACCCCCACTCCAGTGCAGTATACCACCCTAGAGCTGTATACCCCCCAGAACTGTATGTCCACCATCCCAGTGCTGTATACCCCCCCAGAGCTGTACGTCCCCCACTCCAGTACTATTTACCCCCCCGAGTTGTACGTCCCCCCACCCCAGTGCTGTATACCACCTCAGATCTGAATGACCCCCTCTATAGCTGTACGTCCCCAGCCTCTCCTGTGATATATATATACAGCAGTGTCAGTGTGCTCTGTGTGTGGCCATGTCTATTAGGCATGGCCACCAATCAGCGCGGCACAGCCACATGCCGAGGAGGAGCTGGACGGAGACAAGCGGGGGAGGTGAGTGAGGCTGCTGTCAGCTTCCCAATATTAATAATATCTGTAATGTGTCTGTGTGTGCATGTATCGCAAGATCGGGTCAGTCGCATGACACTCGGCTGATGCTCACATTAGAGCCTGAGACAAGGGTCATTAGCATATCGCATCCGTTGCACTCGCATTGGATGCCATACATTAATGTGACTCCAGCGTTTATTTGTGATTTGCGCATTGCTTCTCATGCGAGAGCATCAGATGCGATATGCTAATGACCCTGGGCTCAGGCTCTGCTGCGAGCATGAGCCGAGGGTCATGCGGCTGAGATCCAATCTTGTGATCAGATCACAGCTTCGGGCAAGAGAAACGGAGGAAGTAATTCTCCCCCTTCTCCACGGCCTGTCTCTGTGTACATCGTACTGCACTCTGATGACATGTGCAGTGCGATGTTTCATACGCTCCCGTAGACCTGTATGGGTGTGAAGTGAGACTCTCAGACACTCGCAGCATGCTGCAGTTCTTTTTTCATGCCAATATATCCTGAAAAATCAATCGCAGATGGACACTGCCCCATCATTTTGCACTGGTGCAAGTGCAATACGATGTTTTATCGGATTGCACTCGTCCGTGCAAAACGCAAGTAGAACCGAGGCCTTACTGTAGTTCCTACATAGTCCTCAGTCTGATGATGACTGATAACTCCCAAGTATCTCCTTACCATTGTTAAAAGGAATCTGTCACCAGGTTTTTGCTCCCCCATCTAAGAGCAGCATAATGTAGAGACAGACCCTGATTCCAGCGATGTGTGTCACTTACTGAGCTCTTTGCTGTCATTTTGATAAAATCAATGTTTTCTCTGCTGCAGATCTAGCAGTTATAAAGAGCTCATGAACATGCTGGACTACCTGGCAGCATGCCAAGCAGTCCTGTAATGATAATCTACTGCTGATTAAATAGTGATTTCATCAAAACTTCACTAAAGGGTACTTTACACACTGCGATATTGGTACCGATATCGCCAGTGTGCATACCCGCCCCTATCGGTTGTGCGACACGGGCAAATCGCTGCCCCTTTTGCACAACATCGCCCGGACCCGTCACACTACTTACCTGCCCTGCGACGTCACTGTGACCGGCGAACCGTCTCCTTTCTAAGGGGGTGGTTTGTACAGTGTCACAGCGATGTCACAGCAGCGTCACTGAACCCCCGCCCAATAGAAGCGGAGGGGCGGAGATGAGCGGGATGAACATCCCGCCCACCTCCTTCCTTCCGCATTGTGTCCGGGAGGCAGGTAAGGAAAGCTTCCTCGTTCCTGCGGTGTCACACGGAGCGATGTGTGCTGCCGCAGGAACGAGGAACAACTTCGTTACTACTGCAGTAACGATATTTGAGAATGGACCCCCATGTCACCGATGAGCGATTTTGCACATTTTTGCGACGATGCAAAATCGCTCATAGGTGTCACACGCAACGGCATCGCTAATGCGGCCGGATGTGCGTCACAAATTCCGTGACCCCAACGAGATTGCTTGAGCAATGTCATAGCATGTAAAGCCCGCTTTAGCAGCACAGTAAGTGACACACCGCTCGAATCAGGATCTCTGCCTACGTTATGCTGCTCTCAGATTAGGTGTTAAAATCCTAGTGACAAATTCCCTTTAAGGATGTACTGGAAGTTGTAGATTCCTGCAATACAAATGTCTATGTGTCTGACCTGACATTACAATTGATGTACCATTCTTGTGGTTTTGATGACGTATTTCTGTACTGATGAGGTTTTGGTGCTGTGTTTCTAAACTTATGGGGTTATATGGATGAATTTCTGTACTGCTGGTGGTTGTGATGCTGTGTTTCTGTATTGATGGGGGTTCTAATTATGTATTTCTGTACCTCTGGTGCTGTTACTAGTTCTGATCCTGTACACAAGTAACAATACATGAATTATAAGATTGGACAACCCCTTTACTTAGAATTGGGCTACACTGCTTATCTGTATAAGTAAAGTCTTGTCCAGGTTTGAGATGAAAGTTTCCAGTCTCTTTAGGTGACTGCAGGCTTCCGAATTCTCACAGCGCTTACGCACTATTAGGATTCTCCGGTGCCAGTGACGAGAGTGGATGGTCATATGAGCGCAAGTATGAGATTTTTATATTTCTGGCCACATTCTGAACAGATGTGTCTAGCCTTACTCAATTCATTTTTATTGAGCGAGGCCATACATGTTTAGTCTGCACGTGACCACATGCATGTAAATCACATACTTGCAGTTTCGTGACCTCCCATTCACCGCCGGCACCAGACAGTGTGCACTGTGAGAATTCAGAAGTCTACAGTCACATACAGTGCCTACAAGAAGTATTCAACCCCCCTGCAGATTTAGCAGGTTTGATAAGATGCAAATAAGTTAGAGCCTGCAAACTTCAAACAAGAGCAGGATTTATTAATAGATGCATAAATCTTACAAACCAACAAGTTATGTTGCTCAGTTAAATTTTAATAAATTTTCAGCATAAAAGTGTGGGTCAATTATTATTAAACCCCTAGGTTTAATATTTTGTGGAATAACCCTTGTTTGCAATTACAGCTAATAATCGTCTTTTATAAGACCTTATCAGGCCGGCACAGGTCTCTGGAATTATCTTGGCCCACTCCTCCATGCAGATCTTCTCCAAGTTATCTAAGTTCTTTGGGTGTCTCATGTGGACTTTAATCTTGAGCTCCTTCCACAAGTTTTCAATTGGGTTAAGGTCAGGAGACTGACTAGGCCACTGCAACACCTTGATTTTTTTCCCTCTTGAACCAGGCCTTGGTTTTCTTGGCTGTGTGCTTTGGGTCGTTGTCTTGTTGGAAGATGAAATGATGACCCATCTTAAGATCCTTGATGGAGGAGCGGAGGTTCTTGGCCAAAATCTCCAGGTAGGCCGTGCTATCCATCTTCCCATGGATGCGGACCAGATGGCCAGGCCCCTTGGCTGAGAAACAGCCCTACAGCATGATGCTGCCACCACCATGCTTGACTGTAGGGATGGTATTCTTGGGGTCGTATGCAGTGCCATCCAGTCTCCAAACGTCACGTGTGTGGTTGGCACCAAAGATCTCGATCTTGGTCTCATCAGACCAGAGAACCTTGAGCCAGTCTGTCTCAGAGTCCTCCAAGTGATCATGAGCAAACTGTAGATGAGCCTTGACATGACGCTTTGAAAGTAAAGGTACCTTACGGGCTCGTCTGGAACGGAGACCATTGCGGTGGAGTACGTTACTTATGGTATTGACTGAAACCAATGTCCCCACTGCCATGAGATCTTCCTGGAGCTCCTTCCTTGTTGTCCTTGGGTTAGCCTTGACTCTTCGGACAAGCCTGGCCTCGGCACGGGTGGAAACTTTCAAAGGCTGTCCAGGCCGTGGAAGGCTAACAGTAGTTCCATAAGCCTTCCACTTCCGGATGATGCTCCCAACAGTGGAGACAGGTAGGCCTGACTCCTTGGAAAGGGTTTTGTACCCCTTGCCAGCCTTGTGACCCTCCACGATCTTGTCTCTGATGGCCTTGGAATGCTCCTTTGTCTTTCCCATGTTGACCAAGTATGAGTGCTGTTCACAAGTTTGGGGAGGGTCTTAATTAGTCAGAAAAGGCTGGAAAAAGAGATAATTAATCCAAACATGTGAAGCTCATTGTTCTTTGTTCCTGAAATACTTCTTAATACTTTAGGGGAACCAAACAGAATTCTTGTGGTTTGAGGGGTTGAATAATAATTGACCCTCTGAATAAACTTTTCACAATTTAAAAAAAAAAAATAAAAAAAGAAATAACATTCTTTTTTGCTGCAGTGCATTTCACACTTCCAGGCTGATCTACAGTCCAAATGTCACAATTCGAAGTTAATTCCGAATGTGTAAACCTGCTAAATCTGCAGGGGGTTGAATACTACTTGTAGGCACTGTAGAGTAACACATAGAGTGACTGCAGATTTTTATCTCAAACCTGGAGAAGCCCTTTACTTATAAAATTAAATAGTGTAGCCCAATACGAACAGCATTTCATATACTCCCTGTCAGGATTCAGCTCTACTCGCTGGTTCCAGCAGACACCACATGGCCTCTCCACTCATATGTGATTTTTATACTTGCATGAGACAATTAGCTTTTCTTCCTATTTTCTCTTGGAACTTTGAGAGAATTATTAAGAGCAGCTCGTCATCACGTGACTAAGTGTGCAAATCACATATAAATTTCACATGGGGGGGGGGCGCCAAATTGAATTCTTGCCCCGGATGCCGGAAAGCCTAGATACACCTCTGACCCCAAGCCACACCCTTTTACCATTTCTTTCTAAGCTGGCAGGAGGAGGTTTCAGAGGGGTAGTGAAGTCTATGACTGCATGGTTTAGCCCAAATATGGGACTGTCCTGCTATATCCTGAACGGTTGGGTCTAGAGTAATGGGACTCTAATCCATTGTCAAGGTCAGTAGCATCTGGTGGCTGGATGGGAGGCCCGTGAATCTCTTACCTGCTGGCTTTTGATTATTCAGGGCTGGTGCAACTTCATCTGTGTGTCATACTTATTCTCTAGTTGGGACCTATGGATATATTTTTTGTTCTGTCATTCGTAGTCGTAGCAGTCAAAGCTTTCTCATTTTTATGTAAGCTCCACTTTATGATATCTGGCTTTTTTTGTCTGTAAGGCTGTGTTCACATGCTGCATAAATACTGTGTTTTTTTCTTAGTTTACAGCTGTCCACACCAAACTACGCAATAACAATCTTTTCTGACACAATGTTATGTGTATTGAGGAAATCATCCAGCCCTTTTTTAAAAGCTGTTATAGTGTCTGCTTTTAGTGTGTCTTGAGGTAGGGCATTCCACGGTCTGATTGCTCTAACTCCAAAGAACCCTTTCCTATTTAGCTTACGGAATCGTCTTTCTTCCCTGGTCTTTAGTATTGTCTTTGATGATAATATCAAAATATTGAGGCATATCTGTGCTATAAAAATTATGTGCCGTCAGTAGTATACCCCTGAGCATCTTAGTAGAGAGGGATCTGTATATATGTCAGCCTCCTGATAGGAGAGATGAAACGTGCAGAAACAGGAGATATTAAACTGCTGGGATTACTAATACCTGGTTAGTAGGGCATATGGCACTGAAAAAGAGTGCTAGGAACAGACGGTCAGATACTATAATGCCGCATATATACTATGTATAATAATAATAATAATATTATATATATAATAATAATATAATATATATATATATAATATATATATATATATATATATATATATATATATATATATTATATATATACTATGATAATGTTGGAGCTCTATCGAAAAACCACAATTAAAGTAATGCATCCAAATCCACAATTAAAGTAAGGCCAAGCATAAATACTGATGATTTGTGTTGTATTGTATTGTATTGTATTGTATACTGCTCAAAAAAATGAAGGAAACACTAAAATACCATTGTGCTGTTTAAGTGTTCCCTTTATTTTTTTGAGTAGTATATTTGAGAATATTATGTGATAGCAAAGCAGTCTAGAAGATGCTTTAGAAGATGTTAGTGCAATTAAAGGAAAAGTGCCACGATTGTAAGTTTGCATTAATAATTACTGATTTTGGAATCAAGTATTTTTCATACAAAATAAAATTAATTGCTTAGTTAGTTTTTATTTAATTCTATTTTTACTCAAACACTGGGGGCTGCCATCTTGCATTTGCAGTGTGTAATGACAGTTACACTCTGCAAATACGGCAGCCCCTGATGCTGAGCACTTACTGTATATCAGGGTCTCTGAAATATGTGATTCAGGGGAAACCCCCAATGGATCCATTCACTATAATGACTTAATGTATAGCATGAGGAACCACAGATAGATTATAGGCAACAACTCAAAGGATAATGCATTCAATACGAAAGAGTCTTTATATTTACCAAAGTATGAAAATACCCAGAAGACACCATGGTACAAATGTATAAAACATTTTATTATTATTAGTGCATAGGGTATACATAACAATGATTTCAAGAATAAACTGGAAAGAGTGAGTGAAGGGAAAAGAGGGGAAGAACCCCACGTGACCTAGGATAAGGATCAATTCTCACATCGGACCTGCAGTGATGTTTATACAATGCTAAAAAGTAGCCCCATACAAGCCTAAAAGTGCTGACACAATAAACCAGAGTCCATTATCCATTGTCCAGCTAATAACCTCATGCAAGTGCACAGAGATGCTAATGCAATAGAAACCAAGGTCTCCTGTCCAGCTAATTGAAAGGGGGGGCTTACCTAGCAGCAGATCGCCAGTAAATCCTGGTGTACACGTGGGGACCAACGTCCCAACACGTGTTTCGTCTAGTGCTTCGTCGGGGGACGATAAAAAAGTGCGTGAGTGTGAGGTTTAAAAAGGGAACCTAATTGTCATAGATACGCCTCCATACTCACGTGTCCAGGTGTGACTCACCGCTACGGGCCGCGCCGTGGCTCAGCATCGGCGGCGAAGAACCGGCGGAAGCAATACTTCCGGTGACGTCACCTGTACTTCCGGTTCCTCGCCGCAGCGAGCGTTGCCACAGACGCGGACGCAAAACAAAGAGGCGGGTATCACTACACGGACACGTCAGATGCACCTCCCATCCCTGAGGTGGCAAATCCAGATCCGTCAGTCAAGTCAAAACCACAATGCAGCTATTAGGTATACGTATACCATAAATACGGTTTACAACATAAAATGTCCGTTTATGGCAACTTTAAAAATGTATACATGGAAGGAGAGGAAGAAGTATAGAATAAGAGAGACATTTAAAGGACAGAAGAGCAGACGTCTGTGAAAGTATAGACATATAAACATAGATATGGATGTGCATATCACAACATCAACATAGATACAGTCATAAACAATCGATGTCTATTTCCTTCATATCTCCATAGTCTCCTGGGCTTATTAATGTGTGGGCCTCCATTCCTTCCAAGCCAAGCTGAGTCGGGAAACTGGTGACAGATCCAGAAAAGGAGAGGGTGGGGGAGGAAGGGGGGGGGGAGGGGGGGGGATTTCCGAGAGGGGTATCTAATGGCAAGAAAAAGGTCCCTTGAATCTAAACAAAATAGAAGACACACTGTTAAAAGAGTCATACTAGGGTAACCGAAGACATACAGCATGAACAGAAGTACTATTATATACAAAAAACGCGCATAACTTTCATATCTAAGTTTCGACTTCATAGTGGATCAAAAAACCACCATAAAGACATACCGATCAAAGAATGAACTAGAACCCATTCAGAAGGAGTTTATTTCCCCCACGGACATAAGGTTCACGGAAGACGCAACATGTTTCAAAAGGATAAAACCATTAAAACAATGAGAATTAGAGAGTTATAAAAACGGAGCAAAAGAGAGACGTTCATTGAGCCCATGTGGTGCCTGAGTGCCCAAAACAAAAATCCAACGGCACTCCACCTGTGCCAAACGCTTTTTGAGGTCACCCCCCCGAATTCCCAGATGTACCCTATCAATACCCCGGACCTGCAAGGATGTAGGGTCACACTTGTGAACCTCCCTGAAGTGTCTGGGTATCGTTTTAGGGATTCGGGGTTGGTGACCTCTTTGGCCGCCAGAATATCCCGCATGTGCTCCCTCGTGCGGATTCGGAGCTCACGGGAGGTCAATCCGACATATATCTTGTTGCAGCCACATGTGGCGTAATAAATTACGCCAGATGTGCTGCAAGAGATATATGCACGAATGGAAAACTCCCTCTTACCATCCGCTGAACAGAAAGTAGTGGCTCGAATAATATTCTGGCAGCCACGACAGCTACCACATGGGTAGCAACCAACGCGTTGGGGACCACAACCAAAGAGGGGGGTTCCCTTGACGACATAGTGACTGTGCACCAATGCATCTCTCAAACTCCTACCCCTCCTTGCTGTCATCAGGGGGCGTTCCGGCAAATATCCCCGAAGGGAGGGCTCAGTTTGAAGAATGGCCCAATGTTTGTTTAATACGCCTCTAATTTGCTCCCACTGGCGACAATAGGTGGAAATAAATCTCGCCACAGGGCTGGATGTTGACTTCAACATTGCATTCCCAGACAGGAGCTGATCCCGCTGGGAGTGTTTAGCACGCTGGTATCCCTTTTTGATAGATCTCCTACTATAGCCCCTATTCAGAAACCTCTCCCTCATATCACCTGATTCAGATTTAAAGGCATCATCCGAAGAGCACAGTCTGCGTAATCGCAAAAACTGGCCGGTTGGGATGGCGTTCACAGTTGACCTGGGATGACCTGAGGTAGCATGGAGGAGGGAATTAACTGCAGTGGTTTTCCGAAAGATGGTGGTAGATACTGCCCCGTTAGATTCCACCGAGATTCGAACATCCAAAAATTCGATGGTCCTTGGTCCAACTTGATGGGTCAAATAGATGTTATAGTTGTTGGAGTTGAGTCGACGCACAAAATCCTCGAGCTCAGGACCGGTTCCGCCCCAGACGACCAAGATGTCGTCAATATAGCGCAGCCAGCACTGCGCATGGGAGCTCGCCGGCACGCCGTCCCCGAAAACCTCCCTCTCCCAAAAACCGAGAAAGAGGTTTGCGTAGGACGGCGCGCAGGCCGCCCCCATCGCAGTGCCGCGCCGCTGGAGGAAGAACCGGTCCCGAAACACAAAGAAGTTGTGCGTCAACACAAACTCCAACAACTCCATAATAAGATCAGACAAGGACCCATCAAGACTACTTGAATCCAAGTAGAATTGTACGTCGGCAAGACCATCTCGGTAACAAATGCTGGAATACAAGGCCTCAACATCCATCGTTACCAATATAGCCTCCTCCTCCAAGATAAGACCCTCCAATCTCCTCAAGACGTCAGCAGTGTCCCTGACATGGGAGGGCAACGTCTCCACCAAGGGGTGCAAATAGTGTTCAATGAACTTACATGTGACGTCACAAAGCCCTCCCACGCCAGAGACAATGGGACGCCCGGGAGGTGTCTTGGGGTTTTTATGAATCTTGGGAAGGAGGTAAAAAGTTGGAACCACTGGTGTTTTTACTAAAAGGCCTTCGTAGATTTTTTTAGGAATAATCCCCTCCTCAAATGCCCTCAATAATATCATCTCCAGGTCATTGGTGAAACTGCGTACTGGGTTATGGTGGAGAGGTTCATAAGCCTCACGATCCCTCAATTGACGCCATGCCTCCCTCTCATATAGCTCCACTGGCCATATCACCACGTTCCCGCCTTTGTCAGCAGGTTTAATCACTACCCCATCAAGCGATTCAATCTCCCGCAACGCCACCTGTTGTTGTTTAGTGAGATTATTGCTACCCCCCCTCCGTGGAAGTTGCTGAATGTCTCTTGACACCAACTCACAAAAGATCTGAATCGGGGGGCATAATGACAGAGGCGGAAACGTGGTAGATTTTGGCATGGTATGGCGTGGAAAATTACCTGATTGGTGGTGGGCAGACTCCTCCTCCAACTCCTCAAGCGCAGCTAAAGCCTCCTGTTCACGGATGGAAGTACTAGATTCTCCTATAGCCTTCTTGGAGTGTAATTTATGTAGTACCAGCTTCCGCAGAAACAGATGGAGGTCCTTGATCACTAAAAAGAGATTGAAGTTAGTTTGGGGCACAAAGGACAACCCCAACTTCAACACCTCAGTCTGCGTAGGGGTGAGGACATGTTTGGATAGGTTAATTACCTCCATATGTCCATCACCACCTTTCTTCTGAGCTGAAGGAGGAGCCATCCGTCCACCACCCACCGCCAAGGACGGTTTATTTCGGGCATTAGTTGCTCTTGTATTAGGTCTTACATTCCTGATGTTCTCAGAAGTAGTATCCTCCTCTAGTGAAGACATAGACGAGGCAGAGATTGACATGGATGAGGCCTGGTGTTTTTTCTTAGGGAAAGAAGTACCCCGCCAGCGGAAAACCTGGCCATTCTTATAGTCTGTAATATCTCGTTGATATTTTTTCGTCTTGGTGTTCACAATCTCTTTTTCCCATTTAGAGAACTCCTTATCAAGTGCATCATTGTATTTAGACAGTTCATCAGGGGTGAGTTCTGAGTTAAGATTGGCCTGCGCGTCCGCAATTTCACTCTCCAGATCACTGATGGATTTTTCATTCAGCTCGATCAGGAGCTGCATGAAAATCCTGGAGCAATTGGACGCGGCCTCCTCCCACTTTGTTTTAACCGTCTCATCTGAGACAACAAAAGAGGGGAAAACTCTGACTCTTAATCCCCTGGGAACTAGTCCCCTGTCTATGTATCTTTTCATGAAAGCTACGTTCCACCATAACCTTGTCTTTCTGTTAAGCATGGTTTTGAGACTGTTCATGCGGTCTAGGGTGGACCTAGAACTCGAAGTAGGTAACTCCTCCCCTCCAGCTTCAAAAACTCGATCCAGTTGGGTTTCCCACGTTTTTTCGCGGGCTTTATAATCCATGGAAACCTGAAAAAAGCCTGTGATAAGCCACAGAATAACTATAATGTATAGCATGAGGAACCACAGATAGATTATAGGCAACAACTCAAAGGATAATGCATTCAATACGAAAGAGTCTTTATATTTACCAAAGTATGAAAATACCCAGAAGACACCATGGTACAAATGTATAAAACATTTTATTATTATTAGTGCATAGGGTATACATAACAATGATTTCAAGAATAAACCGGAAAGAGTGAGTGAAGGGAAAAGAGGGGAAGAACCCCACGTGACCCAGGATAAGGATCAATTCTCACATCGGACCTGCAGTGATGTTTATACAATGCTAAAAAGTAGCCCCATACAAGCCTAAAAGTGCTGACACAATAAACTAGAGTCCATTATCCATTGTCCAGCTAATAACCTCATGCAAGTGCACAGAGATGCTAATGCAATAGAAACCAAGGTCTCCTGTCCAGCTAATTGAAAGGGGGGGCTTACCTAGCAGCAGATCGCCAGTAAATCCTGGTGTACACGTGGGGACCAACGTCCCAACACGTGTTTCGTCTAGTGCTTCGTCGGGGGACGATAAAAAAGTGCGTGAGTGTGAGGTTTAAAAAGGGAACCTAATTGTCATAGATACGCCTCCATACTCACGTGTCCAGGTGTGACTCACCGCTACGGGCCGCGCCGTGGCTCAGCATCGGCGGCGAAGAACCGGCGGAAGCAATACTTCCGAATACTTCCGGTGACGTCAACTGTACTTCCGGTTCCTCGCCACAGCGAGCGTTGCCACTGGCGCGGACGCAAAACAAAGAGGCGGGTATCACTACACGGACACGTCAGATGCACCTCCCATCCCTGAGGTGGCAAATCCAGATCCGTCAGTCAAGTCAAAACCACAATGCAGCTATTAGGTATACGTATACCATAAATACGGTTTACAACATAAAATGTCCGTTTATGGCAACTTTAAAAATGTATACATGGAAGGAGAGGAAGAAGTATAGAATAAGAGAGACATTTAAAGGACAGAAGAGCAGACGTCTGCGAAAGTATAGACATATAAACATAGATATGGATGTGCATATCACAACATCAACATAGATACAGTCATAAACAATCGATGTCTATTTCCTTCATATCTCCATAGTCTCCTGGGCTTATTAATGTGTGGGCCTCCATTCCTTCCAAGCCAAGCTGAGTCGGGAAACTGGTGACAGATCCAGAAAAGGAGAGGGGGGGGGGGGGGAGGGGGGGAGGGGGGGGTGGATTTCCGAGAGGGGTATCTAATGGCAAGAAAAAGGTCCCTTGAATCTAAACAAAATAGAAGACACACTGTTAAAAGAGTCATACTAGGGTAACCGAAGACATACAGCATGAGCAGAAGTACTATTATATACAAAAAACGCGCATAACTTTCATATCTAAGTTTCGGGGGGGGGGCGAGGAAGGGGGGGTGAGGGGGGGTGGATTTCCGAGAGGGGTATCTAATGGCAAGAAAAAGGTCCCTTGAATCTAAACAAAATAGAAGACACACTGTTAAAAGAGTCATACTAGGGTAACCGAAGACATACAGCATGAACAGAAGTACTATTATATACAAAAAACGCGCATAACTTTCATATCTAAGTTTCGACTTCATAGTGGATCAAAAAACCACCATAAAGACATACCGATCAAGAATGAACTAGAACCCATTCAGAAGGAGTTTATTTCCCCCACGGACATAAGGTTCACGGAAGACGCAACATGTTTCAAAAGGATAAAACCATTAAAACAATGAGAATTAGAGACGGAGCAAAAGAGAGTCGTCGTCTGCTCTTCTGTCCTTTAATGTCTCTCTTATTCTATACTTCTTCCTCTCCTTCCATGTATACATTTTTAAAGTTGCCATAAACGGACATTTTATGTTGTAAACCGTATTTATGGTATACGTATACCTAATAGCTGCATTGTGGTTTTGACTTGACTGACGGATCTGGATTTGCCACCTCAGGGATGGGAGGTGCATCTGACGTGTCCATGTAGTGATACCCGCCTCTTTGTTTTGCGTCCGCGTCTGTGGCAACGCTCGCTGCGGCGAGGAACCGGAAGTACAGGTGACGTCACCGGAAGTATTGCTTCCGCCGGTTCTTCGCCGCCGATGCTGAGCCACGGCGCGGCCCGTAGCGGTGAGTCACACCTGGACACGTGAGTATGGAGGCGTATCTATGACAATTAGGTTCCCTTTTTAAACCTCACACTCACGCACTTTTTTATCGTCCCCCGACGAAGCACTAGACGAAACACGTGTTGGGACGTTGGTCCCCACGTGTACACCAGGATTTACTGGCGATCTGCTGCTAGGTAAGCCCCCCCTTTCAATTAGCTGGACAGGAGACCTTGGTTTCTATTGCATTAGCATCTCTGTGCACTTGCATGAGGTTATTAGCTGGACAATGGATAATGGACTCTGGTTTATTGTGTCAGCACTTTTAGGCTTGTATGGGGCTACTTTTTAGCATTGTATAAACATCACTGCAGGTCCGATGTGAGAATTGATCCTTATCCTGGGTCACGTGGGGTTCTTCCCCTCTTTTCCCTTCACTCACTCTTTCCGGTTTATTCTTGAAATCATTGTTATGTATACCCTATGCATTAATAATAATAAAATGTTTTATACATTTGTACCATGGTGTCTTCTGGGTATTTTCATACTTTGGTAAATATAAAGACTCTTTCGTATTGAATGCACTATAATGGCTTAGTAGAATTAGGCTATGTGCGCACGTTGTGTAATTTCATGCGTTTGTGCATAATCCATCCGCACGTTGCGTTTGGGAGCGCAATGATTTGCATGCTGTAATTTTGATCCAAATCGCTGCGCTCAAAAAAGTAACATGTCACTTATTTTGTGCGCTTTGGATGCTGCTCCCACTCTGTCTATGGGAGAGGCAGCATCCAGAGCACATGAAATCGGCATCTATTCTGCAGACACATTGCATCCATTATGCAGTCTTTCTGCAGCGATTTGAAGCACACAAGCACTGCCAAATCGCTGCAGATTTTTCAGCATAGACACTACACAACATGCACACATAGCCTAACTCTGTTCGGCCTCTATTCAACGGTGCACAAAACTATTGCTGTCCGCACTTTTTGTACATGCCTGAAAAGAAACGTAAAAAGATGGACATCACTGGACCACAGGCCACATTGGAATTCAAAGTGACTCTGCCTCATTACAGTGAATATTCCATTCAGAATTTTGTCTGAATCCCACTTTTCAGAGATTAAGGCTATGTGCGCACGTTGCGTAGTGTCCATGCTGAAAAATCTGCAGCGATTTGGCAGTGCATGTGTGACGCCCCTGAAGTAGTCAGGTCGTCAAAGGGTACTGCACGCTCTTTATTCTTAGTGCAAGACTCAACACCCATGTTCTGGGTTCCTAAACTATAGTACTGCCTCCATCAGCACCCAAAATCCTAACCACACCTCACACCACACCCTGTCAAACACACCAGTGGGCTGCTAGGCTGGAATAGGGCCATCCACCTAGGGGTCAGGCAGATTCGTGGGAGGGGGGAAGTCAGTGAGGGAGGAAGTGGAGAGCAGAGCAGAGCTGACAGGCAGAAGAGTAGTAGCTCCCAAAGGGTGAGGAGCTGGGAGTTGGAGCTCCCCGGGGTAGTTACAGGTTGGGTCGCAGATGGTGGTCTGGGCCGGAGGATTCGAAGACCTGGTCGCAGGGTATTGGAACTGAGTGCCTGGACCTAGTCTTGGAGGAAGGTCAGCAGCTTGAGTTCAATAGCCGGTCCGAGACCGAAAGCACGGCGGGGTACTGGACCCTAGGTCGGGGAGTAGCTTCAAGTAACCCGGCAATTAACCTGCGGAGGATAGTGACTTTATTGACTGTCCCCACGAAGCTCAGAGATCAGGGGCGCAATTAGAGGGATAGGGATTTCCAACCCAAGCAGCCCACTGAAATCCCAAGTGTGAGCCCTTGAGAGCAAAGCTCCTCTACCAATAGTAGGGAGCGGGGCCCGGACAGCTTTATGCCTATGGGCCAACTGAACACTTCTAAATTTGTGCATGGAGGCAGGCTTCAGACCATCAGGCAGTACTGTAGCCGACAGATACCCGGACGGGCTCCCCTCAAGAGGGCAGCGGCACCCAGAGACTTGGTTTACCTTGTTGTCAGAGTCTGCTTTTCATCACCGACGTTGTCTGAGTGAGTACATGGTCCTCCCCTGCTTCCAATCCGCACCACGCTCCCCAACACCATAATCCAGAGTCCCGGGGCCTCCGCTACTGGAGGGAACGTCATCTGGCTGCCCCACTCCATCTCCTCCCATCGGCAGCGGCGGTAGTCCCCTTACTTCGAACCACGGGGGGCATCACAAACTATTATCCCCTGTAAATAGCCCCCTTTACATTTGAGTTGCCGCAAGCCCCTGGGTCTGGAGACCCTCGAGCCACAGCAATCGCAGATCCGAGCGGTTCGACCGCTGCAGGGGCGGCATACATGTGCGTTTCAAATCGCTGCAGAAACACTGCAGAATGGATGCAGTGTGTCTGCAGAATAGATGCCGATTTCATGCACTCTGGATGCTTTCTATCCCAATAGATAGATTGGGAGCAGCATCCAAAGCGCACCAAATAAGTGACATGTTGCTTTTTTAAGCGCAATGATTTGGATCAAAATTTCAGTATGCAAATCGCTGCACTCTCAAGCGCAACGTGCGGATGGATTATGCACAATCTTCATAGATTGTGCTGGGGATGCATGACGCATGCGTTTACATTGCAGTGCAATATGCAGCGTAAATGCATGAAATTATGCAACGTTCGCACATAGCCTTACACGGGATTCCCTATGTAAGCTCTCAACAGCACAGGATAAATGTGAGCCGCGCCATACTCTGTACTTTGGGAGGCAGAATGAACAAATCAACAACATTTAAAGAACTGGTTTTATTACTATTTTTTATGCCATTCACTTTGTGGTATACAGTCATGGTCAAAGTTTTGGCACCCTTGAAATTGTTAAAAAAAAAAAATGAAGTGCTTCTCACAGAAAATGATTGCAATTACATGTTTTGTAATACACATGTTTATTTCCTTTGTGTATATTGGAACAACACAAAAAAAACAGAAAAGAATGCCAAGTTTACATAATTTCACATAAAATTCTAAAAATGGGCAAGACAAAAGCATTGAAACCCTCAACTTTATATTTGGTTGCATACCCTTTGGAATAAATAACTATAATCAGTTGCTTTTTATAATAATAACAAGCTTTTACACCTCTTACCTGGAATTTTGGACCACTTTTCTTTTGCAAAATGCTCTCATATTTGATGGGTGCCTTCTCTTAACAGCAATTTTAAGATCACTCTACTGGTCTTCACTGGGATTTAGATCCAGACTCAATGCTGCCAATTCATAACTCTCCAGTGCTTTGATTTCATCCATTTCTGTGTGTATCTTGAAGTATGTTTAGGTCATTGTCCTGCTGGAAGACCCATGATCTAGAACGCAAACTTAGCTTTCTGACACTATGCCTTACTTTTCCACCCAAAATAATTTGGTGATCTTAACATTTCATGATGCCTTGCACACAGTCAAGGCACCCAGTGGCAAAGGCAGCAAAACAACCGCAAAACATCTTTGAGCCTCCACAATATTTGATTGTAGGTACTCATGGTTCCACCTCCCTGTCCACATGGCTAGGGGGCGGAGCCTTCACTCAGGCCTCACTTCCAGAGCTTGGATGCTTTAAACTCTGTCATCTCTGGTGAACCAGTGTCAGCTATAAGCTTAGCACTGCTTTGCCTGTGATTGCTGGTCCCTGTAAGTGTTTCCTGATCCGTCCTTCCCCTGTGCTCTGTCTGTGTTCCGTCCCACCTCCTCCCTTCCCACAATAGCCCCAGTCATTCCCCTTTCTCCTACCTTCCCACTTGGTTGCTTCATCTGGTTCTGACCTCGGCCTGACCTCGACCCCACTGTTGCTCGTTCCTCCAGTCTTCTTTCTCACTGTACTGTGTATGGCCTGGCCTGCCTGACCATCCCCCGCACGCCCCGTGGCCTCTGTATTCTGGCTGACTCTGCATGGCAGTGCTTCAGCACACACTGTGTGTCTATCTCCATGCTGATTCAGCTCTGAGTAGTGTCTTTTCCTGGAGGGCTCCAGCTCCCCCTGGTGGTAGCCTGACACTCTGCTCTTTTTTTGTAGGCATTATTCTCTTTTAAGTAAACAGTAGAATTATGTGCTTTACCAAAAAAGCTCTTTCTTGGTTTCATCTTTCCACAAGACTAGTGATGGGCAGACTCGCAGATAACCGGGACCAGCGAACCTAACTATATTAAAAAAAATCAGTTTCCGGTCCAGAATTGATCCTGGATACCTGACAAGACGCAGGTCAACATTTAAGTCTATGGGGACCAGAATCCAGCTATTGAAAATGGTAGTAGAAGAGAAAGGAGGGTTAGAGCAAGGGGGCTGTACTTGCCGAGACTCCAGTGCAGCTGTAACTGATCCCATGGCCAGTTATTCACTTTTGGGGCCACTCATTCCCTTTATTGCAAATATACCGCTTTCCCTGCCCACCAGCGTCTGTGATTTGTTGCAGTTAGATGCGCCCCCACCCTGAGTGACAGCGTCTGTCTGCTTCCAATCACAGACGCTATGTGCCTCTATCGGAGTAGCAAAATAAATAAATAAAATATTTGGCTTGGCTTAGGGTCCCCTATATTATGATACCTAGCACAGATAAAGCCCACAGCTACAGGCTGCAGCCCCAGCCATGTGCTTATCTTGGCTGTGTGTCAAAATAGGAGGAACCGCAAGAGGCTTTTTTAAAAAAATATTTAAATAAATAATTGAAACAAAAACGATGTGCGGGCCCCCCAATTTTGATCCCCAGCCATGATAAAGTCCGACAGCTGGGGGCTAGTATTCTCAGGTTGGGGAGATCAATGGTTATTGGGCCCCCGAGCCTAAATATAACAGCCTTTAGCTACCCAAAATTGTTACATGCATTAGATGCGACAATCGCAGCACTTTCCTCAGCTTATGTCATTTTAGTCATTACATTTTTATTTACATGTGTCTTTTTGATTGCATTTTATTCCCCTTTTTTCAGCTGTATGAGGAAAAGACATAGGTTTTGCTACTTTTTTATGGTGTTCATTGAAGGGGCTAACTAGTGTGACACTTTTATAGATCGGGTTGTTCTGAATGTAGAGATAGCAAATATGTGTACTTTTTTTTTTTACATAAATATGCATATTTATTAGTATAATTTATTTTTCATTTTTTTCTTATTTCTTATTTTTTTTTTAAATATATTTGCAATTTTTTGCTTTACTTTTTTTTTAAAAAAACTTTTTACTTAATCCCTATATGGGACATAAACGTTTATTGCTATGATCGCTGATATAATGTATTGCAATGCACCAGCATTGCAGCACATTATATCTTTCAGTGCTGTACTAACAGAAGTTCCAAGTATAGTCTAAAGAGCATCCCGTATCAATCACAGCATTTAGTAGGTTAAACATGGACAGCATGGGGACTGTCACTAGCTGTGAGAGCTGGGGCTCAACTGACATGTAAGCCGAGCTCTCGGTGGTGATCGCATGAACTCAGCTACTGGGCACACGCGATTGCCAGGACATGTTATGGCTGTCTGCCTGAGACGTCCTCCCTCTCAGGTCAGGTGCCTCCTGTCTCTCCGCTCCCCAAGACCCATTCTGTAGGTGCAGCTCCTCCTCTGCGCCATTCGCAGTGGTTTGCCACATCCTCCACTGTGTTGCTGGTGGTGTGACGCCCTGGCCTATCAGGACGTCACAGGGTATTGTACAATCTGCCCTTCTGCACAGTATCCACCCTCCTTGGTTACGGATTCTAGTCCTTTGGTGTTGTTAACAGTTTGACCAATCAAAATCCTAGGAACACTTCCCACTTGAACCTACAAGTCACACCATTGGGGGGCCTGAAGAGAATAGGGCCGTCCACATGGGGGGTTGATGAGGAGAAAGTGAGGACAGTCACAGTTGAGATTTGAGAGTGAAGGACGGAGGAGAGCTCCTGTATACTAGATGGCAGATGTTGGTCTGGGCCTGGTAGGAGCTGGAACCCGGTCACAGAAGACAGTGTCAAGGGGCATGGACTGCCGAGGAGGGCAGCCGACGGCCTTGAGCTATCACCGGGCAGGGGCCAGGGCACGACGGGGTACGTGGACCCCCGTGGACCCCAGGCAGGAAAGTAGCTTCACGCGTTCCAGTAATTTAACCCGACGGGGGTGAAGACTTCAAAAGTGCTCCAAAATCGGGGTACTAGTTCACCGATGGGATAGGATTTTCCCACTACAGTCCAAATAAATCCTACGCATGAACCCTGGGAGCAAGCTCACTCCATTAGCCATACGGGTGAGCGGGACCCGGAGAGTTTCATACCAACGAGTCCAATCAAGACTAAGTTGCAGGGATAGGGTCACAGACCATCAACAACACCAAGGGCACGGATCCAGGTGTGTTCGCCGCAGGCTACAGTGGTGCTCAGAACTTTGGTTTACAAGCTGTCGCTGTGATTATTCTGGGACTGAGTGAGTACATTGAAAGCCCCTGATCCTATCTCCCAACAGCACCCAAACACCATCCATCATCAACGGGCCCCGGTACACAAACCCCATACCCACGGAGGGGTTAAACATCAGGCTGCCACACCATCCTCACCGGGCTCCCCAACGCCAGCGGTGGTCCCTCACATTACCCCGCACCGTGGGTGGCGTCACGAACTTTCCAAAAAAACCCTGTACATATCTACCCCCCTTCTTTTAATCGAGTGGCTGCGTGACGCCCGGGTCCGGAGATCCCTCGAGCCACTGCAGATCCTGATCCGAGCAGCGGCAGCAGCTAGGCTGCTCGCACGAGGGCGGTACAGTGGCTGTTCAGCTGCCGGAGTCTAAGTGCAGAAAACGGGCCACTGTGCATGCGTGGGCTGAGTCAGTGCACATCCACACCAGCCACACACATTCTGTCTGCCCAATGTGTTACATAGTGCTAGACAGTAATACTGATGCTTGGAAACATAATATCATGTTTATTTACCCTCAAGAAACAGCTCTCAAAATACAGCAACATTTTTAAGAATCTTGGTGACAAGAAGCCATAACGTCTTCATGTCCAAAACTGTTTTGTCTCCAAAAAAAGGGTATTAACCCTTTACCAACACTGGACATACTGGGTACGACCTAGCTGTCTGGGCCTTAACAAATCAAACAAGGACGTACCCAGTACATCCTGACGATTGCATGGGTTAAGGTGCTGTACCCCCACGATTGACTCCAGGTCTGCGGCTTATCTTGTTTTCAATAGTGATCGCAGCATTGAGGAGGCAGGGAGAGGATCGCACTCCTCTCCCGAGTGATTGGGACCTTGTGATGCGATTACAGGGGCCTGATCACTGCCATGTTAACCCTGGATCATCACCTGAGACACCCTCGAAAGCCTCACACACCAAGCCAGATGCATGGTGTATGAGGCGAAGTATCAGTGCTGCGAGTGCAGCACTGACAAATAATCCACTGCAGTCATCAAGCATTGCAGTGTATTATATCAGTGATCAGACCACTGAAAGTTAGTGTACCATAAAGCGAGTAAGTAAAAAAGTAAAAAAAAAATGGTGAAAGTATTAAAAAAATCTGAAAAGAAACACAAAATATTTACATGAACCTAGAACATTCAGTACATTCTTAACAATGGTAAAGAGATACTGGAAGTTGTTATCAGTCATCATCAGTCTGGGGTCATACCTCAGTATATTGAAAATTAGTCAGTATCACAAATAATCATTTACATCCAGGTACCTTATAGATGAAGTTGTCTCTGATCAAAGTCATCTCTTTCTGTTCCTGATCTTGTCAAGACACCATGATGTCTTTTCACATTCACAGCTCGTCTCTGCAGACTTCCATCTTCTCCGGTCTTCTGTAGTACATCCCGACACGATGCCCTTAAAAATAGCAGAATGATTATAATACTCCTATATAATGATATCTGCCCAACACTGTGCCCCTGAATAAATAATTGCCCCTCATTGTGTTCTCTGCTCAAAATATGACGCACACACTATCCCTCTGATACATCCCCTCCACATTGCCCTCTCCTTTCCATACCAAGCCCTTATTCACTGTTTCCCTCTATACTGCCCAGTCTTTATACTGTGCCACCTCATCACACACCCTTCCTCGATATAGCCTCACACTGTACCCCCCAAGCTGCCCCTCTCTGTACTCCCCACTAACCAGTCTCTATTTTGTGCCCCTCACATTTTTTTCATCCCATGCTGTCTTCTCACTACCTCCACACTCATTCCCCCTCATTCTTCATACTGTGTCCGCATACTTTTCATCCTCACAACCCATTTTCCCACTTGCTCCCCATACCATGTACTCAAATTTCCCCATTGCTCACATATAGTCCTGAAATTACCCATACTGTGTTCTAAAAATTTATTTTCCCCATTTTCTTCCCATACTGTTTGTATGCACTCCCCCCTCGCTCCCCATACTATGTCTGTATACATTCCCCCTTCACTCTCTCTCCCCATACTGTGTGGTCATATATACAGTCCCTCTCTCACCCTTTCCCCATACTGTCTCCATATATACATCCCACTTCCCCACCCTCTTTCCCTACTGTGTGGCCATATATACTTTCCCCTCCCCTCATACTGTGTGGCTATGTAAACATTTCCCTTTCCCACACTGTGTGAGGCATACAAGTGAATCTAAATAAATTTAAAATAGCATCAAAAAGTTAATTTCAGCTACGCTGACTTTGGTCTTGATAAAACACAGTGGACCTACACCAGAAGATTACATGGCTCTCCAAATCATCACTGATTGTGGAGACTACACACTAGAGCTCAAGCAGCTTGGATTGTGGCCTCTCCACTCTTCCTCCAAACTCTTGGACCTAGATTTCCAAATGAAATGCAAAATTTACTTTCATCTGAAAATAACACTTTTGACCACTGAGCAACAGTTCACTTCTTTTTCTCCTTGACCCAGGTAAGACACTACTGGTGTTGTCTATTGGTCATGAGTGGCTTGACACAAGGAATGCGAGAGTTGTAGCCCATGTCCTGGATACTTCTCTTTCTGCTTGCTCTTGAAGCACTGACTCTAGAAACAGTCAATTCTTTGTTAATCTTCCCCAAATTTTTGAATCCATGGAAAAAAAATATTTTAGAGGTATAGCAGGGGCTGCAGGTATCAGGGAGCCAAAATGTATAAAAGGGTCAAAATTTAATTTGACACTATTATACATCTTGGCTCCCTGATACCTGCAGTGCCCGCTATACCTCTAAAATATTTTTTCCATGGATTTCATTATCCCTCAACACCTGTGCTGAGGGAGAGGTTGGAGCTGCGGCAGGCTTTCAGGAGACTTCAATCATCTCACCACTGAGTGGACATCCCAAGTCCCAGTCTGGATAACATCCAGGGGTCAGCACCAGATGATTACCGGTCTCTGTACCTAATATCCATGCTATAACCGGGGTTGTGCAAAGGTGCACAACTCCCTAAGGTGAGTGCGGTCTCTGCTTGCCTGATCGCTGATTTCTTTTCGATTTTACACAGGAGGGCTCTTGTCTTTTTTTTTCTTTGCCAAATTTTTGAATGGCCTTTTCTTAACAATCCTATCAAGTCTGTGGTTACCCTGGTTGCTTGTTCACCTTTTACTACCACACTTTTTCCTTACAATAAACTTTCCATTAATATGCTTGGATACAGCACTCTGTGAACAGCCAGCTTCTTTAGCAATGACATTTTGTGGCTTACCTTCCTTGTGAAGTGTGTCAAAGACTGCCTTCTGGATATCTCTCAAGTCAGCAGTCTTCCCCATTATTATGTAGCCTACTGAACCAGATTAAGGGATCATTTTAAATGCTTAGGAAGCCTTTGCAGGTGTTTTGTAGTAATTATTCTAATTTTCTGAGATAATGACTTTTGGTTTTCCTTGGCTGTAAGGAATGATCATCAACATTAACAGATTAAACAGTTGAAATAGATCACTCTGTGTGTAATGACTCTATAATATATGTGTTTACCTCTTTATATTGAATTACTGAAATAAATTAACTTTTTGATGATACATTGCACTTGTATATACATTCCCCATCCCAATACTGTGGCCATATATATATATACAGTTAGGTCCAGAAATATTTGGACAGTGATACAATTTTCGCGAGTTGGGCTCTGCATGCCACCACATTGGATTTGAAATGAAACCTCTACAACAGAATTCAAGTGCAGATTGTAACGTTTAATTTGAAGGTTTGAATAAAAATATCTGATAGAAATTGTAGGAATTGTACACATTTCTTTACAAACACTCCACATGTTAGGAGGTCAAAAGTAATTGGACAAATAAACCAATCCCTAACAAAATATTTTTATTTTCAATATTTTGTTGCGAATCCTTTGGAGGCAATCACTGCCTTAAGTCTGGAACCCATAGACATCACCAAACGCTGGGTTTCCTCCTTCTTAACGCTTTGCCAGGCCTTTACAGCCGCAGCCTTCAGGTCTTGCTTCTTTGTGGGTCTTTCCGTCTTAAGTCTGGATTTGAGCAAGTGAAATGCATGCTCAATTGGGTTAAGATCTGGTGATTGACTTGGCCATTGCAGAATGTTCCACTTTTTTGCACTCATGAACTCCTGGGTAGCTTTGGCTGTATGCTTGGGGTCATTGTCCATCTGTACTATGAAGCGCCGTCCGATCAACTTTGCGGCATTTGGCTGAATCTGGGCTGAAAGTATATCCCGGTACACTTCAGAATTCATCCGGCTACACTTGTCTGCTGTTATGTCATCAATAAACACAAGTGACCCAGTGCCATTGAAAGCCATGCATGCCCATGCCATCATGTTGCCTCCACCATGTTTTACAGAGGATGTGGTGTGCCTTGGATCATGTGCCGTTCCCTTTCTTCTCCAAACTTTTTTCTTCCCATCATTCTGGTACAGGTTGATCTTGGTCTCATCTGTCCATAGAATACTTTTCCAGAACTGAGCTGGCTTCATGAGGTGTTTTTCAGCAAATTTAACTCTGGCCTGTCTATTTTTGGAATTGATGAATGGTTTGCATCTAGATGTGAACCCTTTGTATTTACTTTCATGGAGTCTTCTCTTTACTGTTGACTTAGAGACAGATACACCTACTTCACTGAGAGTGTTCTGGACTTCAGTTGATGTTGTGAACGGGTTCTTCTTCACCAAAGAAAGTATGCGGCGATCATCCACCACTGTTGTCATCCGTGGACACCCAGGCCTTTTTGAGTTCCCAAGCTCACCAGTCAATTCCTTTTTTCTCAGAATGTACCCGACTGTTGATTTTGCTACTCCAAGCATGTCTGCTATCTCTCTGATGGATTTTTTCTTTTTTTTCAGCCTCAGGATGTTCTGCTTCACCTCAATTGAGAGTTCCTTAGACCGCATGTTGTCTGGTCACAGCAACAGCTTCCAAATGCAAAACCACACACCTGTAATCAACCCCAGACCTTTTAACTACTTCTTTGATTACAGATTAACGAGGGAGACGCCTTCAGAGTTAATTGCAGCCCTTAGAGTCCCTTGTCCAATTACTTTTGGTCCCTTGAAAAAGAGGAGGCTATGCATTACAGAGCTATGATTCCTAAACCCTTTCTCCGATTTGGATGTGAAAACTCTCATATTGCAGCTGGGAGTGTGCACTTTCAGCCCATATTATATATATAATTGTATTTCTGAACATGTTTTTGTAAACAGCTAAAATAACAAAACTTGTGTCACTGTCCAAATATTTCTGGACCTAACTGTATGTATATATATATATATATATATATATATCCCCCTCCCCACCCTCTCTGCTCATACTCTGGCCACATATACATTCATCCCTTCCCCCATACTGTGTTCACATGTACATTCCTTCCCCCCCTCCTCCATACTGCGGCCGGTTATACATTCCTCCTCTCCTCATATGTGGTTGCATATACATTCCTCCCCCCCCCCACATTGTGGCTGCATATACATTCCTTTCTCTTATACTGTGGTCACATATACTGTAACGTCTTGGAGACCGTGCACTGGACTCCCCCAGAGAGGCAACCCGGAGCTAACCCCTATATAGGGACTGTCCAATCACCCCACCAGGGGGCCTAGATGCACGGCAGCCAGAACACTAGGAGTACGGAGTACAGGTCCTTCAGAGGTTTGCACGGGAGATGACAATTAGTCCAAGGGGAACCGGAGGCAGGACAGATGACTGGAACCAGGTACAGGTGCCGAGTAGTAACAGCAGACGGGATCCGGATCAGTGGGACGTGCAGGCTGAAGTATCCAGGTGAAATCAAGGATCGGTGACGGGTTCAGGCTGACGGAAAATGGCGGGATCCACAGCAGACAGTCACCGGGACACTTCCTGGGAAATTGGCAAGCTGGATACAGTCAGGACAGCAGACGAGCTCTGCGGAAAATACAGAGCTAATCTGGGTACAAAGTACAAAGGGACCTGAACACCTAGCTACAGGAACACGTTGAACAGGCACCGCCCACATGGAGAGGAAGTCTTATATACCCAGTACCTGTAATCAGTCATATCCTGTTCCAGGGACGCTGGCTCTTTAAGAAGAGGTGAGTGAGCGTGCCCGTGCCCTAATGCGCATGCGCGAGGCCCGAGTGCCTGAGACCAGTGCAGGAAGCAGAGAGGAAGGTGGTGGAGATGCAGGGGAGCCAGGCACAGAGTCCTGGGTTGCAGCGGGACGCTGGGACCAGCGGACGGGAGGCATGGAGGACGCACAGGAGGGGGAGTAGCGGGGCAGCCACGGGCAGGAGGACCGGGGACCAGAGCGGTGAGTGACAGGTGGCGCCGGGATCCAGGGATCGTGACATATACATTCCCCCCCCTCGGCCAAATATACATTCCCCCCCTCCCCCTATACTGTGGCAATATATCTATTCTTCTCCTCCCCCATAGTGAGGGAAACAAAACACAAATGCCAGGGAGACTCTCAGACAACGGCTCCCTCTTGACAACTATGTTTTTGTCACATGCCCCGCCAGCCCCCTAGATATGCCTCTGCCTTAAAGACTCCAACTCAGCCTGAAAAAAACAAGTCCTCACATGACTCTCAGCAAAAAATATAGCCTTCAAAATCCAGTTATGCAAAAATCCTTTCTTTTGTAGAAAATAATTTTTTACCGTGATTGTAGCCAAATCTAAAAAAAAGTATATAAATCAAGTATCACTGTAATCATACTGACATAAGGAATAAGGCTGCCTAATAATTTATACCCATGGCGAATAGCATAAAAAATAAATATAGAAAGCCAATTTTTCCACTGCTGTTGATGTTTATTCTGCCTCCCAAAGATCGCAGTATGGTGAGGCTTATATTTATCTGGCGCTCTATGCTTAGCACTTACAGCAGAGATTATGTGTAAATCTCTGAAAAATGTGGTTCGAACAAAATTCCCAGCTGAAAAATTCGCTGTTTTGAGGCAGACGGAGTCACTTTGAACTCCCTTCTGGCTTGTGGTGTGGCAGTATCAATCTTTTTATGCATCTTTGTAGTTGCGCACAAAACTGCGACCTATCAACAGTCTTGTTCACCTTTAAAAAGACAGATACTGCTGAACAGAGGCCGAATGGAGTCCGAAGTAACTCTACTGCCTTATTATAGTGAATGGATCCATTGGGGGTTTCACCTTAATCGCGTATTTCGGAGATGTAGATTGAAACCTTGATGTAAGCGCTCAGAATAGAGAACAGGATAAATGTGACCTGATCTAAAATGTTCATCTGTTAATGGAAATATAGGGGGCTTCCACGTTACTAATAGCACAAAGGCTCTGGAATAATGCTATGGCTCCCCCGCTCAAAAAAGAAACCTAGCAAAATCTACTTTCCAAAAACCAAATGTGCCTAAACCACAGTTAGCGTCCACATATTTGGCATTGTTGTAGTGAGGAAAGCCCGCTTAATTTACTGGGTAAAGATCTCCAGAAGCACAAGCTGCGCACCATATACGAGCACTACATTCTACTGGGCACAACAAAGGCTTATTTGCAATTCTTAATTCTAAAACATTCACTGCCTTTGACACAATGGGTGTTTTCCGGAGACTAAACCATCACTACACCTATACATGAATTCTCAGAAGGGTGTAATTTCCAAAATGTGGTCACTTGAGCAGATTTCTTCTGTTCTGACACTTAAGGGCTCTGCAAATACAGTCTGCAAACTATTCCATGAATGCTCAAAAATCAAATTGCGCTCTTTCCCTCCCAAGCCCTGAATACTGTACAATCACATGTGAGGTATTGCCATGTTCAGGAGAAATTGTGCAACACATTATGGCTCCTTTTTAACCTATTCCCATTGTGAAAATTGGAAATCTTGGGTTAGAACAACATAGTATAACATTTTGTGAAACAACTGTGGTGTCAATATGCTCACTGTACCTCCCCTCGTTGAATTCATTGAAGGATGCAGTTTGCAAGATGGGGTTACTGGTGGGGATTTCTGCTGTTCTGGCCCATCATGGGCTCTGCCAATGTGACATGGCACCCGCAAACCATTCCAGCAAAATTTGAACCCAAATCTGACGCTCCTTCCCTTCTTCACTTTGCACTGTGCCTCAAAAGAAGTTTTTAACCACATATGTGGTATTGGCGTACTCAAGAGAAATGCACATCAAATTTTATGTTCCATTATCTCCTGTGAATCTAATGAAAATTAAAAATTTGGGGTTAAAGCAATAATTTTGTGGGTAAAAACATATTTTTTCATATTCATCACTCAACGTTATAATATTCTGTGAAACATTTGGGAGCTCAAGGTGCTCACCAAACATCTGGATTAATTCCTTGAGGTGTCTAGTTTCCAAATTGGGGTCAATTTTGGGGGAATTCCACTTTTACGCACCTCTGGGAATCGCCAAACATGACATAGCGTCTGCTAATGATTCCAGCTATTTTTGCATTCAAAAATTTAAATGACACTCCTTCACTTTTGAGCCCTGCTGTGCATCCAAACAGGAGATTTCTATCATATATGGGGTATTGGAATACTCTGGAGTAGTGATGGGCGAATGCGAACTGTAAAGTTCGGGCTCCGTACCTAACACATAGTGTTCATGCACACGATCCCGAACATGAGCTTTCCTTTGAAGCTCGTGCTACAGTTCTGTCTCCCGGCTGCTTCTGCTTCCATGTCCGATCATTGCTGTGCCCCGGGTAACCACTACTGACTAAAGGACCTTCCATGATGTCATAACCATGTGACCAGTCTGGTGTGACTGTTGTAGAGACATTGGTTTACAGACTGGTCACAAGGCTATGACATCATGGAAGGTCCTGCTAACTTCTGGCGGTATTCACTTCTTTGCTCATCATTTGGCAGTCTTTGGCTGTTTTCGGTCATGTTCGCAGTGATGTCAGGGTTCACCCGAGTCCATGGCTCCTGGTTTCGATTGAACTTTGACTGTCACTGTGCGAGTCTCGCATCGCATCATCCGCCATGGCACACACTCTCCCGACAGGAGTGGGTCGGCTGCATGTATTTCCATGCAGCTGAGGCGCTTCTGTCAAGAGAGTGTTAGGCCGTGTGGGGTGATGCAATGCGAGACTCACACAAGTCATATGCAAGTGGAATCATACACTCTGTGTCAGCCTGCTTCTGTCTCTATAGAGATGCTTGTCTTTGCAGAGTGATGAAGCAGAGTTGACATGGCTCTCCCTGCTTCTCACTCTGTAGAGACACTTGTCTGTGCAGAGTGATGAATCAGAGCTGACATTGCTCTACCTGAGGACTACGTTGGTCTAAGGATTTTTTTATATTAAAGATGGAGTCTCTAAATTTTTTTTGTTTTATTTCTAATGCAAAAAAAATTCTATGTGTTTTTTTCTTTACTATTTACTAGAAATTCATGGTGGTCATGTATAATTTGGCATGACACCATGAATTTTGGGCTAAGTAGCCTGAGAATACAAAGCTGATATTAATCTCTTTATTACCCAGCATGCCACTGCCATCAGAGCCACTGGACGAGCCGGGTAAAGCTCCTTGAAATGGCGCTAAGAAACAATGCGCCATTTCCAGTGGCAGCGCGCGCTGTGGTTTTTAGCATGAGGGGCCCAGAACGCTTAGGCCTTACCACACTGAGAATCCCAGCCTCCAGCTGCCTGGCTTTCCTGACTGGCAATCAAAATACGGCTGGAGCACATGCATTGTTTTTTTTTTTAAATTTTTTTTTAAATAATTAACAAAAAAATAATGGGCTTCCTGTATTTTGATTGCCAGCCAAGGTAAAGCCAGGCAAATGGGTATGGCAGCTCATAGCCGTCCACTTTATCTGCGCTGAGAATCAAAAATACTGTGGAGCTCTACGTCTATTTTTAATTATTTATTTATTTTTACACTACTATATGTGTGAGGGACCCAACAGCCAATCACAGACACTGTCACGCAGAATGTGCGTCTTTGATTGCCAGTTGGAGTAACCTGGAATCTGCCCATACATTATAGATGCTAGAATGTATGGCCTGGTTTCAGGTTAATCCGGCATCCAATTACTGACGCCCACTCTGGGACATCGTCTGTGATTGTCTGTTATTTTAACAGTAAAATAAAACAACAAAGAAAAAATATTTTGTTAGAAATAAATCAGAAAACATTTAGGGCTCCATCTTTATTACTCACAAAAACCCTCCGATGTGGTCCAATGACAGGCAAGCATCTTAAGCTCTGCTACATCTGACTTACAGGACCTTCCATGACGTCATAGCCATATGACCAGTCTGGTGTTAATGTTATTACCTCATGGGTTACAGTACCTTCCGTGATGTCATAGTCATGATACCAGTCTGTAACCCAATGTCTGTTTAACATTCACACCAGACTCGCCACATGGCTATGACGTCATGGAAGCTCCTGTAAGTCAGTGGTGGTTACCCAGGGGCACAGCAATGATCGGATGCGGAAGCAGAAGCAGCCGGATGACAGTGGCTGAGCGGGTCTGCAGGACGCGTCGCGGGACCTGTAAGTATAATGACAATGTTTATTATTAACTATTCTTTATTTTACAGCCCCCCGTCCCATCACATAACTGTAAAGTTCAAGTTCGGTGTTCGGACGCAAGTTTGCGTTATCTCAGAACCCAAACTAGAACTTTACAAAATGTTTGGGCAAGTCTCCCGAACATCGGGGGTTCGCCCATGCTCAGGAGAAATTACATAAAAAATTGTATGATGCATTTTCTCCTGTTACCTTTGTGAAGATTTGAAGTTAAAGCAACATTTTTGTGGTAGAAATATTTTTTTTTTTCATTTTCATGGCTGAACATTACAAAATTGTGGGACCACATATTGGGTATTGGCATACTCAGGAGAAATTGCACAACAAATTTTATGGTCCATTATTTCATGTGACCCTAGTGAAAATTAAAAAAATTGGGGATAAAGCAACATTTTTGTGGTAAAAATGAATGTTTTCATTTTCACAGCTCAACATTTGAAACATCAGTGAAATTCCTGGGGGCTCAAGGTGCTCATTAAACATCTATACAAATTCCTTGTGGGGTGTAGTTTCCAAAATGGGATCACTTGTGGGGGAGCTCCACTATTTGGGCACATCAGGGCCTCTCCAAACACGACAAGGTATCTGCTAACAATTTCAGCTAATTTTGCATTCAAAAGTCAAATGACGCTCCTTCCCTTCCAAGCCCTGTCGTGCGCCCAACCAGTAGATTTCTACCACATGTGGGGTATCAGTGTACTCAGGAAAAATTGCCCAACAAATTGTATGGTGCATTTTCTCTTATTATCCTTGTCAAAATACAAAATTTGGGACTAAAGTAATATGTTGTGGGAAGAAGTAAAATGTTCATTTTTTATATTGATTTAGTCCCTGTGAAGCACCTAAAGGGTTAATAAACTTCTTGGATGTGGTTTTGAGCAGTGCGAGGGGTGTAGTTGATAGAATGGTGTCACTTTTGGGTATTTTCTGTCACCTAGGCCTCTTAAAGGGAAGGTGCTGTGTTTTTTATTTTTGTATTAATAATAGTGATTATGAAATCAAGTATTTTAAGGCTAGGTTCACACACTGCGTTTTTTTGACGCTGCGATTTTGTGCGTTTTTTTGCGGCAAAAACCGCACAAAAACGCACCCGCGTCAAAAAAATGCGGGGAAAAAAACGCACGCGTTTTTGCCGCAATTTGGTGCATTTTTTGCTGTGTTTTTGCTCACTGCGTCTTTATGCGTTTTTTTATCAGTGAACAAAAAAAAAAGGTCTGATGTCATTTCCTTCTTCAATATGTTCTTCATTCTCCACTAGTGTATGCAGGAGAGCAGACAGTTGCAGAACAACAAGGCTCAGCATACTCCATCCAATAGTGTATGCAGGAGAGCAGACAGCAGCTGCAGAACTACAAGGCTCAGCATGCTCCATCCAGGACTGTATGCTGGAGGGAGAGTCAGGGGGAGCAGACCTACAAGGTTCAGCATCCTCCATCAAATAGTGTATGCAGGAGAGCAGACAGCAGCTGTCGAATTACAAGGCTCAGCATCCTCCATCCAATAGTGTATGCAGGAGAGCAGACAGCAGCTGTCGAACTACAAGGCTCAGCATCCTCCTTCCAGGACTGTATGCAGAATTTCTTTGCCCCCCTAAACAAAAAAAATGACGTGGGCTTCGCCATATTTTTGTATGCTAGCCGGGTACAGCAGGCAGGTGCGGGCTGCCCCCAACCCCCAGCTGCCTATTTGTACCCAGCTGGGAAGCAAAAATATAGAGAAGCCCTTTTTTTATTTCATGAATTTCATGAAATAATTAAAAAAAAAATGACGTGAGCTTCGCCTAATTTTTGTGTCCAGCCGGGTACAACTAGGCAGCTGGGGATTGGAATCCACAGTGCAGGGTGCCCATGCTTTCTAGGCACCCCCACTGCAAATTGCAGTCCGCAGCCACCCCAGAAAATGGCGCTTTCAAAGAAGCACCATCTTCTGGCGCTGTATACAACTCTTCCAGCTGCCCTGATGCCGGGTGGCTCACTGGGTAATAATGGGGTTAGGGCTAGCTGTATATTATCAGCTGGCCCTAAGCCCGAAATTCATGGTGTCACGCCAATATTAGACATGGCCACCATGAATTTCTAGTAAAGATAAAAAAAACACAACACAGAAAAATATTTTTATTAGAAATAAAACACAACACAATTAGCGACTCCATCTTTATTGAAATAAAGAACCCCCCTCCGCAGTAATCCTGGGTCAACGGTCCCGCGACGTCCAATCTGGATCCAATATCATCTGATCGGTTTGCTGGAAGGCAAAGCGATCAGATGATGTGTCAGGTTCAAGTGCCTGAATCACATCACACATCAGCTGATTGTATAAAAGCCGTTTAAACAATCAGCAGATGCATCAGTGCAAAAAAAAAAAAAAAAAATACTCACTTATGTGCTGATTACCGGCAACTCCTGAAGCGGAGTTTGATCCCATCCGATCGCTGCAGGAGCTGCCGGTAATCAGGGCTGAAGTTTCCTGACGCATCCGGTGATAGGTTAAACCGGCCGGCCGCTGGCGTCACCCCGAGACTTACGATCAGCTGATGCGTCAGGTGACTGCATCAGGTGATCCATCGCCAGGTCCTGCATCCTGCAGGCATACGTACCCGGGGAGACTGCACACACCTGGAGTGGCTGTACCGGGAGGAGGAGCTGGGAGCAGGCATGGCACCGGGACCCTGCAGACAGGTGAGTATGACATTTTTTTTTCTACTGTTCACTTTTGTTTTCGCAGCTGCCTCCACCTCCTGCCCAGACATGGCGCCGCACGGCAGCATACATGCACAGGACTGGAGGTGTAAGCGGCGGTGACGGTACCGGGAGGATTCACGCTTCTGTATTTACTGACAGGAGGAATCCTCTTCCTGTACATGTCACTTTACTACCCACCTCCTGCGTTTATAGCTGCGTTTTTGGTCTTAGAAACGCACGAAAACGCACCAAAACGCACCTATTTGCGTTTCTCATTGCGTCTTTCAACATCCCATTGCACTCAATGGATGAAAAGCGCAGTGAAACACGCGGGAATAATTGACATGCTGCGTTTTTGTGGCACCACAAAAACGCAGCTGAAAAAAAACGCTGTGTGCAGACAGCAAAAATGAAAACTCATAGACTTTGCTGGGGAAGCAAAGCCATGCAGTTTTCTGAGCAAAAACGCACCCGAAAACTGCGCAAAAACACCGCGAAAAACGCACTGTGTGAACTTACCCTTAATACAAAATTAAACTCACTGTTTATTTAGTTTTTATTTAGTTTTCATTTTACTGAAGCACTGGGGGCTGCCATCATGGATTTAGTGTTTTTAACGACAGTTACTCACCTCGTTTATGGCAGCCCCCAGGGCATAGACTCTAATAGTTGGGCTTCGAATCTATACTTAATACAGGACAGCTCCCTGCTGTGACCTGGACTCGCCCCCTGGGCTGTCCAGATCACAGCAGAGGGAGGAGATCGGCGCCATCTTTGTGGAGCACACGCACAGCGTATACTGTGAGTTGAACTTTCCCCCTGTCACCTGCTCGGGATGTGTGAGTACCAGCGCCCCTCCCCCCACTGCTGCTACCATCTCAAATGACACCCCTCAATCCCTCCCGCGCCACTGCTACCCTCCCCCCACTTCTTGCTGCAGCCGCCCTCATGCTGGGTGCTCGGTCACACACACAGTATATACACACAGTACACACAGTATATACACACACTGTACACACGGTATATAGTATATACACACGGTATATAGCAGATACACACACTGGCTCTGCCTCCCTCATGCTGCTCGGTCACACACACAGTATATACATACATTGGCTCCACTGCCCTCATGCTGCTTGGTCACACACACTATATACACACAGTACATACAGTATATTGTATATACACACACTGGCTCTGCTGCTCTCATGCTGCTTGGTCACACACACACTATATGCAAACAGTACACACAGTATATTGTATATACATACACTGGCTCCGCTGCCCTCATGCTGCTCGGTCACACACACAGTATATACACACAGTACACGCGGTATATAGTATATACACACGCTGGTTCCGCTGCTCTCATGCTGCTTGGTCACACACACAGTATATACACACTGTACACACACACACTGTGTGCGTGCGTGTGGCAGAGCATTGCGTGTGTGTGTCAGAGCATTGTGTGCGTGCATGTGGCAGAGCATTGTGTGTGTGCGTGCATGTGGCAGAGCATTGCGGGCATATATGTGGCAGAGCATTGCGGGCATGCGTGTGGCAGAGCATTGCGGGCGTATATGTGGCAGAGCATTGTGGCCATGCATGTGGAAGAGCATTATAAGCGTGCGTGTGGCAGAGCATTGCGGGCATAGATGTGGCAGAGCATTGTGGATGTGCATGTGGCAGAGCATTGTGTGCGTGTATGTGGCAGAGCATTGTGGGCGGACGTGTGGCACAGCATTGTGTGTGTGCGTGCAGCAAAGCATTGCGGGCGTGCATGTGGCAGAATATTGTGGGTGGGCATGCATGTGGCAGAGCATTGCTGGACTGGGGCGTGCAGAGCACTATGTGGGGAGCACTGTGCAGCTGTCCTTGGTGACACTTTAGATATTTGTGGTCACCAACAAAATAGCTCCGCACTGTGTCCCTATACTTCACCTTCCCTTATCCTGTTGGAAACACCCAGATTGGGAGGGGGAGGTGTGACATCACACACAGGAGAGCAGATTCTGCCCACTTTTACTGCAACTGCAATGTGAGATATTTCTACAGTAGGATTTCAGCAGCTGCTCCCCCTAGTGTTTAATAGTGGAAAATATCAAACTTTTTACAATTTTTTTTTTATATTTTGCTCAATTAAAAACAAATAATAATATTTAAACAAAACATTAAAACATTAATACTTTACATTTTTTTTAGTTATTGAATTTTTTTTTTTTTTGGACGACACCTTTCCTTTAAAGTCACTTCGAATGTGATATGGTCCCAAATAAAAATGGTTTTGTAAATTTTGTTGGAAAAATTAGAAATTGCTGATAAACTTTGAACCCTTCTAACTTTATAACAAAAAAAACATGTTTCAAAAATTGAGCTGATGTAAAGTAGATATGTGGGAAATGTTATTTATTAACTATTTTGTGTGACATAACTCTCGGATTTAAGGGCATAAAAATTCAAATTTTGAAAATGCAAAAATTTTTGAAATTTTTGCTAAATTTCCGATATTTTCCCAAATAAACAAAAAAATTGTCTTAAATTTACTAGTCTCATGAAGTACAAAATGTTATAAAAGATAAACGCAGATTCATTTGGATCCGCTGAAGCATTTCAGAGTTATAATCTGTCAAAGTGACACTGGTCAGAATGGAAAAAATGGCCCAGTCATTAAGGTGAAAACCATGCTCTGGGGTAAAGGGGTTAAATTTGTCATGCTTGATAAAAAGCCTTTCTAATTGCATAATCATTTTTTGACTAGCAAACTAATTGTGGACAACCCCAAAATGATGACTTTTTTACTTTTAGTTGAGAGGTCATTACTAGGGATGAGCAGACCCATGGAAGTTTGGGTTCGCCAGTCTTGACCCAAACTTGATCTGGAAAAAAAACTCCATACAAGTCAATGGGGGACCCGAACTTTGGTGCTGTAATATGGCTGTAAAATGCTATGCGCTAGGGGGCTGCAACACAAAGGAAAATGTGGTTAAAAGCAGAACCTTTTGCCCTGCAAACAAATTTGGAAAGGGAATGAATAAAAAAAGTGATGTGGGTTCCCCCCTATCTTTGACAGCTAACCGGGAACAGTACAGTTTTAAAAAAAACACACATTTACACACAGAAAAAAAAAAATATATTTTTTATAAAGGCTCCCCCACACTCCCTCGTTCCCCAATTGATTAATTTAAATGGCCCGGTCATTAAGGTGAATATCATGCTCTGGGGTAAAGGGGTTAAATTTGTAAGACTTTATAAAAAGTCTTTATAATTGCATAATCATTTTTTGATTAGCAAACCAATTGTGGATCACCCCAAAATGATAACTTTTTTACTTTTAGTTGAGAGGTCATTACTATAGATGAGCAGACCCATGGAAGTTTGGGTTCGCCGGTCTTGACCCGAACTTGACCTGGACCAAAAACTCCATACAAGTCAATGCAAGACCCGAACTTTGGTGCTGTAATATGACTGTAAAATGGTATGCGCTAGGGGGCTGCAACACAAAGGAAAATGTGGTTAAAAGCAGAACCTTTGCCCTGCAAACAAATTTGGAAAGGGAATGAATAAAAAAAATGATGTGGCTTCCCCCCTATCTTTGACAGCTAACCGGAAACAGTACAGTTTCAAAAAAACACATATTTACACATAGGAATTTTTTTTTTTTTATAAAGGCTTCCCCCACACTCCCTCATTCCCCAATTGATTAATTTAAGAAAAACCTCGAACATTCAATGTAATCTAATGCCAGAGTTTCAAACACAGACCATTTGCCCTAAGAGACATGAATTTGTCTGAACACACTGTGTGGGATTTTTCAAATTCCTATTCATTACAACGTAACATTTGGTCGCTGCCATAAAAAGGAGTGTGCATGTGACATAGTTAATGTTGAGAAGTTACCCATAGGTCAGAATTCAATTTAATATACTTGTTACCTCCTAATTCTAAAATCATTGCAACCACGGCTGAAAATATTTGCTTGGCAAATAGTCCTTTATCATAAACCCATGTTTAATTCAATTATATGACTGCAGGGATATAGTCCAGTTGGTTAGGCAGCATTTTGCCTGTCATGTTTCGTCAGTACGAGCAATGGGCTTTGCTGGTGGAGGAATTCTTAGTCCACACTCTATACATTTTTAAAGGTTATCAATGAAATTCCACAGCAAGGTGAATTACATTAAAATATTTTTCTAGCCATTCCTAAACTCTCCATCCAACTTGGCAATGGGCTGCCAAGGCATGAACTTTTGACCGAAGCTCAGATTGCTAAGACATGTCCTGCTTGTTAGTTTCGGGTGACAGTTCACTGTACTACAGATCCTCTTGTGTCTAAAGAGGGGATAGGGCAGGATGATATTCGCACCGTATTTTCACAGGAGGAAGAAATTCCTTCTGTCTCAGATGTGTCTTGACTCATTGCCTTATTCCTTGCTATACACGTGACCACCAGAAAAGCTTCCTATTTTCGTCTTTTAGTTGGAACGCAGAAGTTGAGCAAATAGCAAATACGTGTTATAATTAGCTGACACTTGTGTTTGTGTCCAACAAAGGATGCAAGCAATGTAGACTGTTATTAAATGTGTCACTACTACCTGCAGGATTACAAGTGAAGCACTAGGGTATCTTTTAACAGGCGGAGGAGAAATATAGCCTAGCAGCATGAAGTAATCAAAGAACAAAGTCCCCAAATGTCATGTGACCTTAAGTGACAGAATATGGAAACTTGGATGGCAACTGGATCCCAACGCTGATACTCTGGTTGCATCAATGTAAAAAGAACGGTATGATGTTATAGCTCAGACATTTTAGTCTGACTGGAAACTCTTATTCATTTGCTTTAGCATACATAACTCGCCATCACTTATCACTTACAGGGGCTTGTTAAAAAAAGGTGATTTACAGGTTCAGCATGTGATCATCTAGCATACAGTATATTATTAGGTAATCATTTTTATAGTAATAAGGGATATGAGTTTCAGTTTCATATTCTACAAGTATACAATTCCTATGTATTTTCTAGGCATGTTCCATCATAGTGTAAGGACGTCATTTTTTTCTGATGTGTTGTGATACAGAAATTCTGCTGCATTTCCTAAAAGGTGAATGCTATTTAATGAAACGTATGCACACTGTGCATTTAAAGATGCTGTTGGACTTTGCAGTTTTTTATGCAATTTCGATTTATTTTAATTGGGAACTTAAAAAACGCAAGTGTTTCTGCATTAATAAATAAAAATCAATGCCACTTCAACTATGTGCCCAAAATGCAAGAAAACAAGAGAGAATGCTTAAAAAATGCAGCAAAGTGCAATATTCAGAGAATATGGTGTGGACAGCTGCTGAAAAAAAGCATCCATAAAAGCAATGCAAGTCTATTGAAAAAAAGTTAAAGGTAAAGCTCAATGGTGGTAGAGAAATACTTCAAACTCAAAATATCACACCAGGTCGATGGAATGCCCGACATGCGGCACAACAGGAGGGTTACGCCAAGGAAGATGTAAAACAAGGCTCTGATGCCAACTGTCAATTCACAGCTGACATCAACTCCAAAAGTATTACCTTAATTGCCACAGCACCAGGGCAACCTGGAAGAGCCCAGTAAAGCACCAGAATTGGCACATTTAATGGATGCAAAATGTCTGAGGTGGCGGCAGGCTACTATTTTTAGGCTGGGAAGATTCAAATAACCATTACTCTTCCCATCCTGATAATACCAACCCCCGCTGTCTGCTTTCCCTTGGCTGGTTATGAAAAATAGGGAGGACCCCATGCCATTTTTAAAAATAGTTTTTTATAATAATTATTAATAATTAATTTTATTTTAAAAAAACAGCTTGGGATTCCCTTTACTTTTGATAACCAGCCAAGGTAAATTTGACAGCTGAGGCCTGCAGCCTGCAGTTGTCTGTTTTACCTGCCCTGGTCATCAAAAATAGGCGGGAGCCCAAGTCATTTATTTAATCTTTATTGTTCACAGCAGTTGACAGGCAATATAAAGCATGCAATATAAAGTTTTTTCTACAAATGTTATTGATGTACGAACAGTGCACGAACTTCGGACTCAGACATAGACTTTTTTTTAAAGGGGAGGGGCAATAAAACAGAGGTAAAAGTGTTATGAGAAGAAGAGTGCTTGTAGAAGGGTTCGTAATGTGACACAGATAAACTCAGCCATGCTTACCCTCCCCCAAAATTGTCTGCTGAGATTTTAACAAATAGTTGCTTGGAGAACTACAAGTCCCCGCCACACCAAACGATGACTGCTAAGCTGGCTGCTGGATAACAGTTAGAAGAACGAATAGGGTGAAAAGTGTCAGGGAGCCTATTCCTGATCTGGCACAACCTAGTAAATATGCCTGCTTGGCTGATATTAGAGATGCTGGCCCAGGACTAGGGTCACTACAGCAGGATGTGGTTTCTAGCAACCAGGAAAACGACTGCTGTAGGAAGGGGGAAAATAGAAGTGCAGCAAAGGCCAGACAGATGTTGGTGGTAGGGAACTCTATAATTGGACTAACAGACAGGGTAATCTGCCGCCGAGACCGTGAATGCCAAACAGTGCGTTGTCTGCCGGGTGCCCGGGTTTGGCCTATTGAGGATCTGATAGACAGTTTTCTGCTTGGAGCTGGGGAAAACCCAAAGTACACATTGGTACTAATGAAAAAGTTAGAGTTGGTAGGTGGACCTTAAAAATGATTACAAGAAATTAGGTGAAAAGCTCAAGTCCAGGACCTTTAAGGTGGTGGTTTCAGAAATACCTCAGATACCATGAGCATCACTAGAAAGACAGCAGGAGGTTAGGGAGATAAATAAATTGCTTCCAAATTGGTGCAGGAAGGAAGGGTTTGTTTTCATGGAGAACTGAGCCGACGTCAACAAGCTCTATGGGAAGGATGGGCAGCATCTCAATCGGGAGGGTGCAGCTGTGCTGGAGGAGAAAATGGTCAGACAGATGGATGAGCTTTTAAACTGGGATCTGGGGAGAGGCATGCTCATTGTGCAAAAAAGGGGAAATATAGTGTTAACAGAGACAGTGAGACAGTACAAGACATGCTGCAACAAATTAAAAGGGCAGCAAAAAATAATAATTAGGTCCTTATTATGGGGAACTTCAACTATGCGGACATTCAATGTGTCATAGAATATCTTTATTACAAAAGTAATAGCAACTGGGCAACTGGTACTGGGGACTGCAATGGCCATCAGGTTTCGGAAACCATCTGTATCCACCAGGCGGAAAGGCAGCATTTCCGTGGCCAACAACTTAGATATGGTGTAGTTCAAGCTCTTCACTTTAGCATGTGTGAAAGGAAATTATCTTTTATGTGACCAAAACTGCAGGACAAAGTGCTGGTTGCTATGCTGAGAGACGGTGGAGTAAGGTGGTGTACACGACTGACCAATGGACTGTGAGGAATGCGTTGGCAGGGATGTAATGCTGGATTGTGAAACATGTGGTGTGCTCGGTGTCTCTCATGGCTCAAAAACACAAGGCATGGTCAATTCCATAACAGCTGACAGGCTCACACTCACCCTGACTGTAGTGAGGAAACAAGTAGAGGTTCTGCGGTCCGAGACCTGTATGAAAATAGTTTTGATGGTGACGCAGGAGGAGGAAGAAGCAGGAGACGTAGCTGATTTGGTGGCTGTTGGTTTGGTAGGCCCAGTAGTCCTCATTTTAGCGCAGTAAGATTCCTACACTATTGCATGTTGGTTGCGCATGTGCCAGTTCATGCATGTAGTAGTCAAATTATTTGAATTTTTGCCTCTACTGAGTCATTGTTTACAATGTTGTCACATAGCAAAAGTTGTGTCAGCCTTAGCAGTCTCAAAAAAACCCCCAGGCTATGCAACCATTCTTGCGGACTGCAGACCCGAGACCGCTGCTAGCCACAACCAGAGTTGTGGATGAGGATGCAGTGCTTTTCATGGTTGCATCACTATGTGTTTTTGCGGGAATTGTCAACTTACAATCTTCCTTCTCCTCATCTGCTGAACTTCTCAGCTGCGAGCCTCTGGGTTAACACGAAGTGGGATCTACAACTTTATCATCATGCTCCATGTTGTCCCATTCCTCCTCTTCCTGACCTGACATCACAGGACAGTACGCATGTGCTTCAGGTATCTGAGTCTCATCATTTTCACTTCCACCCTTGGGGATTAGCGTCAGTTGATGAGGGTCATGATCCTGTTCAGGCCCTACTGAGTTCAGGCCAGGATCCAACTTACAAAGATTTTGGGCATAGGTCCAGATGCTTTCCTCCTCTTGAGTCTGGGAGTCTTTGGAGAAGACCTCTGATGCCCATGGGTTAGAATGTGTGAATAGCTCTGCAGACTTGCCCCATGTATGGTTCCCTAAAGTCAGTTTGCTGGTTGGAGATTTGTGACGCGGGGGGAAACAAGTATAATTGGGGTGGCACCTCTGAGAAATGAACTGTGTATGATGTTGATGTGCAGGAAGAGGAAGAGAGGCCACTTGATGTAGTGCTTGTCATCCACTGTACCATATGCTGTTTATCAGCCTCATTTCTTAGGTGAAACAATGTGCGGCTGCCAAAGAAATCTAGTGGAGTAGGCCATCCAGTAACGGAAGTTGTTCCCATTTCTCTTGGGATAGGATGAGCCTGTGTTTGCTCACTAGAGCTTTGACTAACATTAGAATGTACACCTTCGACATCCTGCCAATTCATCCCTCTACCACAAACTCATTGCGATTTACCTCTCACGGTTGATGTACCCTTCCCCTTTCAAACAGATGGTATGCAACCCTATACCTGACACAAAAGATAAATTATTTATTTCTTGCCTGAGATGGTAATATTGTGAAATCACTAAAAAGTACCAATATTTAGAAATGTTGTTCTCTGCGTAATTTGGAGCAGACTCTGAAAAGTGCCAAGACCAATTTAGCTAGTTCACTAGCAAATTTACAGCAGGTACTACTAACTAACAGTATTTAGAAATGTGGTTCACTTGGTAATTTGCAGCAGGAGAAAATTGCAGGGAATGGCCAGTATGTGCCAACCGCAGCTGAGCAGTTGGTGCCAATCAATTATTCTAGTAAAAATGGAAACTTTCTTTTTAACGGTTCTTATAAAAAAATATTTATTATTAGTTTTTTATTATTAAAATATTCCATAAAGTACTGTACAACTCGTTTCGGCATCATTTGCCTTCATCAGGTTCATACCAGTGTTCATACAAGTGCGGTATAAATACATTTGTTCACTTCAGCACCCACCTACGGAAGCAGTGTGAAGTTACTGTATTTTTCGGACTATAAGAGGGGTGCTTCTTAAAATCCAAATATAGCTTACTGGGAGGTGGAGAATTGGCCCGGGGACTCTGCAGCTGCCTCTCTGTATGGGCGGCCAGCTGGCTGGCTGCCTCTCTGTGCGGGCAGCCGGCTGCCTGTCTCTTGGTGTGGGCGGCTGGCTGGCTGCCTCTCTGCATGGGCGGCTGCTTCTCTGTGTGGGTGGCCCGCTGGCTGCCTCTGTGTGTGGGCAGCCAGCCGGCTGCCTCTATGTGCGGGTTACTGGCTGGCTGCCTCTCTGTGTGGGCATCTGGCTGGCTAGCTGTGCTGGTGACTGGCCGGCTGGATGTCTGTGCAAGTGGTCAGCTGGCTGTCTGTCTGTGTGGGCTGTTGTGGCTGTGTGGAGTAGGGCAAGGCGGAAAGTGTCCCAGATGTTTTGGCTTCAAATGATGGTGACCGGAGTCGGCGCATGTGCAAATGGAGCTCAAGATCTTGTCATTGAGCTGAGAGGTCAATCTGCGCATGTGCTGCTCCGGGCGCCATTTCCTTGAAGCCCGCACCTCTGACAGAGCATCTGGAACACTTGCCATTCTGGCCTGCTCCACACAGCCAGCACAGGTTCCGCTACCAGCACAGCCTGACCGCTGCCAGCACAGACCCCAGTGCTGCCAGCACAGCCCCCACCAGTACCCCCCCTGCCTCCTGTGACTCCACTCCAGCACCACTGCTGCTCCCCCTCTGGTAAGACAACACCGGAGAGTGACAGACAATTTTTTTTACCTTTATTTATCTTTTAATTTGGGGTGCGTCTTATAATTGGCATGTCTATAAAATGAAAAATACAGTAATTGAAAACTTAAAAAATTACTTCACCTGACACAATTTTGCTGTGGTGAGCATTATAGCATATCTGCTCCCTCTCTCTCCCATGAACAGATAAAATTCCCTACTTGTGTTTCCTGAAAGGAAAAAATAATTAATACATTTATATTTTTTTCAAGACTCTATGAATACACATATACACAGTTAATCCATTAAAACAAACCAAATGATCATATAAAATAGTCCACAAAATATCTAGTTGTAAACATGACAATTCCTTTGGAAACATAAAACTCTTTTGCCATCATTTTTTTCCCCCTCTAAAAGTGCTCTATGGCATTTGTTTCAATTTTGTGAAGCCACTAAAACGTTCCATTAACTAGAAATGTGGTTCATTGTGTAATTTGGTGCAGAGACTGAAAAGTGCCGAGATCTATTTAGCTAGTTCACTAGCAAATTTGCAGCAGACACTACTAACAATACCTAGAAATGGGGTTCAATGCATAATTTGGAGCAGACACTGAAAAGTGCCAAGACCTATTTAGCTAGCTAACTAACAAATATATAGAAGGCACCACTAACATTACTTAGAAATTTGGTTCACTGCGTAATTTGGAGCAGGCAGTAATAAGTAGCAATACCCACTTAGATTGTTCACTGGCAACTATTTAGAAGGCACTCACAAGAAGGAGTCATTGAGTCTTATGTAAACTAGATGATGCAATGCAGGCAGCCAATTACTGTAATGCTAGTAGCCAACATGGCAACGGCATTACCATGTATGGCAGGCAATCCCCATGTTGATTGGCGCGGAAATGAAGGGTGGACACTCGAGCATGGTGCTCAAGCACCTGCAATACTCGATCAAGTATCAAGTGTACCTAAGCACCCCGATTTTGATGTCAGCTGTGTGGCATCAGCTGGCAACAAGACCTGGTGTTAGTAATGGAGAGGTACTCACAGAAACTTACCCTTGTTTACCATTTCAAAATATCCCATGCTGCTCTTCTGTAGTCCAGAGAATTTGCTGTAGTCCAAAAAAGGATATCTGAAGAAAACCAAAAACATACAAATGCAGAGAAATAAAACAAGACACCCTACCTTCATTCACCACATTATTTAAAATGAAAACAAAAAATCTTAGTAGATCTGACATAGTCCAGATCGAACCCAATGAACTAAGTCTATGGAGCATCGTTCTGACACTCTTTAGACTTTGCTTACAGACAATTTCAGGTCCCGCTGCGCTGCATGAAACACGGCGACTCTAAAAGGTGTTGACATCAGTAATGTTTCCTCTCATCATATGCGCCAGTTCTCACGCACAGAGCAGCATAACCCGGAGTGATCTGGTTAGTCCAGTAAAAATACGAAAAAAAACCCTTTACCCTGACCAATTTCAAAGAAAGCGTTTTATAGGTTTTTTTGGTAGTATTACATGTAGGGAAAAACATACTAAAAGTTTACCAAGATAGGGTTACCTACCACAAAGGGTCCAAATGTGACGTCAAAGAATATGGCCGCCAAAGCTGTAAAATATTAAAGATGACTCGCCTTTCAGTGTCTATCATATTTCTTTAACAATCATATTTCTTTTACCAGAGGAAGTGGAATGTCCGAACATCAGAGGGCCTTGTGGACTCTGTCTGTGCCAGTGTTCTCTTCCTACAGTGATGCACTGCAGGGTTTCACTCGCCAGAGCTTTGTCATGAGTGAACAACACAAGGAGGCAAGAACATCAAGGACGAGAAGAGATCGGGAAGACCTGGAGAAAATTGCAGAAAAACTTGAGACCTTTTCACCTTTCTCTGATGAAGTGTCTCTTCGCAACATTATCACCGGTGTCAATTCAAATAAGGATGTGAATGTCCATAACCTGTTCACCATTGGCAGAGAAATAGTGGCAACAATGGAGGGTCAATCATTGTTTTCAGTTAAGTACAAGCGGTCAATGAAAGCCAAGACCCTGGCATCCAGTGAGGCAATTGACATTGTTAAGGACAAAACAATAGACCCCGCTCTTTTGTTCCAAAGGTTTCTTGTGGTGTCTCAAACTGCTGATCTTTCCCTTGATGAGGTTTTGGCCTATGAACTTTCACCATACCCACCATCCCTCTTTGAGGCAAAACATCTCTTACGCAATCCAAACAAAGCAAAACTGATGGCTGCTATAAAAGAACAGAGTTCAGATGACGCAGTACTCAAGGATGTACCAGAAGTGGAACATTATGTTCTTGACGGAGGTTCTCTTCTCCATCGACTGAAGTGGTCAGAAGGAAAGACATATTGTTCAATCGCTGAAGACTATGCATCTTTCACAGTAAAGCACTATGGTAAGGCTACGATAGTATTTGATGGTTACATTGGAGGACCAAACACTAAGGACATTACCCATCAGCGACGGCACAAAACTTGAACAAGTAACAAAGTGAACATTGCTGAAGGAACGAAATCTGTCGGGAAAAAGGAGGACTTCCTTTCGAATGTGGAGAACAGACAGTCTCTTATCAATCTCGTTTCACAGCGCATGAATGACAGAGGTTGCCACGTAATACAATCAGAGGGGGATGCAGATGTGGAGATTGTTAAGGCAGCAGTGTCAATGTCATCCAACAAAAGTACTAGTCTTTTGGTGTTGTTACTTCACACGCGTCAACCAGCTATGGTAACAAGCTTTATTTCTACTCGGATAAAGGGAGTCCTGCAACAGTATACGACATTAAGGTTATGAAGAAGTTCCTGGGAAACCATGTCTGCAGCAGTCTTCTGTTCCTGCATGCATTCACCGGTTGTGATACCACTTCCGAGGTTTTTGGAATCGGAAAAAAACTCGGTCTACACAAGGTTCTGAAGGGAGACTCTGTCTTAAATAGCTGTGCTAAAATGTTTTCCACACCTAAGAAAAACATAGCTGAGATTGAGGAGGACGCTGGGTGTAAAGCAATGGTGGCATTGTTTGGGGGCAAACCTGGAGACAATCAGTCTGCAGTGAGGTATTCTACTCTCTGCAAAAAGTTGGTTCAGCCAAAATCTTTGTTACACCTGAACGACTGCCACCGATCTCCTCTGCAACGAAGTATCTTGCCCTTCGGAGTTACCTCCAAGTGATGCTTTGGATGGACAATGGAGAGGCCATGGACACTACTGAATGGGGATGGGAATTGCAGAACAACAGTCTAGTTCCAGAGATGATGGATACTTCACCCGCGCCAGAAACACTACTGAAAATAATTCACTGCAATTGTTCTCATGGTTGTAGCATACTTCGGTGCACTTGCAAAAGACACGGACTGTTCACGGGTATGCAGACCATGTCAAGAAGGGCATTGTGGCAATATGAGTGAGGAAGCAGTGTCTGATGATGAAAATAGTGACTATTGACCTGACACGGTTATTCAGTGATGAAGTAGGTCTTAAAATGCACTGTGTATTAATTCTATAATTTCTTGAAATGTACATGTATGTCATGACATCATTGATGACGTCATGACCTCGCCTGTCCATGTAGTTAGTATAAAACTTTGTATAAAAATTGTTATATGAAAATATATAGTATAAAAAATGCAAACTCTTCTGTTCCTACAGCTACAGCTTTGAAATAGGGAAATATTCATTATTTTTAGTGCGATGGCTGTCATCGTCTTATGACGTCATAGTTAGGACCTTTGTGGTGATCAATTTTTGAAAAACTTTTAATATGTTGTTCCCAACATATAATAGTAACAAAAAAAAAATCATAAACGCTTTCTTGGAATTTGTTCCGGGTCAAACCTTATTTTCACTGGACTAGGTGACCTGACGACCATGATAAGTTGTGCCATCAGTAATGTTATCACTGTTCATGGTCGCCAAGTCACCAAGTCACTCTGGGTCACGCTATGCTATGCTCGACATCTCCGATGAGTAGCAATGTTACTGATGTCATCGCTGTTCAAAGTCGCCGGGTCTCACGCAGTGAATTGTCTGCAAGCAAAGTGTATGGAGTATCAGAACAATGCTCCATAGACTTTGTTCGTTGAATTCACTCTGAACTATGTTGAATTAGGTGGGATTTTTTTTGTCTTTTGAATAAAGAGATGAACAAGGGTAAGTGTCTTGTTTTATTTCTCTGTGTTTGTATGTTTGTGTTTTTTTTCAGATATCCTTTTTTGGACTACAACAGATTCCCTGGATTATAACTGAGCTGCATTGGTTTTTTTCTATTAAAATGTTAAATGAGGGAAAGTTTTGGGGAATGTTTATTGAAATAAATTATTTTTTCATATGTGTGTCTTTTTTTATTACTGGGTTAGTAATGGGGGTGTCTGAAAGACACCACTCCATTACTAAGACTAGGGCTTGATGCCAGCTGGCGCTACACAGCTGACATCCACTCCATAAACCATTAATCTTATTGCCACCGCACCAGGGCAAATGGGAAGAGTGAAGGTGAAGAGCCAGAATTGCCACAACTAATGTGATGCGCCACTTCTGGAGTTGCCTTCGGGCTGGTATTTTTAGGCTTGGAAGGGCCCAATAACCAGGGACCTTCTCAGCATGATAATGTCAGCCTGCGGCTGTCTGTTTTACCTTTGCTGATTATCAAAATAGGCGGAATACCATCACGTTTTTTCTTTTAATTATTTATTTATTTAGAGATGTGAAAATCAAAACCAATTTTAAAAGGACACCACACATACTAAAAACATGGATTCCTGAAGAGGGCCCTAGATCAACTGAATTACTTTCAGAGAAGACTGTGCCAAACATCGCGTCACCGAGTCTTATATAAACTCAAAGACGCAATGTGGCCAGCCAATCACTGTAATGCTAGTAGCCAACATGGCAGCATCATTACCACGTATGGCAGGCAATCTCCTCATGATGATTGGCTGTCTAACAGGTGCGAAAATAAGAGGCGGGGACATGAGCATGGCGTTCAAGCACCTGCAATACTCAATTGAGTATCAAGTGTACCTGAGCACCGCGATTTTTAATTGAGTATTGGGCAGTGGTGACCACTCTCGCTCGTTACTAATAGTTTGTCAGTACTCTGAGAGCAGTGATATTATACCCAGTTGTCATTGCTGACGTGCAGCTGCTATAGTGATTTTTCTAAAGAATAGACATTGAATGTGATTTATCACTGTGCTGAACTCATGCAATAAAGAGCACCATATGTTCATAAATGATGAATGCCCAGTGATAGTCTCAGGTCTAAGACAATGGGCTTTTTACATAGACACCTGTTATTTTCAGAAATAATAAAATAAATTGTAACTCATTTTACCGTAAATAGTATACAACATTTAATGACTTTTTTTCAGCACCACACATATTGTAATATTAAAGTTGACTAAACTAAAAGATGTTACTTTCAGCTTTGAACATTATCTGAACAGTAATATTCATAATTTTATAAATAGTGATGGCCTCCAGCAGCTCCCAACCGACTATATACTATTTTGTATGATATTTTGGTTCAGCAATGTGGCGGCTACCAGCCTTTAACATAGATGTGAGCAAAGACTATAGGGTGCTTTACACGCTGCGACATCGCTAACGATATATCGTCGGGGTCACGTCGTTAGTGACGCACATCCGGCGTCGTTAGCGACATCACAGCGTGTGACACCTAGGAGCGACGATCAACGATCGCAAAAACGTCAAAAAACGTTGATCGTTGACGCGTTGCTCCTTTTCATAATATCATTGGTGGTGCATGCCGCTGGTTGTTCGTTGTTCCTGCGGCAGCACATATCGCTACGTGTGACACCGCAGCAACGATGAAAATCTCCTTACCTGCGGCCACCGGCAATGAGGAAGGATGGAGGTGGGTGGAATGTTCCGCCCGCTCATCTACGCCCCTCCGCTTCTATTGGACGGCTGCCGTGTGACGTCGCTGTGACGCCGCACAAACCGCCCCCCTTAGAAAGGAGGCGATTCGCCGTCCAGAGCGACGTCGCAGGGAAGGTAAGTCCATGTGATGGGTGTAAGCGATGTTGAGCGCCACGGGCAGCTATTTGCCTGTGTCGCACAACCGACGGGGGCGGGTACGCTCGCTAGCGAGATTGCAGCCTGTAAAGTGCTCATAAGACAAGAAAAGTAACACTAACATTTTTACCTCTTTCATTAGGGTTAAAAAGAGCAAAAAAAAATCTTAAAAATATTTGTATACTAACTTAGACAAAAGATTATATATTCGTGAAATGCAGGATCATGGCTAGTAATCATTTTCTCACAAATTGTTTCAGACACTTAGGAAGAGCTCACATTTTGGCTTTGGACATTTTTATCTTTGAAAGGTGTTAGTAATAATAATTATTAATCACTTTCATCACAGCATTTTCAAACCAATAATCTCATCTATTTGTACCTAGGCTTATGTTTACGGTCTGAGTGTGCCAAGTATTCAGACTAAATGAAAATATAGCTCTTCTAACCACGAGTGGCATGCCTCATAACAAGCTGTAGAAACTCACTAAAGCATGGTTGCTATGTCGTGGGAATCTTGAGAATCTCTAGCTTCACTCGCTCAGCATCCAAGCCTTTAGCTAAATAAGCTGGATGGAAAATCATTGGAAACCAGCACAGATCCCAGACAACTCACAGCAAAGTAGCAATCACAAAGCATCCATTAAAAAATGGCCAACTGTTTACATGACTGGAAAGATGTCTGAGAATTAAACAAGGATGGGAAGATTTTAGTCACTTCGATACTTTCTAGAAAAAAAACTATAAAAATGCAATGGCCGCCAGTAAAAACTGCGATTTATTAGTAGTAAAACAATGAAAAATTGAAATAGAAGTATAAAAAAAAAATAAACAAATTCTCTAATGGGAATAATTGCAAAGTGATTGTAAAACAAGCAATTGTACAACTGATTTCTTCTTAAAAATGGTTTCCGTTCTCAAGAATGAATGTAGTTTTAATTCTATTGTTTACTGTTTACATTACTGGCAATCTATCAATAGTGACTGTGCAGTGCTTACAAGTTCTATCCAATAGAGCTTGAAAATGCTTTTCTGACTGGCTGGGTTCGGTTAAACTACACTACTCCATTGCTGCGGATGCACATCTGACACTGCCTCCAGCATTAGAGAGTGTTAAGCCCAGATCACTAGTTCAGCAATGCTGTTGGTCCAAACTGTCAATCAATCCAGAGCAGCGACACCCCATGGGAAGATAAGATGAAGGGGATTGGTACAATTCTGAAAACCTGCAACCAGCCCTTTAATCCATATATGAACACCAAAAAGTAAAGGATTAAATATTTTATAAAAGCCTGAAATGGTATATCTGCACGGTGGCTCAGTGGCTAGCACTGCAGTCTTGCAGCGCTGGGGTCCTGGGTTCAAATCCCACCAAGGACACCATCTGCAAGGAGTTTGTATGTTCTCCCCGTGTTTGCGTGGGTTTCCTCCGGGTACTCCGGTTTCCTCCCACATTCCAAAGACATACAGATAGGGACTCTAGATTGTGAGCCCCAATGGGGACAGTGTTGCCAATGTATGTAAAGTGCTATGGAATTAATAGCGCTATATAAATGAATAAAATTATTATTATTATTATTAAAATGTCTTCTTTGAATACTTGACAAAGGATAAAACAAAAACATTTAATAAATATTAAAATATATCATTATTCTGAATATATTAGTAATACTATTGGCATAAACGTAAAAAAAAGTAATAAATCATCTAGAAAATAGTATACTAAAAAGATTGTGCTCATAAAGATTAAAAGTTGGTGTTCGGAAATGGAGTAGGATTGTCCGACAATTATTCAGCCCCCAAAAATTGAAACAAAATAATCAAAATGCTTAAAGGGAACCTGTCACCAGTTTTTCGGCCTATAAGCTGCAGCCACCACCAGTGGGCTCTTATATACAGCATTCTAACATGGTGTATATAAGAGCGCAGGCTGCTATGTGGAACATAAAAAACACTTTATAATACTTACCTAACAGTCGCGCTGTGGTGGATTCTGGTCAGATGGGCGTCTTCGTTCTCCGGTACTGGTGCCTCTTCATTCGGCCATCTTCGTCCTCTTTCTTCCGAAGCCTGGATGCAGGAAGCATCCTACGTCATCCACACAGGCCGGCATTGAGGTCCTGCGCAGGTGCACTTTGATCTGTCCTGAGCAGGGCAGATCAAAGTATTGTAGTGCGCCTGCGTGGGACCGGCGAGTGTGTCGGCGAGTGTGTATGATGTAGGATGCGTCATGCACACAGGCTTCAGAAGGAGGACAAAGATGGCCAAAAGAGGAGGCACCGGCACCGGAGAATGAAGACACCCATCTGACTAGAATTCACCACAGCGCGACCGTTAGGTGAGTATTATAAAGTGTTTTTTACATTTTACACAGCGGCCTGGGCTCTTATATACAGCATGTTAAAATTCTGTATGCACCGTGTGCAGAATTATTAGGCAAATAAGTATTTTGATCACATGATCATTTTTATACATGTTGTCCTACTCCAAGCTGTATAGGCTTGAGAGCCAACTACCAATTAAGTAAATCAGGTGATATGCATCTCTATAATGAGGAGGGGTGTGGTGTAATGACATCAACACCCTATATAAGGTGTGCTTAATTATTAGGCAACTTTCTTTCCTTTGGCAAAATGGGTCAGAAGAGAGATTTGACTGGCTCTGAAAAGTCCCAAATTGTGAGATGTCTTGCAGAGGGAGGCAGCAGTCTTGAAATTGACAAACTTTTGAAGCGTGATCACCGAACAAGCATTTCATGGCAAATAGCCAACATGGTTGCAAGAAGCGTGTTGGGCAAAAAAGGCGCAAAGTAACTGCCCATGAATTGAGGAAAATCAAGCGTGAAGCTGCCAAGATGCCATTTGCCACCAGATTGGCCAAATTTCAGACCTGCAACGTTACTGGAGTATCAAAAAGCACAAGGTGTGCCATACTCAGGGACATGGCCAAGGTAAGGAAGGCTGAAAAACGACCACCTTTGAACAAGAAACATAAGATAAAATGTCAGGACTGGGCCAAGAAATATCTTAAGACTGATTTTTCAAAGGTTTTATGGACTGATGAAATGAGAGTGACTCTTGATGGGCCAGATGGATGGGCCAGAGGCTGGATCAGTAAAGGGCAGAGAGCTCCACTCCGACTCAGATGCCAGCAAGGTGGAGGTGGGGTACTGGTATGGGTTGGTATCATCAAAGATGAACTTGTGGGACCTTTTCGGGTTGAGGATGGAGTAAAGCTCAACTCTCAGACCTACTGCCAGTTTCTGGAAGACAACTTCTTCAAGCAGTGGTACAGGAAGAAGTCGGTATCGTTTAAGAAAAAACATGATTTTCATGCAGGACAATGCTCCATCACATGCATCCAACTACTTCACAGCGTGGCTGGCCAGTAAAGGTCTAAAAGATGAAAAAACAATGACATGGCCCCCTTGTTCACCTGATCTGAACCCCATAGAGAACCTGTGGCCCTTCATAAATTTGTGAGATCTACAGGGATGGAAAACAGTACACCTCTTGGAACAGTGTCTGGGAGGCTGTGGTGGCTGCTGCACGCAATGTTGATTGTAAACAGATCAAGCAACTGACAGAATCTATGGATGGTAGGCTGTTGAGTGTCATCATAAAGAAAGGTAGCAATATTGGTCACTAATTTTTTGGGGCTTTGTTTTTGCATGTCAGAAATGTTTATTTCTATATTTTGTGCAGTTATATTGGTTTACCTGGTGAAAATAAACAAGTGAGATGGGAATATAATTGTTTTTATTAAGTTGCCTAATAATTCTGCACTGTAATAGTTACCTGCAAAAACAGATGTCCTCCTAAGATAGCCAAATCTAAAAAACCCCACTCCAACTTCCAAAAATATTAAGCTTTGATATTTATGAGTCTTTTGGGTTGATTGAGAACATACAGTAGTTGTTGATCAATAATAAATCCTCTAAAATACAACTTGCCTAATAATTCTGCACATGGTGTATAAGAGCTTACTGGTGGTGGCCGCAGCTTATAGGCCGAAAAACTAGTTATAGGTTCCCTTTAAAACTTATAGGTCTCTTCACTTTCCATTAGAGGTCCCAATTTTATTAACGCTAGGAATGACATAATCTACAGCACTATTTTTGTCTGACGATCCAATTCTAAATATATGGCAATGTTCCATCAGCAATATGAATGAGCAAAGGGAGTGAATTATTTTATTTAGGAACTGTAGGTTCAAAATTGTATGTAAACATTTACCTTCAGTATTTATATGACCTGCATTCACAATTCTACAAAGTCTACAACTTAATTACAGTGAATCTGTTACCAGATGTTTGCTACATCATCTGGGACCAGCATGACGAAGGAGAAGAATCCCTGATTCCAGCGGTTTGTCTTTGTCATAACTGGTTGCTACAGTTTTAATTAAAAACTGTTTTATCAGCTGCAGATCTAACAGTTCTCTGAATGCTGAGCTCTATATAAACCCGCCCACAACACTGATTGCTTTCTGTATATATTGTGTATAGGTAAAATGCTGCCAATCAGTGGTGAGCTAGTCCTTTAGTGATAATCTCCGGCTGATAAAACAATGGTTTTATAAAACTACCATAAGCAGCTCAGTAAGTGACACATTACTGGAATCAGGGACCTTGTCCCTATCCTATGCTACTTTCTGAATAGGCAGCAAAAACCTGGTGACAGATTCCCTTTAATTCCTTTTACAGTCAAAGTCACTTTGCTTGCTATGTATTTCCAGCACTGACACTGTCTCTTTCCTCTCCTCATGGGCAGTATGCCAGCAATGTAAATGATACCCGATATCGGCTTTCTTATGTAAAAGCTGTATATACTGTGGATATTTCTGGAAAACTGGTGAAAAAACTAAATAAGGAAAATATCCACAAGTGAAAAATATTCTCAAGTTTTGAAAATTTTAATCAGAAACCAAGATCGTTAGGACTAAGAGGTGTTGAGTTTAGTGGTATCACAAAAAAATAGAAAAGAGCCTTGTTTTAATTGTCACTATGTCTTCTGCCACTCAATATGAATACTACTGGCAAAACTTGTGCCACCAGAATAATTGACTCTTAATGCCCCGTTACACGCAACGACATTGCTAATGAGATGTCGTTGGGGTCACGGAATTCGTGACGCACATCTAGCCTCGTTATCGACGTCGTTGTGTGTGACACGTACGTGCGACCGCTAACGATGCAAAATACTCACCAAATCGTTCATTGTTGACACGTCGTCCATTTCCCATATATCGTTGCTGATGCTGACGCAGGTTGTTCGTTGTTCCTGAGGCAGCACACATCGCTACGTGTGACACCCCAGGAATGACGAACAACACCGTACCTGCATCCTCCAGCAACGAGGTGGGCGTAACTTTCATGCGGCTGCTCTCAACCCCTCCGCTTCGATTGGATGCCTGCCGTGTGACGTTGCTGTGACGCCATACGAACCGCCCGCTTAGAAAAGAGGCTGTTCGCCGGCCACAGCAACGTCGCTAGGAAGGTAAGCACGTTTGACGGGTACTAGCGATTTTGTACACCATGGGCAGGGATTTGCCTGTGACGCACAAACGACGGGGGCGGGTGCTTTCACAAGCGACATTGCTAGCAATGTCGCTGCGTGTAAAGCCCCCTTAAGAAATCTACCAAAAGTGGAACTGCCCTTCAGTGAAGCTCCCAGCCCCATGGCCTCTGCCTGGGATTCAAGCCAAGAATCTCTCACACACCAAGCAAGAATCATACCCCGAGACCAGCGAGGGGAAGAAAGTGGAACTGGTCAGCTCTCTGGTATATGTTCGAAACTTTCATGAGTGTCACCCAGAAAAGTAAAGCGTAGTTAACAAGATGCAAGCAAGATGCCAATACCGAACTCTGAACAATGTTCCATGTATCTGATTCTGAAAATACTACATGTAGTGAATTTGTTACATGAAAGAGAGAAGGCATCTGCTGCTCTTAGGGAGGGAATTGGAAGGCAGCTGTCAGCTACAGGGTTAGTAAGATTTCCAGTGGGGACTGGGGCAGCTGCGGCTCTACATTTTGCTCATCGGCATACCAGGCACAGCTAGTCCTTGGAGAGAGACATTCTTTACTATTTTCCAACTAATATTCATATTGTGTAGAACTTATCATCAAGTGGCTGTCGGGGCTGACCGCACACTATATCCCCATGTTGTAATAGTCCACAAGTCAATCAGTAGCTCCCCGAGCATTGATATCCAGGTCAATTCCTTTGAAAGGAAGATGAATATGTATAAAATGTCATATGAATTCATAAGAATCTATGATGGCACCAATTTATTAATAGAATAACACTTAACCGGTTCTATTTTTTGCTTTGAATGTCTTAGTCGTCTTTGTGTTGTCTACCGAAAGGCAAATGGGTGGTCAACAATATAAATTAGGAAGGGAAGATGCTAGTCTGGAATGTCAATCATTATTGCTGCCAGACACATAATCACATTGACTAAATCCTTAACAAATTCCAGAACAAGTTCACATTCCTACGACTGTACTACTGTAATTCAACCAGTGCTTTTGTCTGCAGCTTTTACTGAACATTTGCCTGTGGTCTTGATACATTTCCCTTATTTGTAGCGCAGGACAGAATAATCCTTATGTCAACACTACCATGCTAATACTGCTTGCCACTCCAGCAGGCACGTTACACATTCCCAACTCTCTCCTAATGTAACCCCCATTAGTCTTTTATTTCTCTATGACACTTCGAAGTCACATTTCATTAGCTAATAATTCTCAAATTCTTCTTTTTTTATTTCCCCCAGGTAAAGTAAATGAGCCCATTCTCAGCTCCTGTGCCGACGCCATTCCAGCAGTGTCAGTACTCGCATTTCCGGGGTTGACATGACCGCATGTGAGCCCATGTCCAATCACCACCAGCTTCTGTCTCCCCAACTTCAGATGCAGGAACAATCAACAGGAAGTGATCCGCAGTGTTCCTGATCACTAACTCACTTGTCCAAAGGTGGGAAGACAGACAGATCATTTGTGATGATGAGACATGGGGTTTGCGTGACGTCACAATGTCATGTGAGCCTCAAGTCAACACCGCCAGACGTTGAATATAGGCTTTTTTATTTTACCTGGGGGAGACATGTGGAATCAGAAGGGGTTGTCCTAGCAGTGTACACCCCATTTAAGTGGCTGCTTGTAATCAATAACTCTGGTATCTACATGTCCAACAACATTCCCATATTGCCAGGTGTTGCCATTAACAGATCATTCTAAATTGTGACCAGGATTCAGGTAAGCCCCTAATGCCAGTGTACAGGAGGAGGAATATATGTTTGCCTGGAAATAGTGTTAAAGGGAATCTGTCACCAGCTTTTGTCACCTTATCTAAGAGCAGCATGATGTAGAGACATAGATCCTGATTCCAACAATGTGTCACTTATTGAGCTGCTTATTATAGTTTTAATAAAATCAATGTTTTGTCCGAGGACTAATAAACCTGCTGCCAGGTAGTCAAGCATATACAGAAAACTGCCAATCAGCGATGGGGGTGGGGTTATAGAGCACCACATTCAGATCACTGTTAGAGCTGCTGGAGATAAAAGAGTGATTGTATCAAAATGACAGCAAACAGCTCAGTAAGTGACACATTGTTAGAATCAGGGTTTCTGCACCTCCATCATGCTGCACTCAGATGGGGTAGCAAAAACTTGGTGATATCTTCCCTTTAAAGAATTTTCAGAAAAGAATAGTACATGAGCAAATAAAAAAAAAATATTGTAATATGATAATGTCTTATCAGAGAAATTAGCTTCTTTATCCTCCTGAACTGATCTTTCATTCTCAAAATTGTCAATTCATGGGTAAAATCTGTATTCTGCGAATACAAACTTTCCCATTGCTAAGATAGATGACAGTTGGTGCTCCTAAGGTGCTATGGAGAAAAGTAACTGTGGTTCAGGAGAATAAGCAGCAGAATATCTGTGTCAGCCGTTAGCCTTCCCCTCCTCCTCCCCTTCCCCTCTCCATAAAACTGTATAAGCACCAACTAATATTTATCTGAGTAATGGAGAAATCTGAGGGCAGTAAGAAGCTAATTTGTCTGATCAGATATATTACAAAGTTGCTCATTTTCATTTGTACTATTGATTTATGAAATAAAAATTAAATCAACGGTTATGCTTTGTCACCTACCACAGTGGTATCAGATAACTTGAAAGAAGGCAAGAATTTGCAAGGAATTATAATGATTTACACCACAGTTTCTGTTAACCATGACATTTTTTTAATCAATAGTTCATTTGTTAGATGTCAGTTTAATACCATGTCATAAAAATGGCAAGAATGTTTGCTTGAAATAGATTCAAGCATAATACGACATAAACCACACGACTCGGCTCAAGGAACTGAATTAGTGAAATAATCAGCAAGTGATCTTTTCTTGTAACCAGCAGGATTTCCACTGTTGACACCAGGATTTAGTCAGCCCAACTGCCATCAGTATTGTATTCATTGCTGTATATTTTGTTACCAGTTTAGACCAATACAGAAAACTACTCAGCCCCAACTTGTATATGTCCTAAGAATATACACCGAAAATCTGAATCCACTTCATCTGGATGGATTTTCTTAGATATCCAGATGGATGGTCATTATCATTATTAGTGATGCGCGAGCATGCTCGGTACTGCTCATTACTCGATCGAGCATCGGGGTTCTCGGGTACTCACAGTGATCAGCCTAGTATCGTGGGAGCTTGCATGTATCATCCGTGAAACAATAACCACAAAACACAGGCTTGCTTCACTGCATGATGTGCCTAAGAACCCCAAGGAGAACCATTAGCAGTCTCTGAATAGCTCTCACTGTGGGTAAAGCAATATTTTCAGATCCCAACTCATTTTATTAGATCATAAAGGTAAACCTAGGCTAATGTTGTTGTCAGTTGGGACAGAAATCAGTTACCATTGATTTCAATGTAAGAACATACTATGATGAGCCCACTTTTTTATACATCACTGTTAGGCCAATGTCTAATTATTGCACAATTATTATTCTCTGTGATTGGTTTGATGATCAGGAAGCATTCAGCTTAGCCAATCTCAGGAGGGTTATCCAAAAAGCATCTGACTAAGGACGGAGTCTCGTATCTCATTAACCGACACAGCCCCATACTCTCCTGACAGGAGCAGGTGGGCTGCATATATTTCTATGCAGCTGAGATGCTCTTGTCCGTAAGGCGGTAGGCCGTGTCAGGTGATGTGATGTGAGACTTGCGTGAGTCTCTTGCAAGTGTGACTCCAGCCTATTATGAAAAATAAATGTTGAAAAAATATGCAACTTTTTTAAAAAATTGTATTGTTTTTGAGCAGAACATATTAGATACCATTCTTCATATTTTTATTGTATTGACTCCAGATTTCATGTCACCTTCCCTTTCAAGCAGACAGAAGAGTCATTATGAGTAGCGGGCGCAATGTAAGTCAATGGGAAATACTCGCTAAGTAGCGAGTAACCTGAAAGTCGTACTATTTGCTACTCGCACGAAAAGTACGGCTTTCGGGTTACTTGCTACTTAGTGAGTATTTCCTATTAACTTATATTGTGCCTGATACTCGTAACGAATATGCGAGTAGCTGGTACTACTCGTTAACAGCATAGCAAGTACGAATAGTTAACTACTCGCTCAACAATAAAACCTGGTCACATACCCTGGATTGTATATGAGAAGCAAGAAAATACGGACCTATTAATTTCTTGAAAAATTCATTTTTCATGTTTCACTTTATGAAATGAGTCTTACAATAGTATTAAGATTTTTACAGGTAGCACAAAAACTGGAGAAACCTTCATTGTGATTGCTACTTTCAAGGACAATTCAAGGACAGGACGCGCTATTTGTACTTTACTATAAGTTAGTTCTGAATGACCCTACAGTACAGTACTTGAAATCTAACATACTGACACATTCCTCTGCAGGGAAGAAAGAGCTAAAGAGGATAATAAACACCTGTTTTCCTCTAAGATTTGTAGGGCAAAACACTTTGTAATTATTATTAATTATATCAGTTTGTAGACAGCATAATCCATCCCATTGGACTTATTTATGATGTGTGATGATTAAGTTCACATAGAACATTTTGCATGCAAAAATATTCAACAAATTTTTTAAAGGGAATCTGTCAGCAGGTTTTTTCTCCCTCATCTGAGAGCAGCATGATGTAGGCAAAGAGATTCTGAATCCAATGATGAATCACCTAGATTACTTGTTGCGGGCTTTCTGACACAATCTTAATTTTTAGCTTTAGTCATGTAGCAGAGTCCAGAGAGCTGTCCGTGCCAATACCAGGCTCTCTATAGAAACTGTACATTGACAGTGAGGTGTCAATCAGAGGAGGGAGCGTGTCATTCTGCTGTATATGTGCCTTACAGCATGTTGGTTCAGCTTTCAAAGCAAAAACCATTTCTTTATAGGAAGAATCTACTTCAGGAAAATCTCTTTTCAGGCCTCATGCACATCAGTGTTTTAAGAGTTTTTTTTACCTCAGTATTTGGTGAGGTCATATGCACACGTTTAGTATTTGGTGAGTTTCTACTTCAGTATTTCTTAGCCAAAACTTGGAGTGGAACTATCGGAGAAGTATAATAGAAACACGAGCACCACTTCTGTATTATTATCCACCTCTGATTTTGGCTTACAAATACTGAACTAAAAAAAACCTCACCAAATACTCAAGGTGTGCACGTGGCCTTTAAAATTCTGAGGTAAAAAAAACCTTACCATATGCTCAACATGTGTATGTGGCCTTGCAAATACTGAGGTAAGAAACTCACCAAATACTTAATGTGTGCAATTGGCCTTATAAATGCTGAGGTAAAAACTCACCAAATACTCAATGTGTGCACATGGCCTTACAGACATTGAGGTAAAAAGCTCACCAAATACTCAATATATGCACGTGGCTTTACAAATACTGAGGTGAATAACTAACCAAATGCTCAACCTGTGCATGTGGCCTTACAAATACTGAGGTAAAATCTCACCAAACACCAATGTGTGCACGTGGCTTTACAAATACTGAGGTAAAAAACTCAACAAATACTCACCGTATGCACGTGGCCTTACAAATGTTGAGGTGAAAACTCACCAAATGCTCAACCTCAGCATGTGGCCTTAGGCCGGTTTCACACATCCGGCTTTTTGCCGTTTTGCCGTTTTGCCGTATCCGGCGCTCTCCCGTACAGATAATACAGTACAATGACAGCGCTGTAACTTCCGGGTCACATGCGCCGGTCACATGACAGCATGTAGGGTATGCACACCAGTGACTATGTAAGGGGAATACATGGAATAGCAGAAACTGCTGTGTGAATACTGACTTGAAAAATCCAATAGCTATATGCAAGAGTGAATATGTGAAAAATGGAATCTGCATTACTGCCATGAACATATGAATCAATTGAAATTTCACTACTGAATTGATCAACGCAATAGAGCCCCAACACTACGCCAAAGTATTTCTCTACGTTGGGGTCCCTAGCTCGTGTGTGTCCTCTCATGCAGTTAACCTAACCTAAAGGTTTTTGCACCAAGTTCAGACTTAGAATGGTGTTCCAAACGTTATTCCTTATTTGTTAGTTGTTTTTCGTTTGTGAACCCTCCCCAACCACACCTATTGCCAATCCATATCATACGCATAAATAGCCTGGGTCTCAGCTTCCCATACACGGTAAGTTTTTTAACTGCATGAGAGGACACACACAAGCTAGGGACCCCAACGTAGAGAAATACTTTGGCGTAGTGTTGGGGCTCTATTGCATTGATCAATTCAGTAGCCAAATTTCTCTTGATTCATATGTTCATGGCAGTAATGCAGATTCCATTTTTCACATTTTCACTCTTACATATAGCTATTGGATTTTTCAAGTCAGTATTCACACAGCAGTTTCTGCTATTCCATGTATTCCCCTTACATAGTCACTGGTGTGCATACCTTATCTCCCCATAGTGATGTTCTTTTAGGTTTTTGCACCCAGTTCAGACTTAGAATGGTGTTCCAAACGTTATTCCTTACATGACAGCATGTGACCGGCGCTTGTTGCTCTGTCATTGTACTGTATTAACTGTACGGGAGAGCGCCGGATCCGGCAAAACGGCAAAAAGCCGGATGTGTGAAACCGGCCTTAGGCTAGGGCCCCACTTTGCGTTTCCACCTGCGTTTTTGGTGCTTTTTAGGTCCGTGTTGAGAAGCACCTATTTCATGCCAAAAGGCATGCGTTTTGATTTCCCAGCAAAGTCTATGGAAAATGGGGATTTCTAGACCTCACTTTGCGTTTTAAAACGCTGCGTTTAATTTGCATATTTTGTGGCAAAAACCATGCATTCAAAGAAGCAACATGTCAATTGTTTTTGCCATTTTGGATGCGTTTTGCTAACATTGAAGTCTATGAGAAATGGCAAAAACCAAGATTCCAGCAAATTCCTGCGTTTTACCTGCTTTTCCAGTGCAGAAAACATGTGTTTTTGACTTCAAAAACGCACGCTTTTTGGACATCAAAAAAATGCAGTGTCATGATGTTTAAAACTCATTTATCAAAACGCAGGTCGAAAAGCAGGTAAAAAGCGCTGAAAACACATCTAAAACGTGGAAAATACGCATGCGTTTTCAGCGCTAAATTTCTGAAAAAGGCAACTTTGGTCAAATCAATTAAGCCCAAAACGTGTGTTTAGAACTGCAAGTAGGAAAATGCAAAGTGGGGCCCTAGCCTAAGGGTATGTGCGCACGTTGCTTTTTACCTGCTTTTTACCTGCTTTTTTGCTGCTTTTTCTTCTGCGCTGTTTAATGCCAAAATGGATGTGTTCTTCTATTCAAGCAAAGTCTATGGGAATTTGGGTTTCTTGTTCACACTATGTTGTTCAACATTCTGCCTTTTTGTGGCAGAACTTTGGTCAAAAACTCAGCTTTTCAAAGAAGCAACATGTCAATTGTTTTTGCCATTTGGGTTTTGCACTGCAAAGCTGAGTTTTTGACCAAAGTTCTGCCACAAAAAGGCAGCATTTTGAACAACATAGTGTGAACAAGAAACCCAAATTCCCATAGACTTTGCTTGAATAGAAGAACACATCCATTTTGGCATTAAACAGCGCAGAAGAAAAAGCAGCAAAAAAGCAGGTAAAAAGCAGGTAAAAAGCAACGTGCGCACATACCCTAACAGACATTGAGGTAAAAAGCTCACCAAATACTCAATATATGCACGTGGCCATACAAATACTGAGGTGAATAACTAACCAAATGCTCAACCTATGCATGTGGTCTTACAAATACTGAGGTAAAATCTCACCAAACACCAATGTGTGCACGTGGCTTTAAAAATACTGAGGTAAAAAACTCACCAAATACTCACTGTGTGCATGTGGCTTTACAAATACTGAGGTAAAAACTCACTAAATGCTCAACCTCTGCATGTGGCCTTACAAATAATGAGGTAAAACTCACCAAATAGTTAATGTGTGCACGTGACCTTACAAATACTGAAGAAAAAGCTCACCAAATATTCAACATGTGCATGAGGCCTTATTCTTCCTAAGGCCTCCGACACACATCCGTGCCGCCGGTAGGTGTTTGGCAGTTTTTTCACGGACCGGCGGCACGTAGATCAAGTAGACCTATGTTTTCATTATTGTTTGGACACACATAAGTATTTTGGAACGGAACGTGAGTCCGTTCTGTACTTACGTGCGTCCGTGATTTTTTCAAGCTGACTTGTCCACGTATTCTCCGGCAGCACGGGTGTCACACGGCCCGAACCCGTACCACACGGATGTAGTGTGGATGCGGTTCCGTGTGACACGCTCCGGAGAACACGTTTCATTAATTCAAAAATAAAAAAAACATATACTCACCTCCTTATTACCTGCAGAATCTTCCGCTGCTAAATGCTCCTGCCGGCCGCCGCTCGTTATGAGATTTTGAAGCATTTCCGCATACACTGCGTTATGCAGCCTCTTAACTTAACCAGGTTTGAGTCAGGTTTGGAGCAGATTCTACAAGGACTCTTTCTTAGGCCTCTGTCACACGTTCGTGCCTCCGGTACGTGTATGGACAGTATTCTCATGTACCAGAGACACGGGCATACGTTGACATATGTGTTCCTATAGTTTCGGGCACACGTAAGTATTTTTGCATGGAACGTGTGTCCGTTCCATACTAACGTGTGCACGTGTTCTCCATATGCCGACATGTCCGTTTTTCTCCGGCATCACAGGTGTCACACAGAACGCAAACGTGTCACACGTATCACACATGGACCACATGGATGTGTTCTGTGCTACATGCACCGAAGAAAAGACATGTGTCTATTAAAAAAACCCAAAACTTTACTCACCTTCTCCTGCCCTCCTGTCTCTGCCACTGTTGTCACTTGCTGCCGACCGCCGCTCCTTATGCTCATTGAATATTCACTTCACTGTGGCCGGAAGCAGCAGCAGCGGGGAGTCGGCAGGATCGGAGACCGAAGATCAGCACCACGGACAGCGTCGCCAGGGACAGGTGAGTAGAAAGTTCCCGTTCTCCGTGTGTTATGACGGATAACACACGGAGAACACACGTGTGCCATACACACAGCTCACCGAGGACAATCCGCATCTTTGACACGTCCATGAAACATGTGCGTGATTTTCACGGGCGTGTGACAGAGGCCTTAAAGAAGTGACCTGTCACTTCATCTTTTTTACACTCCAAGAGTTTGAAAACCTGCTCTGAAAACCTGAAAAAACTCATTGTTTGCACAGCTAAATGAATTTTCCATTGAACTGAATAAGAAGAGTGTTCATAGCTTATTTTGTGTAAAACTTTACAGCAGATTTGCTTCAAATTCCTCCCTTAAATTCTCAGTGTGAACTTACGCTAGCCTGACTGAATTTAATCAATCTTTTTTCACAAACCTAAAAATTCAAAAGTTCATAAACAATTCACAAAAAGCACAGTGTATTATCCACATTCTATTCCTCAAAGCTATTATCCAAAATACTAGTATTTTTCTCTTTAAATCTGAGAAGTGATTTCTAACCATTTCTAACCCTTTACAATGCAATTTTTCAGAATTATAGGGAACGGGCCCTATCTTAAGGAGCATTTACATTAAGGCTATGTACTCCCGTTGCATTTTTCTGTGCAGAAAATCTGGCAGGAAAAAAGCAGCTGAAAAAACGTGCATTTTATATTCCGTTTGCGCATTTTTTCACAAGCTTTTTTACATGCTTCTTTTTGTGCGTTTTTGAATCATGGTGACAGTGGGGGTTCAGGTGCTGTATTCTATCTCTGCTCGGAGCAGTGTCAGCAGTTTAACCCTCCTGAATGCTGCAATCAGTGCGATCATAGCATTCAGAAGGCAGGAAGAGGAATCGCTTACCTGTCCCTGGCGATCAGGTCCCTGTAATGCGCTCACAGGAACCTGATTGCTGCCTTAGGGCTCATGCACACGTAACTGCTTAATATTCTGCAGCGATTTGACAGCACATGTGCACATCAAATCGCTGCAGAAACACTGCATAATGGATGCAGTTTTTGTAGAAAAAAGACGATTTCATGCGCTCTGGCTGCTGCCCCCACCATAGACCGAGTGTGAGCTGCATCCATAGCGGACGGAATAATTATCATGCTCATTTTATGAATGCACAGATTTTGTCAAAATTTTAGCACCCAAATCTCTGTGTTCATAAAAGCAACGTGCGCACATATCATGCCCAATCTACATAGATTGTATAGGGGACGCAGTATGCATGCATTTACGCTGCAGTGCAATACGCAGCGTAAATGCATGCAATTACGCAACGTGCACATGAGCCCTTAGGCTATGTGTGCACTTTTTATCTGCGTTTCCACAGCGTTTTTAACTGCAGCACTTTAATGCCAAAATGCATGCGTTTTGATTTTCAAGCAAAGTCTATGGGAAATGGGGATTTCTTGTGCGCACAATGCTGTTAAAAACGCAGCGTTTTAGTTGCAGAAAATTTGGCAAAAACTCAGCGTTTAAAGAAGCAGCATGTCAATTGTTTTTGCCATTTTGGCAGCTTTTTTGCTAACATTGGAGTCAATGAGAAGTTGCAAAACGTAATCTACTTCAAAATTCTAGCTTTTAAAATGCTTTTTTGATGCAGAAAGCATGCTTTTTGGACCAATTAAATGCATGCGTTTTTGACTGGCATGATATGTCCCTTTACATACACACATAGTCCGACAATTAAATTTATGAAAATCAATAAATAAATGTAATTGTATGCATAAATATTAGCACACAGTTATCATTTTCATAAAATAAGCCATTTTTTGTATGATTTTAATCTTGATATTTGTTATCATTTTTTTCCTTTTTTTTTTAAAGTGTTTGTATGTTTGAACTTTATTTAGCATTGTATTTGTAGTCAAAACGCATCTGATTTTAAGCAGTGAAAAAGCATGTAAAACGCGGTAATACGCGGTATAAACGCAAGCGTATTTATAGCGTTGTAGTGGTCAAAACCAAATTTGACAAAAAACATTTCTGCCAGAGGATGCTTTTTGAACTGCAACAACCTCGACACAAAGTGCGCACATAGCCTTAATGTTAACTCTAGGTTACTGAGCTACGAAGAGCCTCACACACCATGCTGTATGCATAGTGTGAGGTGAATTTCTGCGATATAATCCACTTAAGTGATAAAACTTTGCAGGGGATTATAGAAAAACAAGAAATAAGTGCAGAAAGAATTGACATGCTGCTTCTTTTTCAGCAACAAAATCTGCAAGAGAAAAGAAGCAGCATGTGCACAGCAAGTCAGCATTCTCATAGACTGTGCTGGCATGCTTTTTCCTTGCTTTTATTGATTAATAAAGCAAGGAAAAACGCATAAAAGAAACGCAAAAAACCCACCACGTGGGCACAAGGCCTAACACTTTTTTTTAAATGTGCTTCTATGTGCAAAAATAATTCTACAACTGATTTTTTTATTTGAATCCGTCACTCATTCCAGTGCGATAAAAAAGAAAGTAGGAGAAATATTCATGTTTGGAAAACTATAAAGTACATTAGTTGTGCTTGTGCTAACCCTCTCATATATTTGTACTAAGAGGAAGTCAAATTCACCCAGTGGTAGTCATAAATTATTAGTAAGAATATGATCAGATCCCTTTAAAATAATGCAAGAAAAATTTTTTTGTCACCAATAATGTTGCTTAATCAAATATATAATCTTTAAGCAACAGATTTATTGTGATGCTGAAAAAAGGATGGTTAGGCTGTGTCCGCACTTTCCATTTCCACCTGCGTTTCAGGTGCTTTTTAGGTCCGTTTTGAACTGCAGCGTTTTCATGCCAAAAAGCATGCATTTTGATTTTCCATAATAGTCTATGGAAAATGATGATTTTCTGTCCCCACTTTGCGTTTCAAAATGCTGTGTTTAATTTGCATATTTTGTGGCAAAAACCATGCGTTCAAAGAAGCAGCATGTCAGTTGTTTTTGCCATTTCTGCTGCGTTTTGATAACATTGAAGTCAATGAGAAGTATCAAAACGCAAGCAAAATCAAAATTCCAGCGTTTTACCTGCTTTTTAGCTGCAGAAAGAATGTGTTTTGGACTACATAAACGCATGCTTTTTGTACATCAAAATAATGAAATGATATGTCCTTTACACACACACATAGTCCGACATTTAAATTACTGAAAAATATTAATTCATTGCTATTTGACCGCTAAATAGTAAAAAAAACGCTATAATTTTATGAAATATAACTAATTTCTTTATTTTTTCATAAATTATATATGTGGACCTTTTTTTCTCTTTTTTCATTATGTTTGACTGTTTAAACTTTATTTAGCAGTGTCTTTATGTTCAAAACGCATCTGTCAAAACGCTATTGAAAAGTATGTAAAAAGCGCTAAAAACGCACCTAAAACGCGGTAAATACGCATGCGTTTTTAGCGCTATTTTGTGGTCAAAAGCAACTATGGGCAAAATCAATTACTGCCAGAGGGTGTGTTTGGAACTGCAAGTAGGACGACGCAAAGTGCGGACACAGCCTAATAATTCTTATATTACCAAATTAAAAATTTTACAAAAATGAACAAATAAAATTATTATAATTATTAAATTATTTTTCTCTGCAGCAGTCAAGGAAGGTTTTTATGATCAGAAGTATAAATATTTGTAAAAAATATAACTATTAACTTTAAGGCTAAATGTCCGCAATGAGTATTTTGTGTGGTTTTTCTCATACATATTTTCAGTGTTCATAAAGTGGAAGGGGATATACAAATGTTCTGCCCACTGTCCTTCTTTTTAAGCAGTGTAAACCGACCTGTGTGTTTGAAGCCACAACATATCAGTTTTTTTTGCAGTATATATACATTTTATTTGCAGATTTTCCACATAGCCTTCAATAGAATAAGGCCGGAGTCCCACTTGCTAGTGCCTCGCGTGTAACTCGCGCGAGTCTCTCATTGAATCACCCGGCATGGCCGCACACTATGTTTACAGGAGCGTCTGAGCTGCATAGAGATACATGCAACCGACCCGCTCCTGTCAGGGGAGTGTGCGGCCATGCCGGGTTCTAACATGAGAGACTCGCGCGAGTTACACGCGAGGCACTAGCAAGTGTGATTCTGGCCTAAGGAACATCTACTGATAAAAAGTGCATTATTTTTTTAGCGCGCTTTTTCAATGGAAATGTTCTAAAAACTCAAGTAATCCGTGCTTGACTTTATCAATGTAGTTTTATAAACTTAGTTAACACTAAGTGGGTATATATATATATATATATATATATATATATATATATATATATATAAGTAATTTTATTTGAAATACAACATACTAAAAGGAGTCAAATAAAGCTCAAAAAATATTGAAATAAGCATGTAAAAAAACGCAGTAAAAAAACAGCAATGAAGAATAATCAAGTACCCTAATTTAGCTATTTGGGGCAAAAGTACTACAGAAAGTTGGTAACATAAAAAACACACAAAATATTCATCATGGGAGCAAAGTCTTAGGCTATGTGCGCACGTTGCGTCGGAGTACCTGCAGTTTATTCTGCACGTTTTATTTCCCTTGGTTTTTGACCAAATGGCTTTTGGCCATTTTTTAGCGCTAAAAACGGATGCGTATTTACCGCATTTTTAGTGCGTTTTCAGCGCTTTTTACCTGCGTTTTCACCTGCGTTTCTGCAGATGCGTTTTGTAGATCAAGACACTGAGAAATAAATTTGGAATAGTCAAAAAGAATGAAAAAAGAGAAAAAAAGGATAAAATTACCTTTTAATAAAAATATATGGAACATTATCAATTTTAATGAAATAATAGCGGTTATGCACATTTTAACAGAAAAATAGGTAAAGTTTAATATTTTTTTATCATATAAATTTTCGGTTTTTGTGTGTGTGTAAAGGAACATTATAACCCTTTAATTTTATGCCAGAAAAGCATGCGTTTTTGAAGCCAAAAACGCAATGGAAAAGCAGGTAAAAAGCATGAAAAATGCAGGAAAGTTGATTTTGGTTGCGTTTTGCCATTTCTCATTGACTCCAATGTTAAGCAAACGCTGCAGAAATGGCAAAAACAACTGACATGCTGCTTCTTTTTCAGCATGGTTTTTGACCACAAATATGCAAATTAAACGCTGCTGAAAAAAAAGCAAAGTGCAGACAGGATTTCTGCTTTTCCCATAGACTTTGCTGGCAATCAAAAACGCATGCGTTTTAGCGCAAAAACGCTGCTGCTAAAAACGCTGCAGAAACGCGGAAAAAAACGCAACGTGCGAACATAGCCTAAGGGTCCACCTGAGCATTTACTTACATTTTAGTACTTTTTTTACATTAAAAAAAAAGATTATTATCTAGATGCAATGCACATGAATTTGGTCCAGCCCTGTTCACATGCTACATAAAATTACTGCAGGGTCTTGCCTGCATTATGGAAAAAAAAAATCATCAGGAATGAGTATCATGCTACGTACATAATCTTGAGAATTCTGCTTAGCCAAACAAGGATTATCACTATTTAATAGGTTTGATCCTTAAAAGGGTTGTCCGGTCTAAATCAACAAGTCTGCCATCACTCTATGTGACTGCAGACTTGTAAATCCTCACATTGCGCGCACTGCACTGTGAGGATTCTCCAATGTCAGAGCCAGGAACGGCAGTCACGTGACCTCGAGTATGCATTATGTATATTCATGAGCAAAATTTGACTTGATGGACATGGCCTTGCTCAATTCAAATGTACTGATCAAGGCCGGGAATATGCATAACGTATACTCGCGGTCACGTGACCACCGTTCCCAGCTCTAACACCGGAGAATCCTCACAGCTCACAATGTGTGCAATGTGAGGATTCATAGGTCAGATGACTTTTGGATTTAGACTGGACAACCCCTTTAATCCTTAGATCAGCAGTACAGAAAGCCATGGAAACCATAGGGTGTAGGGGTGACATGACAGTCTGGAGGGTAGGGAGTTGATAGGGTTAAAAGGTGATGGTTAGTATAGGAATGAGGAAAAAGAAGGTGATTGGTTAGGGGGTGGAGTGCGGTGGTAGGACAGGGGGAGCTTCATGGGATATATAAGAGGAATTGGGGTAAGTTACCTCCTCTTGCACTTCCTGGATGACAACTTCCCACCCACCCACCCTCCTTTCTATTGTGTATTGTTATTATTGTTGTGTTTATATGCATGTATAATTATTCAATTTTAAAAGAGGCATTATGTAAAAAAAAAAGAGAGAAAAGTAAGGAGTGGAGAAAGTGTCTTGTATAAAAAAAAAAAAACAAAAAAACAAACAGGAGGAAAAGAAAGAGAAAATATTTCTTTGTGGTTTGTGATGTATATTGTCATTTGGGGATTCTTGTAAATGGGTGAATAAGATGGGTGGTAATGTGGGAGTATATGTATATGTGTATGATGTGTATGATGTATATGTGAATGGTCAGCATAAATAACAGGGATTATGTCCTTTGTCACCGCAGCGGGGTTAGGTCTGGTCCAGAGGAGCTTTAATTGTTACTGGTTTTTGGATGGAGAGCCACTGGGGAAGGTTCAGTGGCTCCGGTTACTGGTGACTTGCAGGTACAAGGTTGTCTGCAGGGTGGAGGTATTGCTCCGTTGGTGATCAATGCCTCATATATGGGTCAGTGTTGTTGCCAAGGTATATATATTAAAGAGTTGATGGTTGCCGGGGAGTCACAGGTGGCTACAGTGGCCCAGGTGACAGGTAATTGAAAGCACAGGAGTTTTTGGTTTCGGTAAAGGTATTACTCCTTTGGTGACTATTACCTCATTTATATATGCGACCATTGTTACTGTCAGTGATCCCTTTTGGTTAAATGGTAATCGTAGGAGGAGTCACTAGTTGGGTTTATGGTTCTGGATCCAAGGGCAGTGCAAGCACGGGGTTCTGCAAGGTACGGTTGTTTTGATCCGTAGGTAATTAATACCTCTTATCTCTGGGCTGTCGGTTGCGGTCGGGAATGTTGTTAGATTAAAGTCGCTAACGGGCTTGAAGGTTTTAAGTTCACAGTTACTGTTGTGCACATGGGGATTGATCCATAGGTGATTGATGCCTCATATCTCTGGGCTGGTGGTTGTGGCCGGGGAGGTTGTTAGATTACAGTTGATAAAAGGGTTTAGGGTTTGAGGTCACAGTTACTGTTACGCACATAGGAGATTGATCTGTAGGTGATTGAGGCCTCATATTTCTGGGCTGGAGGTTGCGGCTGGGGATGATGTTGGGTTGGAGGTAAAGAGTAAGGTGTAGGGTTCGAGGTGCAGTATTATTATTGTTATTATTATTATTATTTATTTATAGAGCACCATTGATCATTGATGCTACTTGGGGGGTTTAATCCATAGGTGATTAATGCCTCCTATCTCTGGGTTGGTGTGTTGTGGCCAGGGATCGTGTTCTGGTGGTGGTATATGGCTTCTTCTGAACCGGATTTACAGCAGGAGTAGGTTTGGTTCAGAGGCGGATTAATGGATAAGGTTGTTTGATTGAAGAGTCTCTTGTGGGATATAGCGGCTTCGGTTACAGGGATCTTGCAGGCATGGGGTCCTGCAAGGTCTGGGGTATTGATCCGTAGGTGATTAATGCCCCGTATCTCTGGTCGGTGTGTTGCGGCCAGGGATTGTGTTCTGGTGGTGGAGTATGGCTTCTGGACCGGACTTATGGCGGGGGTAGGTCTAGTCAATAAGCGATTTAACTGATAATGTTATTTGATTGGAGAGTCACTTGTAGGATATAGTGGCTCCGGTTACAGGGATCTTGCAGGCATGGGTCCTGCAAGGTGGGGGTATTGATCCGCAGGTGATTAATACCTCATCTCCGGCCCGGTGTGTGTTGCGGCCAGGGATCATGTTTTGGTGGTCGAAGGTGGTTTCTGGACCGGGCCTACCCAGGGTTACGTATTGTATTACGTACTTCATTATTGTTATGGTATTACCTATTGTTAAATGGTGGGGATGCCAATTGGACGGCCCCCCCTTTGTGTTAGTGTGTAAACAATAGGCAATAAAGGGCTGCTGTGGCCATTTCTACCAAGTCGCAAGCAGTGTCCGTGTATTATTGATAACGGGTAAGGGTAATTGGGAATAATATAGCAATCAACGACTAGAAATCCATCCTGGAAATGTCATGTAAATTGCACATCCAAGGCAATCCATGTGTCAGCCTTAAGCCCACTTTTCACGTTGCAATTAGTTGTACAATCGCATTTGCGATGTGACACGCCCAGGTTGCATATGGGATCTTATGAGATTTCACGTTGGTCGTTCATTTGCTGTCACATGAGCGTTAGTAGTCTATGTTAAATTGATCAATTTTGTGTGCGATCCTTTAGATCATGTGTTCTGTGACGTATGCATTGGGCACCTTTTTTTTTTTTTTATTTATTGACTTGCCAAGCATGTGTAATGTGTAGGGATGTGTTTTTACTATGTCATCTGCCATTCAGCTCTGCTACATGGCCGCTGACAGCAGACACAGACAGCCATGTAGCAGAGCTGAATGGCAGATGACAGCAGACACAGACAGAGCCGCACTGTCAGAATGAACTCGGGTGAACTTCACCCGACTTCATTGTCATGCTGCGGCTCTGTCTGTGTCGCGTCCTGATTAGCGGTCACCAGTGAAGGATTCACCGGTGACCGCTAATCTCCTAAATTACTGAAGTTAGCAGCCCTCTCTCATACTCACCAATCCCCGGCACTGCACGGCATTCACACTGCTCCAGCGGCTTTTACTGTTTTGAAAAAGCCGGCCGCCCATTAAACAATTTAGTATTCCCTGCTTTACCCGCCCACCGGCCCCTATGATTGGTTGCAGTGAGACACGCCCCCACGCTGAGTGACAGGTGTCACACTGCACCCAATCACAGCAGCCGGTGGGCGGGTCTATACTGTGTAGTGAAATAAATAATTAAATAATTAAAAAAAACGGCATGCGGTTCCCCCCAATTTTAAAACCAGCCAGATAAAGCCATACGGCTGAAGGCTGGTATTCTCAGGATGGGGAGCTCCACGTTATGGGGAGCCCCCCAGCCTAACAATATCAGCCAACAGCCGCCCAGAATTGCCGCATACATTATATGCGACAGTTCTGGGACTGTACCCGGCTCTTCCCGATTTGCCCTGGTGCGTTGGCAAATCGGGGTAATAAGGAGTTATTGGCAGCCCATAGCTGCCAATAAGTCCTAGATTAATCATGTCAGGCGTCTATGAGACACCTTCCATGATTAATCTGTAAATTACAGTAAATAAACACACACACCCGAAAAATCCTTTATTAGAAATAAAAAACGCAAACATATACCCTGGTTCACCACTTTAATCAGCCCCAAAAAGCCCTCCATGTCCGGCGTAATCCAGGATGCTCCAGCGTCGCTTCCAGCGCTGCTGCATGGAGGTGACCGGAGCTGCAGAAGACACAGCCGCTCCGGTCACCTCCACGCAGGTAATGAAGACAGCCGCGCGATCAGCTGCTGTCACTGAGGTTACCCGCTGTCACTGGATCCAGCGGTGGCCGCGGGTAACCTCAGTGACAGCTCAGCTGATCGCGCTACTCACCGCCGCTCCTATCACCTCCACGCAGCAACTGAGGTGAGTAGTGCGAACAAATGTGTCAAATGTGAACACAACCCAAGTAATGTAAATGTCACAAATGCAAAATAACAATTGAGCGGACAGTGCATTATTATGCCTTTACAAACAGATACATGAAACCTTGGATTAAGAGTAACTTGGTTTGAGAACGTTTTGCAAGACAAGTAAAGCTTTTTAAAAAGGTGTAACTTGGTTTAAGAGCAATGATTTGCAGTAAGAGTAAATACTCACCGTGCACGCTTCCGGTTCCGTCCTTTCACGGCGCTCTGACCTGCTCTGGAGGTAACTTTCTGTACATATGCACTATATACTGTATACAGTATAACATTGTACTGTATATACTATATAGCATGTCTATCAATTTGCATTTGTGGATACAGTATAGTACTTTCTTTCTTCTAACCAGTATAGCACGTTGCTTGTACTGTAATCTAATTGCCTGCACAGTATTCCTACCCCACATTTGGTTTAGTTCTGCCTTATTTTGGGGAGAATAGATTTTGGGTTAGATTTTTTTGTGTACTGTACTAGAATAAGGATTGTCATATTTATACATAATTCTCTCTCTATAGTTCACCTCTCGCACACCAACAATTCTATTGTAAGCTAAAGTGCAGATTAATGTTTTTACTGTACTGTACTTTGTATTAGTGTACTGTAATAATTTTATGTGAATACAGTACATTACATTGTATTATAGTAATAAGTTTGTATAAATACAGTAAATATTTTTGGGCTGTGGAACGAATTGTCTGCATTTCAATTATTTCCTATGGGAAAATGTGCTTTAATATAAGAGTAACTTGGTTTAAGAGCTCACTCCCGTCCAAGGTTCCACTGTATATCAATGAAGAATCAAGTTCAAAAGCATATAAGTAAGAGAATACATGTTTTATTAGATGAACAACATAAGTAAAAATAAAAATCAGTATAGTTAAAAACAGAATGACAATGGTCAAAGAGATGACACATCAAGTATAATATTATAAGCAGTATAATAATATATGTGATGCGTAGTGAAAATGTCTTACAGGAATGTGACATCAATGCATACTGATACAGGTATAATATCTGAAATAAATACATGCATATTCATGAGAAACCACATAGTATGGTAGATGGACAAACATTAATATAATATAAACCAGATAATATTTGAACAGAACCTTTGTGGATCAAGGTAAAATGCATAAAACTAATGTTAATCAACATCATTTTTTATATAACTTACATAAAAAGTCATAAGCTATTGAATGGACACGGTATTATTATGTTTCCACAAAGGCATGGTTTTTCAAATTCCTAACAAACCTCACAGACAAAAATATTGTCATTTGCTCTATCGAATGCAATTCTCCCCTTGAAGCATTATTTCCCCTTTGAGCCTTACACTATCATACAAAGGAGTCTATAATCATGTTAAAAAGCTACGCAACCTGCATGGAGTGCATGTGAAAGAAATTAAGATAACATGAAAGTATGAAAAAATATGCAACTTTGGTGTCGTAATGGTACTGACGTGGAGAATCATATTTTTAGGCATTTTTTCCTCCAGAATGTACATGAAAAAAATGACACCCCCCCAAACAAAACCAAACAATTGTGGAATTGCATTTTTTTCTTGCAATTTAATTGTTGAATTGATTTTTTTTTTCATTTCCGCTTACAAATTATGAAAAAATGGATGGTGTCATTCAAAAGTACAAACAGTTCCACACAAACAAGGCCTCCAATGGCTTTGTCAGTAGGAAGATAATAAAGTTATGACTTTTGGAAGAAGGGGAAAGAATAACGGAACACAAAAATGAAAAACTACACTGTCCTTAAGGCAGGTTAAACTGGACACATCATGATATTGTCACTTCAGAGCAGAATAAAATGTAATTTTAGCATTTCTCATTTCCATTTCAGAAATATTAGCTAGTAAGGTATAGGTTATAATTTATGTTAAGTCTAAAAAGAAATTAACAAAGATTTGACTCTGGGGACAAAAGAATACACCTCCACAATAGATTAATGAAGACTTTCTCTGAAAGCTTTCGCATAGAGTAAATATTACTAAGGCTATGTCCGCACTTTGCATCGTCCTAGTTGCAGTTCTAAACGCATCCTCTGGCAGAAATTGCTTTTGCCAAAGTTGCTTTTGAGCACAGAATCGCGGTAAATACGTATGTGTTTTTACCACGTTTTAGCTGCGTTTTTAGCACTTTTTACATGCTTTTCCATTGCGTTTAGACAGATGCGTTTTGAACATTAAGACACTGCTAAATAAAGTTTAAACAGTCAAACACTATGAAAAAAAGTGAAAAAAAGGAATACATCTTTAATTATTGAAATCATAACGAAATTAGTTATATTTAATATAATTATAGCGGTTTTATACTATTTATCGCTAAAATAGCAATAAATTAATATTTTTCATTAATTTAATTGTCGGACTATGTGTGTGTGTAAAGGGACATATCATTTCATTATTTTGATGTCAGAAAAGCATGCGTTTATGTAGTCCAAAACGCAGTGTTCCTGCAGCTATAAAGCATGTAAAACGCTGGAATTTTGATGTCTCTTGCTTTTTACAACTTCTCATTGACTTCAATGTTAGCAAAACACAGCCCAAATGGCAAAAACAATTGACATGCTGCTTCTTTGAACGCAGAGTTTTTGCCCAAATGTATGCAAATAAAACGCTGCATTTACAAACCCAAAGTGCGGACAAGAAATCACCAATTCCCATAGACTTTGCTAAAATGAAAAAAGGCATGCATTTTGGCATGGAAACGCTGCAGTTCAAAACGCTGCAGAAAAGCAGGTGAAAATGCAAAGTGCGGACACAGCCTTACACCTTTTTAATGTCATTCTCATAGAAGTCAGTGTGGTGGGAGGAGAATACAGATGAAATGAAAGGAGAACTGCAGAGGTGTTTGTGATGAGAAAAATGTCAGCTGTGTTCCATTTCTACCATACTGACTCACCGTCAGATGAAATATGAAGGTTTGTAATCTTTGCTCTATTTAGTGAGGAGAATATTACATCAAATCCCACATCTGTTACTAATACAATGTGTAGCTGCATGTTCATAAAACAATGAGAAAATGCCCTGCAGTAAGTAAGGAAATTAATAGTAAAAGTACATGTAAATAATATAGGGTACCAAGTTGACACGATTTTGTTCAAAAAGCATAAAAGCCATTCCACTGCAACAAGATGTTCCCAATCAGGACAGTCAATTATCTAATGTCTATCATTACATGTCTCATACTGAGAAACCTGTTCTAAGCTATTGTGGGGTATGTTATTTTTTCCTCCTGTATATTGCTACCTGCTTATGATTGGTCAAAATCATACAGGGGAAGAAGTACATGTCCCCAGTGAAAAATCTCTGGTAACATCCCCTAAGCTTTATAAGCTAAGATCTCTAATGACTCACCTCTAAAAGTGCCACCAGGTTTCAATAGACAGGGAAAAAGCAGGACCCAAGGCTGACTGTTTTGTACCTATCCATGGAAAGGAATATAAACACATAGCTCAGCCCAGAAAGGGGGATCCATGCCCCTATATGTACAAAGTGGAAGAACTTAAAGCAAATCTGAAAAAAAGTGGGTCAGCATATCTGTTGGTATTAGTGCCATGTGTAAGTGCATGTTCACACTGTGACCATTAACAGACAAAATCTAGGCTAAAAGCAATGACCCAAAACCCTGCAGTAAGTAAACAAATAATAATAGTACTTTTAAATAAAATATGGTACTTAGTTTACACTATTTTGATAAAAAACAACACATAAATGCCATCCCATTGCAACTAGGTATACCCAATCAGGATGGTCCTATATCTAATGTCTATCATTACATGTCTCATTCTGAGAAACCTCCTTCACGTTATTGTGGAGAGTTTAATTTTTTCCCCTGCAAATTGCTATCTGCTTATGATTGGTCAAAATCATAAAGGGGAAGATGTTCACGTCCCCAGTAAAAAATCTCTGGTAACGCCCCCTTGACTTATAAATTTTAGCCGAAACTTTATAAGCTAATATCTCCACAAAAGAGAGGAGAAATTACAATTGTTAAACTGCATTTTACTCAGCTCTGCAAGTGCTATTCTGGGATGTAGCCAGTTTTGCGTGTTACATTTATTTAAAGTCTTCTTTAAAGGAAAGAAATAAACTGAACTCTGCAACCTGGAGGGGTTTTCATTGAACCGCTATCACTTTGCTTCCCCTGCTGTGTTTACCAGGAATCATATGCAGTACTCTACTCTAACATGATGACCTATGATTTTATTTATAAAGTGCCTTAGGTCAGTGCTTGCTATCCTGTGACCATGTCAGCTACCAGTTTACAGTATTACAGGCTGAGGTCACAGTCTTTTTCTTTGCTCAGGCTGATTGCCTGTTTCTCAACACCTGCCTTATACATGACAGCTCTGTGTCCTCATAAATTATAAATCATGTGCCTTCTGTCCTGATGCTTTGGGACAACCACAAAGTTAGAAACTGTTCTGTAACTTTAGAACATGAAGTGTTGGATGAGACAGCTGAGAGAAAATCAGACATACATCGCCGCACCAAGGTCTTCAAACTTTTTGTATGAAGAAAGAATCAGATTAGAATGTAATTACTGGTAATTAGAGAATTAGGACTATGTTAAGTAGCATATTGGAGAAGAAGAATGATTCGATTTCATTTTACAGTAAGGAGATTGCTGATTGATCGAACATGCAGGCATCATCAATCATGTGATTGTATATGGCCGCTATGCTCTTTTGCAGTTCTTTGATCTAAGTTGCAAGGTCATTGGCACACATGAGCCACTAAAGCATGCAGAAGTTATTGGTGAAGTCTAATCTTTACAGTTAGATTCAGTTACAATGTATCCTGATGCAAACAAAGCAATTATTCATTATGGTTGCTGCCATCCTTATAGTACGCATTAGGCCAAAATTAGAAGTCGTCACTAGAGGATCTTTAGATTTCGTTAATTTTTCAAGATTCAATATAGGAAAGAATTTTCCAAGAATGTTAAAAAATATTTAAAGTTTGTGTAACATGCAGAAAATGTTATTTACAATCAAATATATAGAAATGTTTTTATTTACAGAAAAAAAATATAATTACGCCTTTCACAAAACCATTGTAGACACTTGCTTACGTGGCAGCATACAGTAACCTCTGGCATTGACTGTCCCATCATGATACATGCAATGGTATTTACTGCTGTGGTTATCAATGCGAAAAAAGGTGCAGGGAGCCACATATTTCACCCTCTGCATTACAAAGGGTGAAATTCCCAGCTACATCCAGAGCATAAATTGACAACTTGAGGATCTTAAACCTGAAACTCCTGTGCTGTAGAATGTGCATGAGATTGCGTAAAATTAGTGATGGGTGAATAGCAAAATATTCGGGATCAGATTATTCGTGCCAAGTAAATCTTACTATTCATGTATTTGTACCGAATAAAAAACAATACAAATAAATGGGAATATTTTTCCAAGGAGGTCTGGGAGGGCTGTGAAAATGCTGCAGTGGATGGAAAAGTAATGAAACTGAAAGGGAACAGCATGGGGAAGATGCCTGGATGCATTTCTGACTTACATTTGGTTTCTGGTAACAATGTTGTCAGAGTATTATGACACTTTTTTGGCGCGACAATAAAAGCTGCAAAGCCAAATCTAAATTGCATTTTACAGGAAAAAAAATGTTCGGCAACATTCTTTGCTGTATAATGACTTGTGTATAGGCAAAATAAAAAGGAGACAAAAAAAATCCTCCCCTTTAACTCATGTTCACACATAGCATTTTTGCTTTTGTTTTTCTCATTGCTTTAATCCTATAAAAAAGAGTTCACCAGGAAATGTAATTGTAACATTTTACTACTTTATCCGGGCATGTGGCATATGGCGTGTGTGTGTGTGTGTGTGTGTGTGTGTGTATGTGTGTGTGTGAGTGTGTGTGTGTGTGTGTGTGTGTGTGACATGGTAAGACAGCTCTTGTTTAACATGTGAATAACTGTATTAATCTATGCTTGACTGGACTGTAATTAGGAATGTTTGGTTGATTATTGTATCAACAGGTATAAAAATGCAGCCCAAAAATCTCTCCTTTAATGACACAAGCTCTCCCTACACTAACTCTGGACACACTGCACACAAGATGGCGATCTCATTTATTTTTTTATTTTTTTAGCCTCCTCCCTCTCTCCACCATATCTACTGACCGACTCCTCCTCTACCATATCCACAGAATCATCATATGGCCGTAATTCTTGGAGGGCCATAAAACGGTACTATCTTATACATTTGGTAGGGCATCATGGTGGCTCAGTGGTTAGCACAGCCATCTTGTAGTGCTGGGGTCCTGGGTTCCAGTCCCTATAAAGGACAACCTCTGTAAGGAGTTTGTATTTTCTCCCCGTGTTTGCATGGAAGTCCCCCCATATTCCAAAAATAGTACTTAGATTGTGAGCCCCTATGGGGACAGTGATGATAACATCTGTAAAACGCTGTGAACTTAATAGCTCTGTATAAGTGAGTAAAAAGATATATTTTTCGAGAGCCCTCTCTTTTATATTTGGGAGGGACCTCACTCACGTTGTGGTGCATATTTGTATGTTCTAGATTTATCTGTACTAAATGATCTTTGTTTTATACCAGTAACTAGTGTTGAGCGGACCCGGATCTGAAAAATCCGGATCCGCACGGTTCGAGGTTCCGATCCGAGTCCGACCAGTACCCGGGATCCTGGGTGCACGATCCGTTTTTTTTCTCTCTCTCTCTGTCTCTCTCTCTCTCGTCCCGGATCCGACTCCCCATTCATTTACATAGCCGCGGATTACGCGGAGGCAACCCGATCCGGATCTGTCGGACCCGGATTATAGCCGATCTGCTCAACTCTACCAGTAACACATTCTTTAATTTTTGTAATAGGTTTTGTTTTGTATGCCATGAATTAATTACCTTTCAAATAATGTTTTTCAGAATGCCTACACTGTTTTCTCCAATAATCAATAAGATTAGTTTTTCTTGCAGAAGCTTTGTTTTTCATTGTAAATTGAGAAAATCCACTTACAACCTTCAGACTTCCTTCAATTTTCCTTGATTGTTTTTTTTTTATATTTTTATTTGCTAGATGTTTTAGGAGGCACAGAATCCACAACTTAAGTTTGTATACTGGATGTATTTAATAAAGACCTGTTTTCTTTTCATTATTCCTCCCAGGCCACTGTCAGTAAAATTTAGCTTAGAAGCTACAGAAACACATTTTGTCCCTACGAATAAGTTATGGAAAGCAAGGGCCTTTATTGTGGATAGTTGGGAAAGAGAGTAACCTGTGTCAGTCAAATTTAGCTCAAAAGTGACATACAAAATTTGTCCTTTTAGGAATAAGTACGGATGAGCAAACCTAAACTGTAAAGTTCGGGGTACGTAATGAACACCTTGTGTTCAGTGTTGAACCCCAAACACAGACTTTTGACTGTATGTCCAATTCCTGTTCAGATTTTGTCACCCAAATAAGGCTTGTGTGTATCGTAGTCCGACTTTCCGCCAGTCAGGTCACCAGAGGTCATATGGTGGGAGCCCGACTGTGACCTCTGGTAAATTGAGTGAAGTCACTGCCCACAGTCGGGCTCTTCCTCAGCTCTCCATGTTTCCCAGAGCCTGTAGAGAGCAGATGTGTTTTTTCTCTCTTCAGGCTCCAGATGTAGCATAGCTGAGGATCATCGTAGGACTTTGTATGGATTATGTTGGATCTTCAAGTGAGTTTTGGGGGTAAGTAAAGGGGTGAAAGATGGTGTGTGTATTTTATTTCAAATAGAAAACAGCTGTCAATAACCCCCTGATTTCCACCGCACCACATCTGAAACGCTAAGAAGGAACGATAGCAGTAATTTTAGTATTATCCCTTTAAAATGGTGTTTTTTTGGTTCAAAAGTAGGTAATTTAATGCAATCAACCCTGCCTAAATGGCTTTTTTGCAACACTCTGTAGCCCTTTCTTCATAACGTCTGAAAATGCTAACAAGGAATGATAGCAGCGGTTTTAGCATTATCCCTTTAAAATGGTGGTTTGCTTGGTTCAACAATAAGTAATTTAACGCAATCAACCCTGCCTAAATGTCTTTTCTTAACCCCTCTTTAGACCTATTCTATAAACATTGAAAGCACTAACAAGGAACAATAGCATCAGTTTTAGAATTATAAAATGGCGGTTTGTTTGGTGCAGCACTACTTTAATGCAATCAAACCTACCTAAATGCCTTTTTAAACACACTGTACCCTGCTCCAGAAATTCGCCCTGCAATATGCTCAACTAACAGCAATCTTATGATTTAGTCCTAAAAAGGGCTGTTTGTTTAATCTTCCAGCCAGTCCTCACACTAACCCTGCCCCTTCACTTTTTTCAAATATTCCTATAGCAGTAATGCAATACCATAGTTCCCTTATTCAATGTTAGCATTTTAGAGTGCAGCTGTATGTATTTTTGTAGTGCTTCTTCTCCAACATCAGCTCTCCCTATGCTCTCTATGGATAAAATGCACCTAAGGCCTCCTTCACACGTCCGTGTCTCCGGTTCGTGTTTTGTCCATTTCCTCACGTACCGGAGACACGGGCACATGTAGACCCATTAAAATCAATCGGTCTGCGCTCACGTGCGTATTCTGCCATGGACCGTGTGTACGTGTGCAGCATACGTGTGCCCATGTGCTCCACACGTAGACATGTCCGTTATTCTCCGGCATCACGGGTGTCACACAGGAAGCAAACGGGTTACACGGAACGCAAATGGACCAGACGGATGTGTTCCGTGTGACATGCACCGGAGAAAACACATGTGTCTGTGAGAAAAAAAAAAACTTTACTCACCTTCTCCAGCCCTGCTGTCACTGCCGCTGCTGTCACTTGCTTCCAACCGCCGCTCATTATGCTCATTGCATATTCACTTCAGTGCGACCGGAAGCAGCAGCAGCGGGGAGTCAGCAGGACCAGAGACCGAAGATCAGCATAGCGGACAGCGAAGCCAGGGACAGGTGAGTAGAAAGTTCCTGTTCTCCATGTGTTATCACAGATAACGCACGGAGAACACACGTCTGCCATAAACATGGCTTACGGAGGGCAAAACGCACCTTTGACACGTCCATGAAAAACATGCGTGATTTTCACGGACATATGAAAGAGGCCTAATATGGCGTTAGCAAGTCTTAGACCCAATAACGTGATTCGACCAGCCAATGAGAGTAATGACAGTAGCAATCCCAGCATGTTTAATGGCTGAAAATCAGGCTCCTAACATGTGGGTTGAAGGACTCAAATTTTGCAAGGTGAGGACCAAAATACTTGTCAAGTAACAAATATCTCGAATACTGTACTATTCATGCGTGTAATGAATAGTGCAGAGTATATTCACTCATCAATACTTAAAATATCATGCACTTTTAAAGCATTTTAAAACAACTTAAATCCCACTCATTTCCAGAATATCAAACTGATAAAAACGTGCATCCATTTGTATAATTTAAGATCTTGTTCACAGAATAAAAAAACAATGTCTGAGTTTGTGCATTCCAAGTGGAAAAGGATTTTGCAATACTGTTGAATAGCTGCAAAGAAATTTAAATTATAGATAAACTAATCATCAATGGCGTGTTTGGTCTTCCAGTAGAATATATATGCCACCATGAGGGGCTGCTGATAAGTCTTTGGCTTTACCCAGAAAGAATCGAGATAGGATGATGAAACTTTACATTTATTCCACATACTCTCCACTAATGTCAACACACTTCTTACATCAGTATTCCAAGTTCTGTAAGCCTGGCAAAAAGGAGGATTTTGGGTGAGCCTCAAACCAGGCATCCGTAGCAGCAATAGAATCAGAAATGGTGTGAAATTTGGTACCCTTGAGGTGTTTCTTCAGATTTGGAAACAGATGATAGTCGGAGGAAGCTAGATCTGGTGAATAAGTTGGGTGGTCAAGCAGCTGGAAGCCCAACTCTGCCAGTTTTGCCGTGGTCGCTTGTGCAGTGTGAGCAGAGGCGTTGTTTTGCAGGAACAAGATTGCTTTAGATAGCTTGCTGTGCCTTTTGGCCTTCAGAGCTGCCTTCAATTGGTCCAAAAGTTCAATGTATTACCTTGCATTGATGGTGGAACCCTTTTAAAGGAAGTGCACTAGTAGCACTCTCTCCTTATCTCAGAACACAGACGCCATCACCTTAGTGGCTGATTTTTGCTTTTGCACCCTGAACTTCTTTGGATGAGAAGAACCACTGTGCCTCCCCTCTTTTGACTGCTCCTTATCTTCAGGGTCATACAAATAAATCCAGGTCTCATACATAGTGACCAGTCGATCCAGGAAGTTCTTATCCGTCCAGAAACGGTGACAATTAGACTGGGAAGTTTTCACTCATATGCTTCTCTGATCTGTTGTCAAACATTTGGGGACCCACTTTGCAGATAGCTTCCTCATGTCCAAATGTTCGTGGATAATGACACAAACACGTTCAGCAGAAATCTCCATGATGTCTGCTATTGCTTTAGCTGAAATTCATCAATTCTCCAGTATGAGGTTGTGCACTGCATCAACGATCTCCAAAACAACAACCACTCTCGGTGGTCCAGGACTTTCCTCATTATTAGTGCTGAAATGGCACATTTTAAAATTGGCAATCCAGTTCTTAACTGTGGAATATGAAGTGCATTGATCCCCCAATGTCTGCAACATATCACCATAAATATCCTTTATCACTCCTCTGCTCTCATTTGCTGTGAATATCGCATTATCCTCCACCATTTTGTTTTCCCATGTGCATAGAACACTGTTGCCATAAGCAACAAACACAAAATTTTGAAAACATACTGTATAATAGACACATGAGGCTTTCATGTGATGTAACATTCATTATTATAGAAACATAAAAAGATCCCCAACTACATGGTGTTGCCTACATCAGCTGATTAAAATCCTAGGTACACTCTGCACCACACCCACTTGACACACCAGTGGACGGCCTGAGTGGAATAGGGTCGCTTACTTGGGGGGGTAGGTTAGGGGAGGTCAGGAGTGTTAGGAAGAGGGAGAAGTAGTTTGGAAGTTAAGGAGAGAGGAGGTCAGGAGCAGGGCTCCTAGGAAGCCATCTAGGTAGCAGACGGTGGTCTGGGCTTAAAGGAGCTGGACCCCCGGTCGCAGGGGATCGTGGCAAGGGACACAGAACTGTCGAAGAGGACAGCCAGCGGCCTTGTACCATCACCAGGCTGGGACCAGGGCATTACTGGGTACGTGGACCCTACGTCAGGAAGTAGCTTCAGTCAACCTGACAATTTACCCGACGAGAACGGAGCCTTCAAGATCCGCTCTCCACCCGCTCCAAAATTGGGGTACTAGCGCAACGAGGGGGATAGGACTTTCCACAAATGAAAAAGGAAAGACCTCGCATCACCTCCCATAGGTGCTCAGGAGAAATTAGATAGTCACTTAGAAGGTTATCTCCGGCACACTAATAATTTCCAATAGACCAAAAAATGAACGCAGTAGTTGGATATCAAAATCTCTTTCTTTTATTTTGTTAGTGCAAAACGTGAAAAAAAGGGGGTGCTGTACAATTGTCCGCCAGGTGTCGACGTTTCGGCTAACAAGCCTTCATCAGGTCTGACAGGCTATTTACATTATATACAAATGAGAAAACAAAACAAAGAAAGGAGATCAGTAATTTGTAATACATGGCTGCATTTGACATTTGATCATGCACTGATCTATGTACCTTTGTCTCTACCAATTTTGCCATCATCTATGTAATTCTATGTAATTTGACGTTCAACCTTAGCCTCATATACCCTGTCAAATGCAGCCATGTATTACAAATTACTGATCTCCTTTCTTTGTTTTGTTTTCTCATTTGTATATAATGTAAATAGCCTGTCCGACCTGATGAAGGCTTGTTAGCCGAAACGTCGACACCTGGCGGACAATTGTACAGCACCCCCTTTTTTTCACGTTTTGCACTAACAAAATAAAAGAAAGAGATTTTGATATCCAACTACTGCGTTCATTTTTTGGTCTATTGGAAATTATTAGTGTGCCGGAGATAACCTTCTAAAGGACTTTCCACAAAAACGGTCCAGAAAATCCCAAGCGTGAAACCTGAGAGCAAGCTCCAACACTTAGCCATAGTGGGGAACGGGACCCGACTTGTTCCATACTATCTGAACCAACAGAGAAGTAAACTTAGTGCCAGGAGGCAGGTCACGGATCACCAGGCAGCACCATTGGGGACGGGACCCGAACTAGCTCCCCTCAGCTGCAGCGGTATCCAGAGCTTTGGTTTATCCAGTTTTCGGTTTCCGCTTTATGGACTGTGTGAGTACGCAAGTGACCCCTTTATTCCCCACGGCACCCCCCGAACACCATCACCGAGTCCCAGGGCATTCCCCCCTACCCGTGAAGGGTTCCAACACCTGGCTGCCCCACTTCCATCATCCCGGGTACTCCCAACTGCAGCGGTGGTACTCCAACTTACCACATACCACGGGTGGCGTCACGAATTCTAACACAATCCCCTGTAAATACCCCCTTCAATTGAGTGGCCACACGACCCCGGGTCCGGAGACCCTCGAGCCACTGAGAACCCGGATCCGAGCAGTCCGGCTGCTGACACGGGGGCGGCACATATATATACATCAGAGAAAGTTGTACCACAGTATTCATGGCGGTAGCTTCTTGTCTTCCCTAACTTTTACCTTATCATTCCTACATATAAGGCCTGCTTTACATGTCCGTTGAAAAACACGTGTTGCAACATCCATTTTGTCCATCCATGTGGCCTTCCATGTGTATGTGTGTGTCACCTGTGTGTCACCTGTGTTCTATCCATGTGCTGTCCATGTGACATACATGTGGCATCCTCGTCACACGTACCAGACACAGACAAGCTGTGGTGCTGCCCATTTGTATCTTTGGAGATCCTCCCTCCATAAACCTGGAAGTTATATATGTGGCATGAGTTTAGTAAGTTTCATGTTTATCCCTTTTACTTTTTTGTAATTGTCTATATAGAATTTGTATTTTTTCCATTTCGCAACATCTTGTATACTTTTTATAAACACTGTCTGTTCTTTTGGATTAAATATACAAAATTGAATAGCTTCTTTTCTCTTGCTCTATATATGAACCCCAAACCCGAATAGCCTTATGCTATCTGAAACGGGTGTCCAATCTTAAACCCTTCACCCCCGGGTGATTTTCCATTTTTCAGGGTTTTTTTTCCTCCCCTTCTTCCGAGAGCAGTAACTTTTTTTTATTATTCTTTCAATTTTACCATATGAGGGCTTGTTTTTTGCGGGACGAGTTGTACTTTTGAATGAAACCATTAGTTTTACCATATAGTGTACTGAAAAATGGCAAAAAAATTCAAAGTGCGAAAAAATTGCAAAAAAGTGTGACTGCCCGTGTTCACTATATGGTAAAACTGATGTGTTGGTGTGATGCCTCAGTCAGTATGAGTTTGTAGACACCAAGCATTTATAGTTAAGAAAACAAAAACCAAGTATAGCGGACCTCAGATTAAACGTAATATACATGAACCCCATGAAATGCATACAATAACTTGTGAAAAATAGGGGGTATTAATCATGTTAGAAGTAAGGCTACTGTACCACAATTGTGAAAAAAGTATACAAATTTTTATTATTGCAAAGATACAAGTATTAAGATCACATGTGATAAACAGTTAATAATTGAACATATATGGTTAAAAACCAAGTCTAGATGAGACCGAAGGAGGAAAAAGAGGTCCCATGGAGGGAGACAGACTGCCCCCTAACCTAAGTAAGGGAAAGAGAGAGAGAGATGTCTAGATCCAGGGGGGACACATAAAAGTAAACCATAAGAGTTAAAGGGTATGTATAGTGCATATCCCTTGGACTAATGTAAACATGGAGTGCTTATACATTAAAGCAGTACCCACCTGGGTAAGGTCTGAATCAGGGCCAATATGAGCAACATAAAAAACCACTAATAGTACGTAGGTATAATCTCTAACAACATACAAGATAATACAGTGGTGGTGAAGTAGCACCTGAAGGATCTACCCGTGGTAAGTATAGCACCCAAGGGGGGAATCTGTCAGCCTCACATGATGACCCGGTCCCGACACGTGTTTCGCGTGTGCTTCGACGGGAAACCGTGACCAGCAGTGTGCCAGTGGTGGATAAATAGGGAGACGCAGGAGGTGGGGACTCGCTGTAACAATCACCGCTGTGTCCGGACTCAGCTGAGCGCGCGTGTACCTCCGGATACCGGCGCTCGATATGACTTCCGGGTTCCAGGAAAGCATCCCGGTGACGTCATACCCAGAAGCCATAGCGCCAAGGCCAGGCCAGAGTGCTCAGGAGCCCATGACAGCACTGAACAGCGGTGGCCATATTAAGTCCTGGGAGAAGTAAGGGCAAAAAGCACAATCAATAAAATAGTGACAGTCTTGACCAGAAATCAACAACAATGCTAGTAATAGATAGTAATACTTTTGATAATGCCTGGCAATTAGTAACATATAGTAGTAGTAGCATATTACAACAATAACCATAATGCTGATTGCAGCTGGTCAGAACAGTTCACAATACAATACAAACAATTGTTTTAAGGGAACAGGGGGGAGAAGTGAGAACTCCAGGACTGTTGGATATTCGGTCCATATCATCCATCTCCTACACAGGTGATATATTGTCCATCTCAGACATAGACAAGAAAAAAACTAAAAACAAGAAAAATACAAAAATACAAGAATTAATATCGATCACTGCTAAAATAAATATATATACAGGAGGCCAAAGGAAAAACCGGTGCCAAGACTTAGAGCATGAGATAAATACGATCCAGTAAAGAAACAAGGGGGCCATGGTAAACTAACCATGGTTTCACAGAGTGGGAGGAAGGATATGGAAAATATATACATATATCCAACAATGGTCGAACGAGAGTGACATTAGTGAAGGGGTAAGAAAGAGAGAATCCCTCACCTAAACCAACAAAGAATGTCACCCCAAGGCAAAAAATCCAAAGATATTTTCCTTAATGACCATAATCTCTCCGGACAAAGGGGAGGGATATAGTATATATATCAACGCAGATCCAATGAAAGGGAGGTATATTAGAGAAAAGGTGAAAATGAGAGTCTCTCATTTACCCATCAGGAGAAACCGTCCCAAGACGGAAAATCTACTGGTCTTCTCGTTGTGACAGTCGCTTCATGAGGTCACCCCCACGTATTCCAATGTGTATCTTATCAATACTACAAACCACTAAGCTAGATGGATCACAATTGTGCCTAAGCTTAAAGTGGCGTGGTAATGTCTTCAGGGTCTCGGTGGATTGGACCTCCGCCGCAATATCACGTACATGCTCATGTGTTCTCTTATGTAGTTCACGTGAGGTTAATTCAATGTATGTAAGTCCACATCCAGATGTGGCATGATAGATAACTCCAGCAGTACTACACGTGATGTAATGATGTATCTGGAATTGTCTGCTGGAGTTAGCTGCCAGGAAGGCGGTAGTACGTGTGATATTACGGCAGGCAAGGCAGGAGCCACAGGGGAAACAACCCCACTTGGGATGACCTGTATAGAAGGGCAGAGCCGATTTAGATAAATAATGGCTGTGAACTAACAGGTCATTCAGGCTCCTGCCCTGTCTGGCGGTCATAAGTGGATAATCACATGATTAATACCCCCTATTTTTCACAAGTTATTGTAACCAAGCATTTATAGGTTTACTTTTAACTAAGGGGTTAAAAAAATTCACAAGTTTGTCCACAAAAAGGCACACTTTTTGCACCAATTTCCGTGATTTGTAGCGTTCTTAGGTGGGCTTTGCACACTACGACATCGCAGGTGCGATGTCGGTGGGGTCAAATCGAAAGTGACGCACATCCGGTGTCGCAGTCGATATCGTAGTGTGCAAATCCATTTTGATACGATTAACGAGCGCAAAAGCGTCGTTATCGTATCATCGGTGTAGGGTCTGACATTTCCATAATGCCGGTGCAGCGACAGGTACGATATAGTTCCTCGTTCCTGCGGCAGCACACATCGCTGTGTGTGAAGCCACAGGAGCGAGGAACATCTCCTACCTGCGTCCCGTCTGCAATGCGAAAGGAAGGAGGTGGGCGGGATGTTTACATCCTGCTCATCTCCGCCCCTCTGCTGCTATTGGTCGCCTGCCATGTGACGTCGCTGTGACGCCGCACGACCCGCCCCCTTAGGAAGGAAGTGGGTCGCCGGCCAGAGCGACGTCGCACGGCAGGTGAGTGCATGTGAAGCCGGCGTAGCGATAATGTTCGCTGCGCCAGCAATCACAAGATATTGCTGCTGCGACGGGGGCGGGGACTATCGCACTCGACATCGCAGCATCGGCTTGCGATGTCGCAGCGTGCAAAGTACCCCTTATTTTTCAGGATCTATGGCTCAGTGATAGCTTTTTTTTTGCATCTTGAGCTGAAGTTTTTAATGGTACCATTTTTGCGCAGATGGTACGTTTTCATCGCCTGTTTTCGCATCTTGCGCAAAATATGCGGTGACCAAAAAACGAAGTTGTGGCCATTTACCAATCAAATGAATTGATTTTTATTTTGATAGATCGGGCATTTCAGAACGTGGTGATACCAAATGTGTGTATATTTTATTTTTTTAACCGTTTAATTTTGAATAGGGCGAATGGGGGGTGATTTGAACTTTTAGGTTTTTTATTTTTTTAAAACTTTTTTTTTACCTTTTTTTATTTTTCTAGTCCCCCTAGGGGACTATAAGGATAAGCAGTCTGATTGCTTGTTCCTTTCTGTAGATCAGAGCAGCATTGCTCTGATTTGCAGAAAAGCTGCTCTTCTCTCACCCCCAGTGCTTTGCCGGCTGTAAGACGAACAGACGAACTGACTCATGATAGCTACTGGAGTCATCATATGACCCTGTGCTACCATCGGAATAATAATAATATAATAATATTTATTTATTTATATAGCGCTGTTAATTCAACAGCGCTTTACATACAATGACAACTTTGTCCCAATTGGGGCTCACAATCTAGGTTCCCTATGAGTATGTTTTTGGAGTGTGGTAGGAAACCGGAGTACCCGGAAGAAACCCACGCAAACACAGGGAGAACATGCAAGCTCCTTGCAGATGATGCTCTTGGTGGGATTTGAACCCAGGACCCCAGCGCTGCAAGACTGCAGTGCTAACCACTGAGCCACCGTGCTGCCATCATGTGACTTCCGATGGTGCTGGGAAAGTGAATGCTTACTGCGGTTGACATGTACAGTGCACTGTGACATTTTCACAGCACGCTGTAAAGTTAACAGGCACGAGTGGGTAACAAATCCACTCATGCCTGATAGCCGTATGTTAGCTGTTCAAAACAGCTGACGTGTGAGCATCGCTGCCGGCTGCCGGTAGGAATTACAGTGACACAATCCATGATGTACCCAGTACGTCATGTGTCATGAAGAGGTTAAAGGCTACTAGATTATTTTTGCATAGGATTATTACCAGCTTACTTATTATCCGGCAGTTCTGAAATTGACCTGACGATAAGGGGGCTGTAGAGAGCAGTCTGATCCTGACAAATTAAGGATTCACTCTCTAAGCTCAGTGTTTGTTTATTTAAATTTCCTTTTATTATACCACATCTCTGTTCTATTTGTGTATATATCTGTGTTTCTTCAGATATTGTTATACCATGCCTGATGAAGAGACCTGAGAAGTCTCAAAAGATTTCTTTGTAACATCATTTATTTTATTGCAGTTAGCCATTAAAAGGTATCAGAACTGCAAGATTATAATTTTGTTTCTCTGCCTGAAAGCAATCAATTGGAAAGAAAATGCATTACACTGAAATTAATATTTTTTAAAGATGTGTATAGATAGACAGATGGATAAAGATAGATGTATGGATAGATTGGTGAATGAATGAATAGATAGATAGATAGATAATACCTACATAGCTGTATAGCCTGTACAGCTATTTAGCCAAATAAATAATGAAATTAAAAAAATGAAGTGGATTTCCCCTATTTGCGACAACTGGCACAGGTAAAGCAAACAATTGCAGGTTGCAACCCTCAGCTGTCACCTTTACCTTAGATGGTTATAAAAAATATGCGATCCCACACTTATTTTTTAAATTATTGAAATAAATCATTAAAAAAAAACAGCAGGGTGTACCCCCATTTTTCATAACTAGCCAAGGTACTGCAGACAGCTGGGGGCTGGTATTATGAGGGGGGGGAAAGGGCCATGTTTATCTGGCTCTTCCCAGCCTAAAAATAGCAGCCTGCAGCTTCCCCTGAAGTGGTGCATCCATTAGAGGTGCCAATTCTGGTGTTTAACCCAACTCCAGCACTTATTCACCAATTTGTTAAAAAAATCCATGAAGATCCAACGTACAGTCAGGGCCAGAAATATTTGGACAGTGACACAAGTTTTGTTATTTTAGCTGTTTACAAAAACATGTTCAGAAATACAATTATATATATAATATGGGCTGAAAGTGCACACTCCCAGCTGCAATATGAGAGTTTTCACATCCAAATCGGAGAAAGGGTTTAGGAATCATAGCTCTGTAATGCATAGCCTCCTCTTTTTCAAGGGACCAAAAGTAATTGGACAAGGGACTCTAAGGGCTGCAATTAACTCTGAAGGCGTCTCCCTCGTTAACCTGTAATCAATGAAGTAGTTAAAAGGTCTGGGGTTGATTACAGGTGTGTGGTTTTGCATTTGGAAGCTGTTGCTGTGACCAGACAACATGTGGTCTAAGGAACTCTCAATTGAGGTGAAGCAGAACATCCTGAGGCTGAAAAAAAAGGAAAAATCCATCAGAGAGATAGCAGACATGCTTGGAGTAGCAAAATCAACATTCTGAGAAAAAAGGAATTGACTGGTGAGCTTGGGAACTCAAAAAGGCCTGGGCGTTCACGGATGACAACAGTGGTGGATGATCGCCGCATACTTTCTTTGGTGAAGAAGAACCCGTTCACAACATCAACTGAAGTCCAGAACACTCTCAGTGAAGTAGGTGTATCTGTCTCTAAGTCAACAGTAAAGAGAAGACTCCATGAAAGTAAATACAAAGGGTTCACATCTAGATGCAAACCATTCATCAATTCCAAAAATAGACAGGCCAGAGTTAAATTTGCTGAAAAACACCTCATGAAGCCAGCTCAGTTCTGGAAAAGTATTCTATGGACAGATGAGACAAAGATCAACCTGTACCAGAATGATGGGAAGAAAAAAGTTTGGAGAAGAAAGGGAACGGCACATGATCCAAGGCACACCACATCCTCTGTAAAACATGGTGGAGGCAACATGATGGCATGGGCATGCATGGCTTTCAATGGCACTGGGTCACTTGTGTTTATTGATGACATAACAGCAGACAAGAGTAGCCGGATGAATTCTGAAGTGTACCGGGATATACTTTCAGCCCAGATTCAGCCAAATGCCGCAAAGTTGATCGGACGGCGCTTCATAGTACAGATGGACAATGACCCCAAGCATACAGCCAAAGCTACCCAGGAGTTCATGAGTGCAAAAAAGTGGAACATTCTGCAATGGCCAAGTCAATCACCAGATCTTAACCCAATTGAGCATGCATTTCACTTGCTCAAATCCAGACTTAAGACGGAAAGACCCACAAACAAGCAAGACCTGAAGGCTGCGGCTGTAAAGGCCTGGCAAAGCATTAAGAAGGAGGAAACCCAGCGTTTGGTGATGTCCATGGGTTCCAGACTTAAGGCAGTGATTGCCTCCAAAGGATTCGCAACAAAATATTGAAAATAATAATGTACAGCAAATGGCAATAAGGTTAAAATATAACTTTTAATTAAGTCTTATTAAAAACGACTCATGGTCTATTATTCACCCGTGCATGGTATCACACAAATTTTAGACGAACACAGACAATTGGGTATTCAATCCCAGGAGATATTGAAAAAACCTCCACTGGAGAAAGATAGATCAGATATCAATTACTCCTATGGTATCTTATTATCAAGTATTTTTATCCAAGGGTAGTGTAATGAAACACAATATCTGCTTGTTACCTCAAATTGCTGTTTTGCCTCTGGCAGAAATGGGGTATGACAATTCACCCATCCTCTCTGGCAGAGAAAATTAAAAAGATATTACCTTAATGGGACATGATGCTCAATGTAAATTCTGCCCAAAGGTAATCATTAGAATAAGCTCAATGCCCTCCTTTTTCCCAACGCGTTTCCTCTTATCGATTCATCAGGGGAAATATTAAATGGAGGCTGTGGTATAGAAAAGACAAAATGAGCTAATACCCAGTCTAAGTAGTGCTCAAATAGAGTAAAATCATTGCTATATATATCCCCAAATCATAAGCAGATGTTACCTTATTTAGAGTAGCATAGGACCTATATTGCCCTAGGTGTGAGCTTCATAACACACCGGGTCCGGGGACCACACCTCTTATGGAGTCCACATAAAATGCCGGAAACGCCGGTCTTTTCATCTCTGGCCCTATATAGCCTCATTTTCAAAATCGCGCGCCATGTGACGTCAGTCACATGACCGCCGAGTCAAGCACCACGTCATTCTTACCTGCCATGTGACCACCGCGTCATAAGTCCCGATCACATGCTCAGGTCAGTTCCTGCTCAAATGCATGCTGGGTTCTGATCACAATGACGCGGTCACATGGTCATTGTTACCACGCCCCCAAGTCCAGTTCTTAGTTAGAAGTATGTGGACCAATAGTACTAGGGGAAATCGCGGTCATGTGACCTCCGTTCAGGCCACGCCCACAATCCTCTGTTTCACAAGCAAAACAAGGGGCACCTATATACATAAAAGTACAAATGCTCCCATATAGTCAGCGGTCAAGCTTCTACCCTTTGAGGGGAGGATTATATGTGGATTATATATCCTTAACGATGGTGTTGTAATATAATATAGTGTGGTTTTCCCAGTATAAAAAAATTCATAACCATAACTTTTTAGCTTAGGTATATACCTGATGGCCCTTCTTTAACATATTCTTTATAAGAGAGTTTGAATGTGTAATAAAGAGAAGGGAGTATTTCTTTTGGGGTATAGCTATTTTCTCTATTTGGTTTAGGTGAAATTAAAAAGACGGAATAACCCGTCCCAAAAATAACTGATCCAAAATCAATGGATACAGATTAAAGAATTGATATTTTTTGGTGAGTCTCCGACCAACAAAACAAGTAAACAAATGGTGTAGAGAATTTATATCAAGGGATCTTAGATGTTTTTAAGTTGTTAATTTTTAGTTAGGATAAATGGCCAATCCTCCAAATGGACGGTATCATAGGCACCACTGTCCCTACTCCAAACTGTCATCTCAACCTACCTGACTGCGGAGGTCGGCGCCCTATCCGTCACGTCATGGCGCCCCCGCTCTACGGTGGCTCACCCTATCTGGCCTTATTTTATCCCTTTCACAGGAAGCAACTAAAGGTAAGGATCTCATTTAGGCCCAAAGGGGCCTGGGTCCTTAAAGTGTAGATCCAAAAAGTCTCACGTTGCAGTAGGTTCTTGTCCCAGTCACCCCCCCGAAGGGGGCGGGCGACAGAGTCAATGCCCATGAACGTGAGACCCTTTGTGTCCCCGCCATGTACCTGGTTAATGTGCTTGGACAAGGGGGTATCACGTTTATTAGCTATGTCCCGCAAGTGTTCTCCAACTCTGCGCCGTAATTCTCGTTTCGTTTTTCCCACGTATTCGACAAGGCATGAACAGGTGGCTTTGTAAATTACCCCAGATGTACGGCAATTAATGAATGACCTCACTGTGTATGTTTTCCCCGTATTGTGGCTCTGAAAATCCTTTCCAGTTTTTATAACGGGGCAGGCAACACACCCACTACACCTAAAAGAGCCCACTATCCCATGCTCAAGCCATGTGGTTTTTTTTGGCGGATTGAAATGGCTGTGGACTAATCTATCTTGTAGTGATCTATTACGTCGATATGTACATTGTGGATGTCCCCCTATCAGGTCCCCGATATCCAGGTCCATTTGAAGAACCGGCCAATGTTTTTTCAGAATGGAATGAAGGGCCTTTGATCCATTACTATAGGTGGTAATAAATCTGATTTTATTATCATCAGGTCGCAGAGGAGAGGGGACCAGGAGACTTGTTCTATCTTTTGCACATGCTTCTTGATATGCCGTTTTTAAGATCTTATCCGGGTACCCCCTTTCCCTAAATCGTTTTCTTAGATCAGCAGCCTGCTCCCGGAATTCACGGTCCGTGGAGCAGTTGCGTCTAAGTCTAAAGTATTGTCCCTTAGGGGAACAAGTCTCCTGGTCCCCTCTCCTCTGCGACCTGATGATAATAAAATCAGATTTATTACCACCTATAGTAATGGATCAAAGGCCCTTCATTCCATTCTGAAAAAACATTGGCCGGTTCTTCAAATGGACCTGGATATCGGGGACCTGATAGGGGGACATCCACAATGTACATATCGACGTAATAGATCACTACAAGATAGATTAGTCCACAGCCATTTCAATCCGCCAAAAAAAACCACATGGCTCGAGCATGGGATAGTGGGCTCTTTTAGGTGTAGTGGGTGTGTTGCCTGCCCCGTTATAAAAACTGGAAAGGATTTTCAGAGCCACAATACGGGGAAAACATACACAGTGAGGTCATTCATTAATTGCCGTACATCTGGGGTAATTTACAAAGCCACCTGTTCATGCCTTGTCGAATACGTGGGAAAAACGAAACGAGAATTACGGCGCAGAGTTGGAGAACACTTGCGGGACATAGCTAATAAACGTGATACCCCCTTGTCCAAGCACATTAACCAGGTACATGGCGGGGACACAAAGGGTCTCACGTTCATGGGCATTGACTCTGTCGCCCGCCCCCTTCGGGGGGGTGACTGGGACAAGAACCTACTGCAACGTGAGACTTTTTGGATCTACACTTTAAGGACCCAGGCCCCTTTGGGCCTAAATGAGATCCTTACCTTTAGTTGCTTCCTGTGAAAGGGATAAAATAAGGCCAGATAGGGTGAGCCACCGTAGAGCGGGGGCGCCATGACGTGACGGATAGGGCGCCGACCTCCGCAGTCAGGTAGGTTGAGATGACAGTTTGGAGTAGGGACAGTGGTGCCTATGATACCGTCCATTTGGAGGATTGGCCATTTATCCTAACTAAAAATTAACAACTTAAAAACATCTAAGATCCCTTGATATAAATTCTCTACACCATTTGTTTACTTGTTTTGTTGGTCGGAGACTCACCAAAAAATATCAATTCTTTAATCTGTATCCATTGATTTTGGATCAGTTATTTTTGGGACGGGTTATTCCGTCTTTTTAATTTCACCTAAACCAAATAGAGAAAATAGCTATACCCCAAAAGAAATACTCCCTTCTCTTTATTACACATTCAAACTCTCTTATAAAGAATATGTTAAAGAAGGGCCATCAGGTATATACCTAAGCTAAAAAGTTATGGTTATGAATTTTTTTATACTGGGAAAACCACACTATATTATATTACAACACCATCGTTAAGGATATATAATCCACATATAATCCTCCCCTCAAAGGGTAGAAGCTTGACCGCTGACTATATGGGAGCATTTGTACTTTTATGTATATAGGTGCCCCTTGTTTTGCTTGTGAAACAGAGGATTGTGGGCGTGGCCTGAACGGAGGTCACATGACCGCGATTTCCCCTAGTACTATTGGTCCACATACTTCTAACTAAGAACTGGACTTGGGGGCGTGGTAACAATGACCATGTGACCGCGTCATTGTGATCAGAACCCAGCATGCATTTGAGCAGGAACTGACCTGAGCATGTGATCGGGACTTATGACGCGGTGGTCACATGGCAGGTAAGAATGACGTGGTGCTTGACTCGGCGGTCATGTGACTGACGTCACATGGCGCGCGATTTTGAAAATGAGGCTATATAGGGCCAGAGATGAAAAGACCGGCGTTTCCGGCATTTTATGTGGACTCCATAAGAGGTGTGGTCCCCGGACCCGGTGTGTTATGAAGCTCACACCTAGGGCAATATAGGTCCTATGCTACTCTAAATAAGGTAACATCTGCTTATGATTTGGGGATATATATAGCAATGATTTTACTCTATTTGAGCACTACTTAGACTGGGTATTAGCTCATTTTGTCTTTTCTATACCACAGCCTCCATTTAATATTTCCCCTGATGAATCGATAAGAGGAAACGCGTTGGGAAAAAGGAGGGCATTGAGCTTATTCTAATGATTACCTTTGGGCAGAATTTACATTGAGCATCATGTCCCATTAAGGTAATATCTTTTTAATTTTCTCTGCCAGAGAGGATGGGTGAATTGTCATACCCCATTTCTGCCAGAGGCAAAACAGCAATTTGAGGTAACAAGCAGATATTGTGTTTCATTACACTACCCTTGGATAAAAATACTTGATAATAAGATACCATAGGAGTAATTGATATCTGATCTATCTTTCTCCAGTGGAGGTTTTTTCAATATCTCCTGGGATTGAATACCCAATTGTCTGTGTTCGTCTAAAATTTGTGTGATACCATGCACGGGTGAATAATAGACCATGAGTCGTTTTTAATAAGACTTAATTAAAAGTTATATTTTAACCTTATTGCCATTTGCTGTACATTGTTCTATTCCTTGGTAATAATTTTCACAAAAAAAAAAAAAAAAAAAAAAAAAAAAAAAAAATATTGAAAATACAAATATTTTGTTTGGGTTTGGTTTATTTGTCCAATTACTTTTGACCTCCTAAAATGTGGAGTGTTTGTAAAGAAATGTGTACAATTCCTACAATTTCTATCAGATATTTTTGTTCAAACCTTCAAATTAAACGTTACATTCTGCACTTGAATTCTGTTGTAGAGGTTTCATTTCAAATCCAATGTGGTGGCATGCAGAGCCCAACTCGCGAAAATTGTGTCACTGTCCAAATATTTCTGGACCTAACTGTAAATTAAAGAACCCTAAATAAACCACAAAATCGAATCTAAAAGACATAACAAGAGAGAATTAAACAAAAAAAATACACAACACAGTCCCTCATTCACTAATTTATTATCCAAAGAACTCCCACACAGCTCCAACATAGTCCATATGGATGTTCCATGATGTTCCCTGACTCAGTCACCCAATGTATGTGTAGCGCCCAGAGAAGGGGGTACTCGGTCCCGGGCAGTAACAAATGGGAATGTCAGTCTGGTGGCCGTTGCCCGGTCCCGTGCTCTAGGCCCCTTTTGTTAATGGGGGGTATTTACAGGGGAGATAAGAGTTTTTGTCATGTGACGCCACCTGCGGGTTGCGGTTAGGGATGGAGAACCGCTGCTTAATGTAGGTACTCCCAGGGTTTGTGGTAGTGGCAGCTGTGATGGTAGGCCCTCCGTAGGTAGGGCTGTGCCTGGGAGATGTATAGGGGTAATAATGGAGACCACACCAGGTTGTCTTTAACAGTCTCTACTCACTGTGGACCCAGGGGTTGCTGGTTCAGGTCCCAGGAGGACCAGTGCCAATGTAGTGACCCAGGTTGCTCTGTCCCCGGCACTCTCTGTAGATTGAGTACCCAAAGCGTGGAGCATTTGGGGACCCCGAATGTCCCTTGTGGGGTACAGTCTCCTTTTCCGTACAGTGGTACTGCGGATACTGAGGGGAGGTAAGTGTCCGAACCCCGATCCTAGTTTACTGCTGATGCCCCCGGATTATTTGGTTTGGTGAAGTCCGTGAAGGTGTCCTCACCGGGCAGGTATTTGCCAAACAGTGTAAAACTTGTGCTTGACATAGGGCCCTGTGCCTGGTGTGCTCCGGTCCCAGTGGTATCTCGGTACCCGTCCTGGTGATCTCTCTCCTGTGCCCCCGGGGTCAACGTTACATGGACTCAGCTCAGGCATGTCCGCACACCTTGCCTGTGTGCTACTCGACTCTCTCCTCACTACAGACTGACTGACCCCTCCCACCAGGCTGGCTATACCCAGGTACTCGTTCCCATGGTGACTATCCCCTTATGTGGTTAACCCTCTATGCCCAGTGTGGAGAGGAGAACTAGGATTTAGATTGCATTTTGGTGGAAAAGGCACTGGTACTCCAGGTCACAGGGGGTAGGTCCTGCATCCCCAAGAGGATGCAGTTCCCTGTAGTGCTCTGAGAGTCTCAGGGGTGCTACATATGGAGAACATTCAGAGAATGAGCCTCATAGGCAATAACAACAGCCACTTCTGGGTCACACGCTGCGCTCCACGAGAGCCGGCGGCAATGATGAGTGGTGATGTCATAAGGTTACCACAGTTCATAGCGGCTGGTAACACAAAGGGTAGCTCGAGAGCTGGCATAGTGAACTAAAGTAACCTTATGACTTCACCGCTCGTCACTGCTACCTGCTCTCGTGCTACCTTCTATGTGATCTGCGTGCTGTGAACTGCGGTACCCTTTTGATGTCATCACTCATCACTACCACCGGCACTCTTGCTACCTTCTATGTGACTCTGTTGCTATGAACTGTGGTCATCTTATGACATCATTGCTCATCACTGCCGCCAACTCTCGCGCTACCCTCTGTGTAACCCAGCTGCTGGGAACTGCAGTATCCTTATGACGTCACAACTCAGCACATTTGCCAACTCTCTCAGATCACAGTGTGAGACCTTGTAGTGGCTGCTTTTACAGCTTATGCAGCTTTGTTTTCTAAATGTTCCTCATACTCTGGGTGACTGAGTCAGGAAGATTGTGGGACCTCCATGTGGACTATGTCAGAGCTGCATGAGAGTTCTTTTCAGAAGTAATGAATGAGGGACTGTATCCTGTCTATATTTCTTTAATTCCGTCTTTTTATGTCTTTCAGAATCTTTTTTTGTGGACTATGTTGAACTATGTTGCATCTTCAAGGCTTTCTTTTAATAAATTTATGAATGATGGCTAAAGTCAGGGGTTGTTTTTTAAAACCAATTAATTTTTTGTGTGTTTTTTTTCTCTTTACATCTATTGGGTTAGTAATGGAGTTGTCTGATAGACGTCTCCCCATTACTAACTTCAGGGTTAGATGTCGGCTGTCAATTCACAGAAGATATCAACCACCCAAGTACTACCCTGTTTGCAACCACACCATAGCAATTAGGAAGAGCAAAGTAAAGTGCCTGAATTGGGACATCTAATGGATGCACCAGTTCTGGGGATGCTGCGGCTGCTATTCTAAGGCTGAAAATGGCCCAATAACCATGCACTCTGTGTGACCTGGAATAAATTTTACTATGTAACACTATGGAGGATCAGACTGGGGCACCTTAGGCGTACAATGTAAAAGAAAAGTCCGAGTCATACAGTGAGCAAGCTAGTCACAATTGCGGAGATGTCTCTCAGAACCAGAGAAAAATGACATTGGACAGCTGGAAGAGCAGTTATAAGTGAGTATATTAATACACTCAAACTATATTATATGCACATATACACATTTAGTGAATATAAAAAGTAGTGGGAGTTCTCCTATAAGGAGTAAAATCCTGTAAAACTCTTGCATAATACCTGGAAATCATCATAGCCTACAGTAATTAGTTTTAGGATCCAATGGCATCTAGTATGCCTAAAATGTCACCATTATTTTTATATATTGTTTCTTAGCTTTTTTCCACATTCCAGAAGTAGTAGGAGAATTTTGAATCGCATTGTACGGTAAACTTAATTTTTCTCTATTCTTTTACTCATTCTGGAAGGAAATTTTCAAAAAATGTTTAATCCTACCTCAAGAAAACTTGATATCAGTGTAGGCAAAGCAGTATTTTTTTTTTTTAAATAAAATGTTTTAAGAATTATTCCTTGGTTCTAAGATAAGTTCCTTGGTCGTTGTCATCTACCAACAACCTTTAGAGCTTGTTCAAAGGAATACCAGATTGCAGGTTGGGAAACTGTAGGGGCTGGTTAAACATCGAATTTTCATATACCAATGATTCCTTTCAGATAAAGTATTCTGAATTTGAGAATTATTTCTGCATGGGTGTAGGAATTGGGATCATGAAAACTGAGAAATACTCTACGCAATTCTCACAACCTAAATGTGTAATTCTGCCACAGCTTTCAGTTCACTTAACTGTGATGTATTTATGACTATGTCTATGTAACTGCACCCTACATAAACTTAGAACGTCTGCTGTCTCCACAGAAGAATGGCATGGACTTATGTTACAGCTAAGCAGTCTTATTATTAGTGGCCATAATAAATCTTGTATATTTCCCAAGGAAAACCAAGTGAAGGGAATTGATGGTAAAAAAAAACCCTTGTAATAAAGATTTTAGACTGGTTAATTGCAAGTAACCTAAAGAAAAATTGTCCAGAATAGAAGCTTCTACTAATATGTTTATGATGGCAAGATCAATATTTTAATGCTAACAACTACATCTTCGAAATGTAACTACAGTTATCATACACTCCTTATTATTTATCAGAACACATTTTAGAGGTTACACAAATGTGGAAAATTGCAATAGAAGGCCTAATTAGTTACCCCCATACAAATCTGGAGTATACGCTACAGGAAAAAAGGGATGTCTCGAAAGCTTGCTTTATAACATCATATTTTATTTTAGTTAGCCATTAAAAGGTATCACAACTAAAAAATTTTAATTTTGTTTCTGTCACTGAGAGCAATCAATCAATTAGGAAAAAAGGGAACACTGCAAATTATTGAATTTCAGAACGGTAGCAAACCAACAGCATTGCTTATCCCAAATGACAACATGGTGGCCATGATTCAAATTCTGGCCCAGGAAAATCAATATCACAATGGCTGTACAATCCTATTTGAAACTTCTTCCACCTGATATTAAAATCAGCATTTTATGAGTCCATATCTAGCTGGACTCATAAAATGCTTATGGCTCATTTACATGTCCTTTTTTTCATATGAGTTCTATGTGGTTTTCACAGTCAGAATTAGTACCTAGTACAGTATATGCGGCTGTCCAAAAGTCAATTTTTTTTTTTTTTTACAGACTGAGTGGTCCTCACAAAATTGTGGAGACATGTTGATTGATTATCCTAGTGCCAGATCACCATATGGGTCTGTGACAAAATTGGACATCTTTCCAATTTTTTACAAATTGCCGGATAGGAGAATGTAGATACATTTTTTTTTTCCTCATGCATGAAAATCCAGTGACACTAGGAATAAACTCATAAAATTCAGATCACACTGATGAAACTGCAGAAACTCACTGAGAAAACTAGGGCTGTTTTTCTCACATGTTAAACAGACATCGGGTGATCTCTCACCTTAATATTAGATTAGGATTGTACAGCCATTCTGACGTGGATTTATGATTCAAGTACACCAGCCTGATTCGATATAAGAGATCTATTTAGTTGGCATTGTGAATTGGGTGACATATTAGCTTTAGGAGCATATACATTATTAAATACAAACAATTTTCTAGTAAACCTTCCTGTTATGAAAATTCAGGAATCCGGCACAGCATCTTCATAAAAAAAATAAATTTTATTCATCCATTTAAATCCAATAAAACGGACAAGACGTGTTATGGGAACACCCTTGTTCACAATCCGACTCAGTCACAATACAATTCCCCGTTTAAAAGCAGTAGGAAAAGGGAGGGGAAGGAAATTAGAACGGATCCAGCAGCAATCCATTGGTAAAAATGTTGTGCAGACACAATCTTTTTGTCCGCTATTAACTGATTTCAGCTTGAGATGTTTTTTTAACATTAAAGTCTATGGAAGAATAATTTGTTAATTAGCCACCTGTTTTTCTTTTTTTTCTGTAAAAAAATCAATTTTTTGCTTATTTCATCAGTTTCAAATGGAAGACACATAGCAATCCATTAACAGATCCATTTTTAATTAATCATCCTTATAGCAATGTCTCTTATTTATAAAATGGCTTTAGTTCCAGTAAATAAGTCAAGTATTTTCTATATTATTAATTTTATATTTGCTGTATACTTTGTCATTTCAGTATAATTTATTTCTATAAATATTGTAATGTTAACATTTTCTTTGGGGTCTCCAATTCCAAGCTTTTGTTACAAATTCCATCAGCATTGACCAGAGAAGAAGCACTGTATGCAAATAACAGAAACCACAGTATATCCCCATGGACCTCATTGCAAGCCAACTGTATACACAACCATCCGGTGAAATACATCAAAAGACAACTCTGGCATTGTATTGGGGCTTCCATAAGTGGAAGACATGGTACAGCTGCAAACAAAGCTTCAATGTCTTAGTGTAGATCACATGGTGTTTCTAGCCACATGTTCATGATTCTGTTTAGGGTTTTGTCAGGAACCCTTGAAAAATTAGATTTATATGTGCTTCTCAGATTTCAGTTATTAAAGGGAACCTATCAGGTCCCCTTTGCAATCAGAATCATGAGCAGTTCTGGGTGCATATCTATAATCCCTGCCTAACCGTCCATGCATACACTAGCATACATAAAGAGATCTTTAGAAAAAGTATTTCTAAAGATCCTTTTTGAGATGCTAATGAGTGCAGGGACTAGTCGCAAGGATGTTATTTCCCGTGACTAGTCTGCCCTCTTAGTATGTTAGCATGCCCCTGTGAGTGTGCTAACATGCTATTCGATACCCATCGTCATTGGCATGGACACTCATACCTGTCTTTAGTTACTGCCTCAGATGCTGGATTTAGGCTCAGTGTGCATAATGAGAAGTCCTGGCACTTCCAGTCGTGTGCACTATGAAATTGGGTATACATGTCCTAGCTTCAGAGAGGTCTACTGCGCATAACCGGAAGTTCTAGGACTTCTGATCATGTGTACTGAACCTAAATCTGGTGTCTGAGGCAGTGACAATGGCCTGTGGGCATGCTAACATGCTAAGAGGACAGACTAGTCGGGGGAAAAAATGCCTTTGCGTCTAGTCCCTCCACTCATTAACCTATGATAAATGATCTTTAGAAATACTTTCTCTAAAGATCCCTTTATTTATGCTACTAGATACAGGGACGATTAGGCAGGGATTAGCAATATGCACCTAGAACTGCTCGTGGTTCTGGGTGCGTATTGCACCTGACAGGTTCCCTTTAAATGGGGTCAAAAACATAAACTTTTTTACAACCATATCTATCTTTCAAGTTCAAAATAATAGGACATTAAGCTACACTATTGTTTCTGCTTCAAGGATGGATGCACTGAAAGCAAGCTTCAAGTGAAATCCATACTTGTGTGTTTTGGACTAATTAAAATCTAAAGCTGTGGTGGGGGAACATCTTAATCTTGTTTATTGGGGTCACAAACGTGTGTCCAGTATGTGATATGAACCCGCTCTAACTCTTCTACATTACAAGTAGTGTTAGATCTGTTCCTTCTCTATAAAGGTTTCATTAACCGTGTTCTTTATTACCTGGTATACTGGCTGTACAGTCCAATAGGTTACATTATGGACATGGTAAGTGGTCTTAAGCACCTTTAGTATTTTGAAGGGCTGAACTAAAAAAAGAGGAACATTAGTATTATTATTATTTATTTCTAGACTAAAAAAAATTTCAATACTGTATAATAAATTGCTTATTTTTTTTTCTTATTACATTTTTTGTCTCCTTATTTTAAAGAATTTAACAATTTATCTATTTCACTTTATGTTTCCTATTCTTGTAATCTTGTTGAGAATACACTCTAGATTTATATGATATAATCTGCTAGTGTGAGTGGATTATGGTTGGTATGTGCAATGGCAGAAATGTTATTTATATGCTGGGGTCACAGTTACAAGAGTAGTTTCATTGTCAAGTCCAAGAAAATTGGAACTGGATAAAATTGCATGATTAAGTGTTCTCAAAGTAGCCAAGGGTCAGGACTACTGTATTTTATTTATTTCTATGCAAGAGTTTAGAAGTCAGGAGCTGTGATAGTCATTCAAGGATGTACATGAGAAGTGTTAGGTATGAAATTCTGGTTTATGCAGTGATAATAATAATAATAATAATATTTATTCATTTATATAGCGTTATTAATTCCACAGCGCTTTACATACATTGGCAACACTGTCCCCATTGGGGCTCACAATCTAAGGTCCCTATCAGTATCTTTTTGAATTGTGGGAGAAAACCGGAGACCCCGGAGGAAACCCACGCAAACACGGGGAGGACATACAAACTCCTTGCAGATAGTGTCCTTGGTGGGATTTGAACCAAGGGCCCCAGCGCTGCAAGACTGCAGTGCTAACCACTGAGCCACCATGCCACCTGATAGATAAGAATGTGTAATTAAATAGAAATGATAAAAATATATAAGCATAAGTATAGGCAAGTATGACAAGCAGAAGAGAAGCAGGCAAAAGAATTTAAATAAATCAATTTAACACATAATTTAGTGGAAATTCAGAAATTCATATCCAAATCTAGCAAATCATACCCAAAATATAAAAAATATCGCTGTTTGCATACATTAAATATGTAACGTAAACTTCCTAATGCAAAATATACTAACATAATACAGCGCTAGATTGTATGCACTAAGAGGTATGCAAACAATGAATATGAAATTTGAAGTTCATTACTGCTATACAGAATATGCTTAATCAAAGTGACGGTAGTTGGCGCATAAATTCATGAGAGCCAGCCAGCAACAAAAAGGCATATCTTTCTTTGATAGGACCCTAACGTATATCATTACCTCTCCTGGGCTAAAAGTTAGAAATTAAAAGGGTAGGTATGATCCAGCACTAATAAAAACAGCCGGTTCTTTGTAGAATACTATTAGAGGTTTTGGCTGCCTCTTTCTGATCGATCGGAATGCTGGATAGACAAATTAGTGCCAAATAGGGTCTTAGGCTATGTGCGCACACTGCGTCTTTTTGACGCTGCGTTTTTGTGCGTTTTTGGCCGCTAAAAACGCACAAAAACGCACCTGCGTCGAAAAAACGCGCACGCGTTTTGCCGCGATTTGGTGCGTTTTTTTGCTGCGTTTTGCTGCGTTTTTGCTCACTGCGTCTTTATGCGTTTTTTATCAGTGAACAAAAAAAAAAGGTCTGATGTCATTTCCTTCTTCAATGTGTTCTTCATTCTCCACTAGTGTATGTAGAAGAGCAGACAGCTGCAGAACTACAAGGCTCAGCATACTCCATCCAATAGTGTATGCAGGAGAGCAGACAGCAGCTGCAGAACTACAAGGCTCAGCATGCTCCATCCAGGACTATATGCTTGAGGGAGAGTCAGGGGGAGCAGACCTACAAGGCTCAGCATCCTCCTTCCAGGACTGTATGCAGGATTTCTTTGCCCCCCCAAACAAAAAAAATGACGTGGGCTTCGCCATATTTTTGTATGCTAGCCGGGTACAGCAGGCAGGTACGGGCTGCCCCCAACCCCCAGCTGCCTATTTGTACCCGGCTGGGAACCAAAAATATAGGGAAGCCCTTTTTTTTTAAATTATTTCCTGAATTTCATGAAATAATTTAAAAAAAAAATGACCTGAGCTTCGCCCAATTTTTGAGTCCAGCCGGGTACAACTAGGCAGCTGGGGATTGGAATCCACAGTGCAGGGTGCTTTCTGGGCACCCCCGCTGTGAATTGCAGACCCGCAGCCACCCCAGAAAATGGCGCTTTCATAGAAGCGCCATCTTCTGGCGCTGTATCCAACTCTTCCAGCTGCCCTGATGCCGGGTGGCCCGCTGGGTAATAATGGGGTTAGAGCTAGCTGTATAGCTGGCCCTAAGCCTGAAATTCATGGTGTCACGCCAATATTAGACATGGCCACCATGAATTTCTAGTAAAGATAAAAAAAAACACAACACACAGAAAAATATTTTTATTAGAAATAAAACACAACACAATTAGTGACTCCATCTTTATTGAAATAAAGAACCCCCCCCTCCGCAGTAATCCTGGGTCAGGGTCCCGCGCCGTCCAATCCGGATCCAATATCATCTGATCGGTTTGCTGGAAGGCAAAGTGATCAGATGATGTGTCAGGTTCTAGGGGCTGAAGCACATCACACATCAGCTGATTGTATAAAAGCCGATTATATAATCAGCTGATGCATCGGTGCAAAAAAAAAAAAAATAATACTCACTTATGTGCTGATTACCGGCAGCTCCTGCAGCGATGGGGCGGGAGTCTGATCCTGTCCGATCGCTGCAGCAGCTGCCGGTAATCAGGGATGAAGTCTCCTGACGCATCCGCTGATACCGGCCGGGCGCCCGTGTCACCGCGATACTTACGATCACCTGATGCATCAGGTGACTGCATCAGGTGATCCATCGCCAGGTCCTGCATCCATCGGAGGTTTCCCGGCCGTCTGCACACAGCCGGAGCGGGGGTGGCGATACCGTGAGAGGAGATGGGAGCGGGCATGGCACCGGGAGTCTGCAGACAGGTGAGTATAACTTTTTTTTTTTTTTTTCTACTGTTAACTTTTGTTTTCGCAGCCGCTTCCACCTCCTGCCTGTACATGGCGCCGCACGGCAGCTGACATGCACAGGACGGGAGGTGGACGCAGCGGTGACGGTACCGGGAGGATTCACGCTTCTGTATATACTGACAGAAGGAATCCTCTTCCTGTACACGTCACTTTACTACCCACCTCCTGCGTTTATAGCTGCGTTTTTGGTCTTAGAAACGCACCAAAACGCACCAAAACGCAGCTATTTGCGTTTCTCATTGCGTCTTTCAACATCCCATTGAACTCAATGGATGAAAAGCGCAGTGAAAAACGCGGGAATAATTGACATGTCGCGTTTTTGTGGCACCACAAAAACGCAGCTGAAAAAAAACAGATGTGTGCGGACAGCAAAAATTAAAACTCATAGACTTTGCTGGGGAAGCAAAGTCCTGCAGTTTTGAGGCCAAAAACGCACCCGAAAAACGTGCAAAAACGCCGCGAAAAACGCACTGTGCGCACATAGCCTTAATCAAGATTAGGTAAATGTACTGAGGTGGAAAGACTCACCTAGTGTAGTTGTGAGAGTCACAACAACAGTATAGGTGTATACGGCTGCCGCAGACCCACAAGATGGATGTAATGGAGACTTGAAGAAATAGAGGTTATAACCATGCTACCATCGTGAAGAAAACGGCCAAGCTCTTTCTTTCGTGATTTTATTGTAAGTCTATGTGTTTCAGACAAATACCTTCACCTTCTTCAGGGAAAAATCACATTAAAACATGTGTGAACCAAACAGGAAAGTCGATTGAAGGCAAGTCCATCCCAATAAAAAAACGGTGCTTTATTTAGAAAGCCATATAAAAAATGATTCCATAAAAGATCAAGGAACCGTACACGTTTTTGGGTTCTACACAATTTCGGTCTCATGATAGATGTGCAAGTGCAGGACATGCTCCTGGTGAGCATTGTTGCAGAAAGAGCTGACCGAGTCTTCATGTCAAAACAGCGGACGGCTAAAGACAGAGTAAGGAGCCAAAGAAAAGAGGATGAGGATGGGGGTTGTAGTAACATGGACAATGGCGCTGTATGTTGGGACTAGTCTGACAAGAGTCTCTGCTCTCTCTTCTGGGGCGACAGTTCTCTATCTCACTACAAGCCTCATCCTCTTCCTGTCTTCATTGTCTCTTTACTCTGATCTCCAGCCCTGTGCTGTCTAGACATGAAGACTCGATTAACGCTTCCTCATTAGTGATGGGCAAACCCCCCGATGTTCGCGTTCGGGAGCCTCGCCCAAATGATTTGTAAAGTTCTAGTTCGGGTTCTGAGATAATGCGAACTTGCGTCCGAACACCGAACTTGGACTTTACAATTATGTGTTGGGGCGGGGGGCTGTAAAATAAAGAATATAGTTAATAATAAACATTGTCATTGTACTTACAGGTCCCTCGACGAATCCTGAAGACTGTCTACCATCCACTTCTGCTTTTGGGTCCAATCATTGCTGCTCCCTCCCGGTAACCAGCACTGACTAAAGGACCTTCCGTGATGTCATAGCCATGTGACTAGTCAGGTGTGAATGTTGCATTACTTCGTTGGTTAGAGACTGGTAACATGGCTATGACATCATGTAAGGTCCTGTAGTGTCAGTGCACATTACACGGGGCACAGCTGACCGCTGGCTCAGCTATGCACTCGGGTGAAATCTCTGACTGCTTTCAGCTAAGTCTGTGTGAGCAGACATATGTTTGTTTTCTTCTAGATGTAGCAGAGCTGAAGATGTGGACAGCTACGGGCTGCCACCCCCATCTCCCTGTCTTTACCTTGGCTGGCAATCAAAATACAGGAAGCCTATTAAATTTTTTTTAGTTATTTTAAAAAATAATTTAAAAAAATGCGTGGGCTGCCGCCGTATTTTGATCGCCAGTCAGATAAAATCAGGCAGCTGGGTGCTGTGATTCTCCGCAGCCTGCAGCCACCCCTGGAAATGGCGCATTGTTTCTTAGCGCCATTTCCAGGAGCTTTAACTGGCTCGTCTAGCGGCCCTGATGGTGGTGGCACGCTGGGTAATAAAGGGGTTATTATCAGCTTTGTATTTTCAGCAGGTAGTAAGCCCGAAATTCATGATGTCACACCAAATTAGACATGGCCACCATGAAGTTCTAGTAAACAGTAAAAAAAACAAAACAAAACACAGTTTTTTTTATTAGAAATAAAACAAAATAAACATTTAGAGACACCATCTTTGTTAAAAAAAAAAACCTTAGTCCGACGCAGTCCACAGGTAGAGTATTGTCAGCTCTGCTTCATCACACTGTACAGACAGCGTCTATACAGAGTGAGAAGCAGAGAGAGCAGTCAACTCTGCTTTATCTTTCTGCATAGACAGCATCTATACAGAGTGAGAAGCAGGCTGACACTGAGGCCTGAGTTCCACTTACGAATGACTCGTGCATTCTCGCATCGGCATCATCCAGCATGGACTGACACTGTCCAAACACGAGCACCTCAGCAGCTTGGAAATACATGCAGCTGACCAATCCTGTCAGGAGAGTGTGCGGCCATACCAGGTGAAGTGATTTGAGACTCGCACAGTGACAGTCAAAGTTCAATTGAGTCCATGAGCCATGGACTTGGGTAAACCCTGAGGTCACCATGAACACGGCCGAAAACAGCTGAAGATTGCCGAGTGACGAGCAGGGCAGTGCATACCCCCGGAAGTTAACAGGACCTGCCATGATGTCATAGCCATGTGACCAGTCTAACCCAATGTCTTTACAACATTCATACCAGACTGGTCACATAGCTATGACGTCATGGCAGGTCCTGTAAGTCAGTGGTGGTTATCGTTGGCACAGCAATGATCAGACGCGGAAGCAGAAGCGGCCAGGAGACAGTCTGCAAGACATGTCGTGGGACGTATATGTATAATCATAATGCTTTTAAATAATGTGCTTTTTTTACAGCCCCTGGACCAAATTGGACCCGAACTGTAACAAGAACCTCCCAGGAAGCTCGTGTTCAGGATCGTGTGCACGAACACCATGTATTCATTATGAATCCCGAGCTTTACAGTTCTGGTTCACCCTTCACTATTCCTGATGTTTTATGGATTCACTTTTTATATGGGTTTCTAAATGAAGCTCCGTTTTTTTTTTAAGTGGGATGAATGTGCTGTCACTTCCCTTTCCCTTCCGGTTCACACATATTTTAATGTGATTTTGTCCCGAAGAAGCAGAAGCTATTTCTCTGAAACACGTAGACTTACAATATAATCATGAAAGAAAAAGAAAATACTTGTCCAATTTCATCCCTATGGAAGCGTGGTTATAACCTCTATTTCTCCACATCTCTTTTTCTGACTGAGCACTCCTCCCACCAGCCTAAAGGCTGCTTTACACCAGACAATCTATCGTGCGATAGATCGTCGGGGTCACGGTTTTTGTGACGCACATCCGGCATCGCTGGCGATGCCGGCCTGTGTGACACCTCCTAGCGACGCAGTATCGCTCACAAATCGTGAGTCGGGTACTGCTCGTTAGGTTCCATAATATCGTTTAATTTGGTTGATCATCGTTTCCGTGGTAGCACACGCCGCTCCGTGTGACACCACGGGAACGATGACCAGCTCACCTGCCTCCCGCGGCCGCCGCCGGCTCTATGTGGAAGGAAGGAGGTGGGCGGGATGTTTACATCCTGCTCATCTCCGCCCCTCCGCTTCTATTGGCCGGCGGCCGTGTGACGTCGCTGTGACGCCGAACGTCCCTCCCACTTCAGGAAGTGGACGTTCGCCGCCCACAGCGAGGTCGCACGAGAGGTAAGTATGTGTGACGGGGGTTACTGACTTTGTGCGACACGGGCAGCGATTTGCCCGTGACGCAGAAAGGACGGGCGCGGGTACGATCGATTGTGAAATCGCACAATCGATCGTACCATGTAAAGCAGGCTTAAGGCTGTGTCCGCACTTTGCTTTTTTACCTGCTTTTCCACTGCTTTTTCAACTGCAGCGTTTTCATGCCAAAATGCTTGCGTTATGCTTTTCAAGCAAAGTCAATGGGACATTGAGCTTGATTGTGCGCACTTTGCTGTTAAAAACGCTGCTTTTAATTTGGATAAATTTGGGCAAAAACTCAATGTTTAAAGAAGCAACATGTCAATTGTTTTTGCCATTTTGGCTGGGTTTCCCATCCATTCAATTTAATACAAATCTGCAGCGTTTCTAAAAGCACCAGAAAAGCACTAAAAACTCATGAAAACCTCAAGGTGCGCATAGGCTACTTTCTTTGCGTTTTACATGCATTTTTAAAGCCAAAAGCATTGTCCTTTCTGCCATAAAATGCTTTTTGAACTGCATCTACCACGACGCAAAGTGCAGACACAGCCTAAGGGGTACTTTGCACGCTGCGACATCGCAGACCGATGCTGCGATGCCGAGCGCGATAGTCCCCGCCCCCGTCGCAGCAGCGATATCCTTGTGATAGCTGCCGTAGCGAACATTATCGCTACGGCAGCTTCACATGGACTCACCTGTCCTGCGACCGTCGCTCTGGCTGGCGACCCGCCTCCTTGTTAAGGGGGCGGGTCGTGCGGCGTCACTGCGACGTCACACGGCAGGCGGCCAATAGGAGCGGAGGGGCGGAGATGAGCGGGATGTAAACATCCCGCCCACCTCCTTCCTTCCGCATATCCAGCGATGTGTGCTGCCGCAGGAGCGAGGAACAACATCGGACCGTCGCGTCAGCGTAATCATGGATTATGCCGACGCTGCACCGATGATACGATTACGACGCTTTTGCGCTCGTTAATCGTATCATCGAGCCTTTACACACTACGATGTCGCATGCGATGCCGGAAGTGTGTCATTTTCAATTTGACCCCACTGACATCACACCTGCGATGTCGTAGTGTGCAAAGCCCGCCTTAGGCTATGTGCGCACGTGTGCGCTCTGCAGCGCACCTAAAAGGTGCGCTTCAGAGCGCAGCTGAAAAGCTCCATTCTGAAGTGCATGGTGTCGGCAGAGAACATGCGCTCTGCATGCTGCCTCTCCCTATAGACAGCATGCAAACCGCATGGAAGAAGTGACATGTCACTTCTTAGAACGCAGCGATTCGGGCAGCAGCCGAATTGCCTCGTTCTAATATGCCACGTGTGCACGGCTCCTGCACAATCTCTATAGACTGTGCAGGGGACGCAGGACGCATGCAGTTACGCTGCGGTACAGAACGCAGCGTAACTGCATGCAATACGCACACGTGCGCACATAGCCTTAGGCTGTTTTTAAATAATGCTAGATTCTACCTTCATCTATTGTACGTTGGAAACTTGCCTTCCTGAAATTTAGTGTCCTTGTAGCTGCTCCAACGTACATCTTGTCAAAGGATACATAAAAACATATTATTTTGTGATCACTATTACCCAAGTGACTCCCAACCCGTATATTTAATATGCAGTTTGGCCTATCAGTTAATCTTAGGTCTAGAAGTGCTCCCCTACTTGTTGGTCCTTAACCAGTTGTGATAGGTGTCTTTCATAGTTGTCAAAAACTTGTTTCCTATGCTGGACCTGCAGGTTTCTGTTCCCCAATTGATGTCAGAATAGTTGAAGTCCACCATGATCATGACTTCTCCCTGATTTCCTGCCTCATTTATTTGTTTACCCTTTTAACGGCTGCTGATACTCCTTTTAACGGCGATAGTTAAGGGTAATTATTGCTTTGCGCCGCTTTTTAATGGCGCTCAGGAAAAAGGGTATAGCGCCCTCACGTATCGCACAGTCTCTGGGATTTCAGTTACCAGGGCTAGCGGAGACCCTGGAAATCACGATTCGTGACCTTTTTGTCCAGATCCCAGTCACGTGATCGCCATTACAAACTGTATAACAGTGACCATGTGGAAGTTAATGCAGCGCTGGTAAAAAAAATTATTAATCTTCCATCTGGCATGATCAAATATGTCAGATGGGATATGAATTTCCTCCCCCGATCCCTGTCCACCTCCCGATGATCTAAAATGGGGGCCGCAAGAGATGTGTGCGAGCCGCATTCAACCTTCTCCTCTGAGTTCTGTGCAATCTGACATGTCAAATGACACAGAAAGGTCCTCCCAGGTCACCCTGTCACCCCCCCGGTCTCCCTCGGTCTCCTCCGGTCTCCCGTTACCTCCCGCAGTTCTGATTCTGTGACCCCTCCTTCTCCTTGTTTTCAGGAGAATTGCGGGCCACATGTTCAGTGCGGCTGTCAGCTGGCTCTCTGAACACAGTGACACACATCTTACTGCTGCTGAGTTCACACTACGGTGCTATGGACCCGGAGAGTGTGAGTGCAGTATTCTCATGTTCATGTCACTGCACCCATACTCCTCACATGGAGGGTCTGTACTTCCAGAAAATGGTGGATACATTCCTTGTACGTGCCCCCCATATTCTGGAATAAGGTTACTGCAGGTCACTCTGCCCTCGGTTGGACCGGGGCAGTATGAGTGCAATATTCTCACTCAGATCACTACACCCACACTGCTTAAATGAAGTGCCTGCACCTCCAGAAAATGGGGCATATGTTCGTTGAGTGTGCACCCCATATCATGGAACACAGTCATCGTGGGACCTCCAAAATGGATTATGCCGGACCCAGATTTGTTTTTTTTTTTTTCAATAAATTGGTGAAAGAGGGAATGTGTTGGGGAGTGTTTTTTCAAATAATTTTTTTTTGTTGTGTATTTTTTTCTTATTACTGACTGGGTTAGTGATGTTGGGTATCTGATAGACGCCGCAACATCATTAACCGCAGGGCTTGATGTCAGGTGACATTACAGCTGGTATCAACCCCATATTTTACCCCGTTTGCCACCACACCAGGGCAACAGGATGAGGTGGAGCAAAGTGCTACTTCTGGGGAGGCTGCAGCCTGCTATTTTTAGGATGGGAAGGGCTAAATAACCATGGCCCTTCTCACCCTGAGAATACCAGACCACAGCTGTGTGCTTTACCTTGGCTGATGATCCAATTTGGGGGGACTCCACATTTTTTCTTCATTATTTATTTATAAATAATAAAAAAAAAACAGCGCTGGCTGCCCTCTAAATTTAATCACCAGCCAAGGTGAAGCTGACAGCTGGCGTCTGCAGGCTGCAGCCATCTGCTTTACTTTAGCTGGCTATCAAAAATGGGGTGACCCCCACATCAGTTTTTTTAAATATTTATTTATTTTTTGGCTAAATACAAGGCTAAACACCTTTTAGTGCCACATGAAAGTCACTAAAGGGTGCTAGCCTAGAATATGTAAGGGGTGGGAGATTATATACAGTTTATGTGTTTTACCTCTATCTATCTATCCATCCATCCATTCATCCTCACTTTTTAGGCTGCGTGCCCACGAGCAGGGTTTGCAACGTTTTGGAAGTAGAGTGTTTTCACTGCGTCAAGAACACTGTGTTGTACAGTACAGGCACAGTGGAAGGATTTTTAGAAATCTCCAGCCCACTTTGCTTTTTTTCTCTCAGCATAAACTGACCTGCGATGCAGCTTCCTGAGCCTCATCATGTCAATTTATGCTGCGGAGGCGAGAGTGTTCTCCGCAGGGAGAATAGAGCTAGTCTGCAGCAGCCTGAACTCGGATCCTGGGCACAGGCAGCTGCGTTCTCCTCTGTATGACACTCACATCTCTACAGGAGAGCTGGTACTGCATCCTAGATGCAGTGTCGCTGGATCATGGGCACGAGCAGCTACATTCTCCTTCAGACAACACTCTCATCTCCACAGGAGGGCTGACACTGTGTATTAGGCGCCGTGTTGCCAGATCGTGGGCACATAGGCTCACTCAGGCACACTCCACAACAAGCTCCGTCTGGTATCCCATACCCGATCCTGCCGGATGGACCGTACCACTGCTGTTTCATCACTTTGGTGCCTGTTGATATGACCATTTACTCCAATAAGATTATATGACAAAAGCAGATGTGAAAATTTAATCCACCCTCAGAATTTCACCCTGCCTGACGGTCCACTGGACATCACAGCAATATAGAATAAAAGTTTACATTCCCTGAGGAGAAACATACAGCATATTACTCTTTTCCAGGATCAGGGGTTTTCCTGACGAACAATACCCCCGTTACCTCCACTATGGCATACATAATAATAGATAACTGATGCCTTTTGTGTAATAATAGTCCAGTCTGACGAAGGCCGAAACGTCGATTGATTGTTTGGACAAACACATGTACATCTATCCAAAAAAAAAATTTGATCAAAAAAAATGTGAACACGCAACTTGTTTGTTTCTTAAGGGGGTAAACAGTGTGCCGGAGTTATCCTTTGAATTTAGTTTCTAAAATGGGATCATAGGTAGGTGAACTCCACTGTTTAGGCACCTCAGGGGCACTCCAAACGCAACATGGTGTCCACTAATTATTCCAGCCAACTTTACAGTCAAATGGCTCTCCTTCCCTTTCATGCCCTGCCATGCACCCAAACAGTTGATTACCACCACATATGAGGTATCTGCTTACTCAGAAGAAATTGATCAATACATTTTTTGGGGCATTTTATGCCGATACCCTTGTGGGAGAAAAAGCTATCTGGTTAAAGTAACGATTTTGTGGTAAAAATGTATTTTTTTTTTATTTTCACAGCTCAGTGTTATAAACTTCAGTGACGCACCAAGGGGATCAAGGTGCTCACCAAACTTCTAGATAATTTCTTTGAGGGGTCTGGTTTCCAAAATGGTGTTACTTGTGAGGGGTTTCTGCTGCTAAGGTACCTACAAATGCAACATGGTACCCGCAATCTTTTTCAGCCAAACTTGCTTTCCAAAATTCAAATATTGCTCCTTCCGTTCTGAGCCCTTTCATTTGTCCAAACAGAACTTTCTGACTACATGTAGGGTATCACCGTGCTCATAAGAAAGTGGGTAACAAACTGCAGGGTCCAATTTTTGGCGTTACCTCTTGAAAAAGTCAGAAATGTGGATAAATCAATATTTTTGTGAAAAAAATGAACATTTTCAATATGACGGCCTAATATTATCAAATTCTGAGACTACCTGTGGGTTCAAAATGCTCACTATACCCTTAGATAAAAGTCTTGAGGGGACTAATTGCCAGAATGGGGTCACTTGTGGAACTTTTCTGCTGTTTAGGTCCCTTAGGGGCCCTGCAAATGCAACATGGAGCCTGCAATCTATTTCAGTCAAATTTGTGTTCCAAAATTCAAATATTGCACCTTCTGATCTGGGCCCTTCCATTTGTCCAAACAGAGGTTTCTGACCACATGTGAGGTATCAGCGCGTTTAGAAAAAATTGTGTAGCAAAGTTTGGGTTCCATTATTGAGTTATTTGTACTAATAGTGAACAAATTTGGGCTAGAGCAACTTTTTTAGGTAAAATGATCATTTTTTTTTCATTCCACATCGCTTTAGTTCCTGTGAGCCACCTAAAGGGTTAATAAACTTTTTGGGTGTGATTGTGGATTTTGGGTGGTGTCACTAAACCAGAGCCACCAGGTCTCTCAGGATGGGCATGATGGAAGGCACAAATCAATCTGTCAGCACGAATGTCCAAAGCGAATACCCAAGAATTGTCCTCTTGGCCGTAACTTTTCCACTTAACAAGGTACTAAAGCCTCCGTCTATTAAGACGGGAATCCAAAATTTTCTCCACCTTCTCACCCTCTACCAACACAGGATCAGGAGGTGCAGCAGTAGGAACTGCAGGTTCAACGTGTCTCTTCAACAGAGACTTGTGAAAAACGTTATGAATCTAAAAAGAATCGGGAAGAGCCAAACAAAAAGATACAGGATTACTGATTTCCAAAATGTTGTAAGGACCAATAAATCTTTGCTTGAATTTAGGAGAAGGAACCCTCATAGGAATATTTTTAGAGGAAAACCAAACCATGTCCCCCACTTTAAACTGGGGACCAACAGTCCTATGCCGGTTGGCTTACCTTTGAGCATTCTCCTGGGACAAAAACAATTTGTCCATTACTTGATCCTAAATCTGTTTCATTCTGTTGACCACAATATCAACTCCCAGACACGCTGAAGCCTCAACTTGCCCGGAAGAGCACCTAGGGTGAAAATCAAAATTACAGAAAAAAGGAAACATCAAAGAAGCAGAGCTAGCCCTATTACTAAGAGCAAACTCTGCCAATGGCAAAAAAGAAACCCAGTCATCCTAATCCGTAGATGCAAAACACCTCAAATAAGTTTCCAAAGTCTGATTTGCTCTCTCATTCTGTCCATTGGTGTACCGTTCTGTCCAGGAGTGGATCCACGGGACCATGCACCGGACTCCCCCAGGGAGGCCACTAGGAGCGAACCCCTATACAGGGATTGTCTGGTGACCACCCAGAGGGCCTAGATGCACAGCAGCTGGAACACAGGTGAGATACGGGGAGCGTCCTTGGAAAGTCCGGGAAGAATACGGGGGCCGATCCCACGGTGACTTCGGACCGGAGGAAATCTAGGCGGATGATCGGAGCTGGGTGAAGAAAGGAGGCGAAGTCCGGAACCAGTGATGAATGCAGGCTGGAGACGTCGGATGTAATCCAGAGCCGGTGGCGGAGTGAACCAGAGGTAAGATGGTGACGTCCACTGCTAACAGACACTGGTAAATCTCCAGGGAGCCGGAAGAGCTGGGGCACACGCCAGACGTCAGGATCTGAGGGCAGAGACAGGGTTAATTCAGGAACAGAACACGGAGGGCTTGAACACTAGCACAAGAGACTAAGCTGCAAGAACTCGTTGAACAAGAACCGCCCGTATGCAAAAGGAAGTCTTACATACCCTGCAGCTGAAATTATCCCTATCCTGTTCCAGGGACGCTGGCCCTTTAAGAAAAGGTGAATGAGCGTGCCAGCACCCTAATGTGCATGCGCGAAGCCCGGGAGCCGGAGACAATCACAGGAGGCCAGGGACAGGACACAGGGGAGCCGGGGGCAGAGTCCTGAGCCACAGCAAGCCGGTGGGACCGCCGTGCAGGGAGCACGGGAGACACAGGGGAGCAGGAGCGGGAGCAGCGGCCGCGGTCAGTACGCATGTGGACCGGGTCAGTGGGTAAGGAGCAGCGCCGTGATCCCTGGACTGGGTCAGTGGGTAAGGAGCGGCGCCGTGATCCCGAGACCAGGTCAGTGGGTAAGGGGCAGCGCCAGGGCCCCGGGAGCATGACAATTGGTCTGAGGATGAAAAGTAGAAGAGACGGACAACTCAATTCCCAATTTGAAACAAAGGGCTCTCCAAAACCTAGACACAAACTGAACCCCTCTATCCGACACAATATTCTCAGGAATCCCATGGAAACGAACCACATGTTGGCAAAAAAAATGAACTAACTCTGCAGAAGACGGTAGCTTGGGCAATGGTACCAAATGGACCATCTTAGAAAATCTATCACAAATCACCCAAATAACAGTCATCCTCTGAGAAACTGGAAGATCCAAAATAAAATCCATAGGAATATGAGTCCATGGTCTCCTTGGTGCAGGCAATGGAGACAACAACCCACTAGGACATGAGCAACAAGGCTTGGATCTTGAGCAAATCTCACAAGATTGCAGAAAACCCCAAACATCCTTAGATAAAGAAGGCCACCAAAAAGACCTGCTCACCAAATCCCTAGTACCAAAAATCCTTGGATGACCAGCCAAGACAGAGCAATGAACCTTGGACATAACTCTACTCCTCCACTGATCAGGAACATACAATTTTCCTACAGCACATCTCTCATTTTTCCCTCTGGAACTTTTCAATTTCTAACCTTAAATCTGGTGAAATAGCAGAGAGAATTACACCATCATTCAAGATGGCAAATGGCTCACTGATATCGAGTGAAGCAGCCAAAAAACTTCTAGAGAGGGCATCAGCTTTAACATTCTTGGTACCTGGAAGTAAAGAGACCACAAAATCGAAACGAGTAAAAAACAAAGGCCCACCTAGCCTGCCTTGAATTCAGTCTCTTGGCTGATTCAAAATAAGTCAGATTTTAATGATCAGTGAGCACCACAATTTGATGTCTTGCCCCCTCCAACCAATGTCTCCATTCTTCAAAAGCCTACTTTATAGCCAATAATTCCTGTTACCCACATTATAGTTTCGCTCAGATGGAGAAAATTTCCAAGAAAAAAAAGCACAAGGTTTCATTTTAGAAGTTATAGGATCTCTTTGAGACAAAACATATCCTGCTCCAATCTCTGAGGCATCAACCTCCATTTGAAATGGAAGAGAAGTATCAGGTTGTCTCAGGACTGGAGAAGAAGTGAACCTCTCCGTAAAGGGAACTTGTCACCAGAATTTTAGCTATTAAACTAAAAGAATCTCCTTCTGCAGCTCATGGGCTGCATTCTATAAAGGTTCATCTTGCTACTGGCCCCCCTTTCAGACCTAAATAACAACTTTATAAAATATTACCTTTTGTTATGGTAATGAGGTTTGCTGGCCCGGTGGGCGGGCTGTAATTCGTCCGTTATCCCCCCTCCTGCCGCTGTTCGCCATCCCCCAGTGTTCATTTACATAGATGAGGCCGCCGCCCTCATGTTCCACAGTGGTCCTGAAGTTTCGCGCATACGCAGTGCCACTATCGTGGGACTGAGCACTGTTTTCAAATCGCAAGCGCTGGTGATGTTATTGCGCAGGCGCGAGATTTGGGCGGGTACTTGGATGACGCTGGTGATGAATGTGAATGTGAATAATTTCTGTATGCAATGTGTCGATTCATATTGAATTGATGATGCCCTACAACTTTCTAATTCACTTTTTTTCTCTATCTCGTTCTGTTTTCAAGATAAAAATGCTAACTCCGTTGTTTTCCACCAGGTGGTGCTATAGGTGGGTTCATTGCATAGCGCATGGCTACTTTACTATACCTAGACACCACTTCTATGCCTATAGCTGCCGCCATTAATGGCGGTGGACAGGATATGTGTGGAAACACTGTATATGCAACTACATAGAGCCATGAAAGATGTGACAGAACTGTTAACAAATTTTGTCACAAATGCTAATGGACCCTGTTGCATAGAATCGACCAGTTTGATTTTTCTGCCTGTCAACCTAACCCTAATAGAAATAATTAATAAAAATGTGAACAGAGCATCCTACTAAGTAGAATATAGAAAAGTTACAAAGAGTATTACCAGCACAAAATCACAATCTTAAATATAATGTCTAACAGAATATTTTTGCTGTTTGAAACACTAAAAAAATTCTTCTGAATTTAACATGTAAAAATAAGGCAAATTATCATTATCATTTACCATAATAATAGGAAACATACTTTCCAAACATTGCAAATAAAGAATGCCCCTTTCATAAGACTGTCTGCACAAATGAGGTAGCGAAGGTAGTCCATACAACCCCGCAAGGCATCATTAATGTCTTGTGAGGAAACAAAATAAGTATCATTGTTTCAATTCTATACCAGTGTCCAAAAGATAGGAGCTCTATCTTCTGTCTGCAGCTTCTTGCTGGATGTAGTGCTAGTCTCTCAGTTAATTAACTGCTAGGGAAACAGAGAACTATGTATTCAACCGAAAAAATGTAGCCATTTCTATCTATTTAATTTAAAACCAATGACGCTAATGGGCTCTCAAAAGAATTAATTAAAAATGATGGCTAGATCTCAGTCTCCTCCGACTGTTTGGAAAGCACTGATTATCGCTATAAATACACCTTAGAAAATATTGTTATAAATAATATCATATAAATAAAAATATAAATAATATAAAAAATATCTCGTAGAGTTAAGCATAGCATTAAGGGATACAGAAGCTTCATTCAAAACTGCTCCCAGATGGCTAAGAGGTCTATAGGCACCCATTTCTCATAAGTAAGCAATATTACTATACTTAGTATGAAATTATTGGAAATTAATTATTAAAGATTGTACACTATGACTTATATGTTTGGGGTTTTTTTTGCCGTACAGCCCAATTAAGCAAATTAAATTTCTTCAATAACAGCTACAGCTGGAGAGGAGGGGATCAGGCAAAAATCTATTGTTGGAAAAGTTATTGTCTATGCATTTAATGTTCCTTTCAATGCTCTGGGATCTCTTCAGACTCCAAAACATTATAAACAAAATACTTAAAAAAAAAATCCTTATACTGTCCCTACTGCTCAACACTCTGGCCCATTCACTCTTCACCATCACCCCTACGGTCCTAGTCATATCTTGTGGTTGCTGCCACTTGCTGGGTTCTGTGCAAGTGTGCGAAAAGTCATGACGTCATGACGCTACAACGTGCACTGTGATTTAGCACACAAAGATTTCAGAGTGAATAGCGGGGATCAGAAGATAACACAAGGACTGGAAGGGTGATGTGAAGAGTGGATGGGGTAGACAGGTGAGGGGTAAGATGAGTATAATTTATTGATTTATTGTAATTTTAATGGCTTTTTTGTATTCTTGACACACTACAAACTATACACGCTACAAACAAGGAGAGCTGTTTAATACCCCTCTGTCCTAATTTTGGTAGTGTACAAACACTAAAGGCCACTTTAAACGCAGAGATGAATCTTTGGTAGATCTGTGGTTGCAATGAAATCATTGACATATTGTTCCATTTGTACACAGCCACAAACTTGGCACTGATTGTCCACAATTTCACTGCAGCCACAGATCTGCCACAGATCTGCCACAGATCTGCCACAGATCTGCCACAGATCTGCCACAGATCTGCCACAGATCTGCCACAGATCTGCCACAGATCTGCCACAGATCTGCCACAGATCTGCCACAGATTTATCTCTGTGTGTGACAGGGCCTTAAGGCTTGTACAAGTGAATCTCAATAAGTTAGAATATCATCACAAAGTTCATTTATATCAGTAATTCAATACAAAAAGGAAAACACATATATTATATAGTCATTACAGAGTGATCTATTTCAAGTGTTTATTTCTGTTAATGTTGATGATTACGGCTTACAGACAATAAAAACCTAAATCTCATTATTTCAGAAAATTTGAATATTATATAAGACCAACTGAAAAAATGATTTTAAACTCAGAAATGTTGGCCTACTGAAAAGTATGTACAGTAAATGCACTCAATACTTGGCCGGGGCACCTTTTGCATTAATTACTGCATCAATGCGGCGTGGCATGGATGTGATCAGCCTGTAGCACTGCTGAGGTGTTATGGAAGCCCAGGTTTCTTTGATAGTAGCCTTCAGCTCGTCTGCATTCTTGGGTCTGGTGTCTCTCATCTTCTTCTTGACAATACCCCATAGATTCTCTATGGGGTTTAGGTCAGGTGAGTTTGCTGGACAATCAAGCACAGTGATACTGTGGTTCTTAAACCAGGTATTACTATTCTTGGCAGTGTGGACAGGTGCCAAATCCTGCTGAAAAATGAAATTTCCATCTCCAAAAAGCTTGTCGGCAGAGGGAAGCATGAAGTTCTCTAAAATTTCCTGGTAGACAGCTGCGCTGATTTTGGTCTTGATGACACATAGTGGACCTACACCAGCAGATGACATGACTTCCCAAACCATCACTGATTGTGGAAACTTCACACTAGACCTCAAGCAGCTTGGATTGTGTGTCTCTCCACTCTTCCTCCAGACTCTGGGACCTTTATGTCCAAATGAAATGCAAAATTTACTTTTACCTGAAAACAATACCTTGGACCATTGCGCAACAGTCCATTTTTCTCTTTGGCCCAGGTAAGATGCTTCTGGTATTGCCTATTGGTCATGAGTGGCTTGGCATAAGGAATGCAACAGTTATAGCCCATGTCCTGGATACGTCTCTGTGTGGTAGCTCTTGAAGTACTGAATCGCAGTAATCCACTGCTTGTGAATCTCTTTCAAATTTTTGAATGGCTTTTTCTTAACACACATATCAAGGCTGTGGTTATCCCGGTTGTTTGTGCACCTTTTTCTATCACTCTTTTTCCTTCCACTCAACTTTCAAGCAATATGCTTGGATACAGCAGTCTGTGAACAGACAGCTTCTTTAGCAATGACCTTTTGTGGCTTACCCTCCTTGTGGAGTGTGTCAATGACTGCCTTCTGGACATCTGTCAAGTCAAAAGTCTTCCCCATGAGTGTGAATAAGACTAATGGACTATTTTAAACACTTAAGAAGCCTTTGCAGGTGTTTTATTTAGCAATTATTACAATTTTCTAAGATAATGACTTTTGGGTTTTCATTGGCTGTAAGCCATAATCATCAACATTAACAGAAATAAACTCTTGAAATAGATCCCTCTGACTCTATATAATATATGCGTTTCCCTTTTTGTATGGAATTACTGAAATAAATTCACTTTTTGATGATATTCTAACTTATTGAGATACACTTTTACATCAATGAAAGTGTGCTTCTTGGCTTGTGATATGGAGGTGTTAGAAGCAGTGCAGTTTTTACATTGTCACTCCACAGTGATTCATTCTGCTACATGTCACACTGTTTTCTGATCTAATTGGCTTATTCCTATTTTATTAATAAAGTGAAACAATGGTCCAAACAGCAGGCCATACTTTTACTTTGCTAGTGTAGTTTTTACTGTTGCTATGCTACACTTCACCGTCCATCACTATCATACTGCTTTCTACTCTAAACAGTTTGAGCATATGCCGAATAGAGCAGATAGCGGTGTGACATGCAGGCAGAGGGAAGTGCTATGGAGAGACAGTGAAATGTTTGATAATAAAGTAAAACTATAGCTTTAATGGAGTATTCTCAACCAGCTTCTGGAAGCACTGTCTTACTATCCGATTCTAGGAGAGCGACACTCATCCTTTAGTAGACATTACCGGTGAATAGTAGAACTATAGTATTTGTAGAGTTATAAAGCTCAGCAGAAGCTCTAATATAAAACATTGAGGTATCAGTGGTTTGGTGTGGAGTATATGCACTGTGCCTACACATAGCGATAACAAGTGATATGAACAGCACACAGCTGCAGACAGTGAGAGCAGAGAGCCGTAATTATGAGACCCACTTTGAAAGTTGCTTAGGAGACCTGCTCTGAAAACTGCAGGTTAGTTTTTTTTCAAGATTTATAATTGCATCCCTCTTTTCAAAATTAAGAGTGAGGAGAAAATAAGGGGAGAGAGGTGAGCAGATTAGTGCTGCATAATAATCAATGGGCCGATTTCGATATTAAGAGTTAATTCCACACCTGAAAGGTAACTACTGTGCACTTTTGGCCAGGGTCGAAAGGTCAAGCTCCATGGAAACTAGCTGAACACTATAAAAGATAAAATCTCTCATTGCAGTGTAATACTTAAAACAGCAGATGTAAAAAAAAAACAAGTCAATTGCAAACCTGCTTATTTTCAATGTGTTTGTTATTTTAAGAATATAATAATACTCCTATACCACCAACATGCTTCCTGTTTTCTGTCCTTTTGCCTATGCAGACCAATCGTCCAAACATAACAAACGCATATTTCATGCCACAACACTGAACATTATCTCTCTGTTCTAAACATTAAAAATGATCTCCCAATATTTTGGAAGATCGCAATGCTCCAGGCATGTTGTTCACATCTGTGTTGTGAAGCAACATGGTGCTGTTAGGTATGGCGGGAAATTCCAATTCAGATGCTTGGTGGCGAATTTCAAAAGAGAGTGATTATTTTACATACCATGTGTACGCTTTTGCCTTGTATGCAAATGCTTTGGCCTAATGAACTTTTAATTAGTTATATTTAGAATTGTGTTTAAGTTTCTTGTGTACTTATTAACTAAAGAAAATATTGCTGAAAGGAACTTTTTATCTTTCTTTTTTCAAGTATAACTCTCCATGGGGTTAGGTTTACTTAAATGATACTCAAGCATTTGATGTTCACATTAGAACTAAGAGTTTATTATTACAGATGATCGAATATCACAAATATTTGGCAATATTCGGCTTCACGAATATCTGACGAATAGTTCGCCGCTATGTGAATATTCGATGCACAATGTAAGTCTATGGGAAGCCCAAATAGTTGCTATTCGGCAACTATTCGGGTTTCCCATAGACTTACATTGCGCATCGAATATTCGCAAATTTTTGAATAGTGGTGACCTATTCGGCGAATATGGGCGTTGCCGAATATTTACGTTATTCGATCATCCCTATTTATTATCAGAATGCTCCTGGAAAAAAAATAGATACATTTCAATAATTAAATTATTAAAAGGAATTGTGTATTCTCTAGAATAACATTTAAAATTGCTTTTTACATCTAAAAATGAACCTTTCCAATGCAATGTGTTTATTATCTTGCACTGATCCTGGGTTTTAACAATGCTTTAAATTTTAGAGCTGCATTAATTGTTTTGCAAACATCAGAGCTGAAATCTTTGCCAGTGTCATGGCTGCGTTGTCTTTTGTGACGAGATGTCTGTAAACTGGACATTTTCCAGTTATGTGATGTGTGAAAAACTAGTACTCTTTAAATATTGTTCTTCTCACTGCAGAATACCGAATTTGCTAATAGTAAAATTACTTCCAAAGGAAAATGTTACGTCTTTCTCTGTTTACTGACCAATAGGTGGGTCTGTCATGATGTACAAGTGTAAAGAAGTAAGAATATGTCTAAAATTAAATTTTCAGAACATTTTTACTGTTTACTTTTTTTTCCATTCTATGATCAATTTCTGCCTTCTTATTATATAACACCAATTAATTTTAACATTTTCAATTAGTCAATGTTTATGTTGTGCCGGTCTATTATAATTGGTCTTGTATCATGAAGCCGTTTGTGTTCATTACATTTTGCAAGGAAACATATGTATTAAGGCTTAGATGGGTGAAAAGAGCCCTGAAAGGTACTGGGATATAATAAAAGGTTGAATGGTAGAAATAATACAATGGACATGTTAAGATGAAGAACCTCTTTTCCTTCTCCCAGCAGTTTCCAGGCAACTTTTAATAGAAAGTCAACAACCAGCTGAATAAAAGACTAAAAAAAAAAACTATAATTTTAGCTATCAATTTATTTCTCGGTCTGTATGGTACAGATGGACATCTCATTTCATTTTCTGGGAAAAAAAACAAAACATATATTGTACTTGGGGAAACTAAACAGATCTTAATACTTACAAAACTTTCTGCGTCTCAATGAAAACAGTCCATGAGCTGGATATTTATTTGTACTTTTGTAAAAAAAAGGGAAAAAAACATCAATGCAGAGATAAATGACTTGCTTTGGGTTTAATCAATATGAGCAGCACTTTATAACTCAGGAACCTCAGAATATACTGCATAGAGTGCACTCTGCAAAGAAAATCTACCAGAAGGTCCATAACTGGAAACTTTCATTCATGTAAAGATTTTTAACCTTTCATTTAAGAAAACTATAAATGGGAGCTTTTATTTATAAATCTTCACATACATTTACTACTGCGGTGCACCATTTGTTAAAGTACATTTTTTGAAGAGCTTTTGATTTAAAAGTGTGAATGGAAAACTACTGTATGGCAGGAGAGATAAAAAGATGAGTATTGGAAATAGTTTCTCTACTTCTAGCATTGTTCTGCTTCCCTTGATGTGCAATTTTAATGTATGAACATGTTTAGATGGCTAATTTTTATCAAGTTGTCAATTTTGGGTCAATACCCTCCAAAAAAAATCATATGATTACATTGCATGCCATTATTTAGCCCCGAAAAATCACCTATAATTTATAAGGTTCACTTGCAAAATCATCAAAGGATCAAGCAATAGTTGGTGTTTTGAAATCAATGGGCTGTGTAGTGCATATACAATTGAAACCAGAAGTTTACATACACTATCTAAAAAGACACATCTGCATGTTTTTCTCACTATCTGACATGAAATCAAAATGAAGCTTTCCCGTTTTAAGTCAATTAGGAACCAAAATTATTTATATTTGACAAATGCCGGAATAATGAGAGAGAGAATGTTTTAAGGCATTTTTATTACTTTCTGCAAAGTCAAAAATGTACATACACTAAAGGATGCTTTACACGCTGTTTACTCGATTGCTAGCGATGTCGCGAGTGATAGCACCCGCCCCGTCGTTGGTGCGATATGTGGTGATCGCTGCCGTAGCGAACATTATTGCTACGGCAGCGTCACACCCACATACCTGTTCTGCGACGTCACTGTTGCTGCCGAACAATTCCTCCTTCAAGGGGGAGATGCGTTCGGCATCACAGCGGCGTCACAAAACGGCCGTCCAATAGAAGAGGAGGGGAGGAGATGAGCGGCCGGTGGACGCAGGTAATGAGATGTTCGTCATTCCTACGGTGTCACACATAGCGATGTGTGATGCCGCAGGAACGACAAACAACCAGCGGAATGCACAACCAACGATATTATGAAAAGGAGCGATGTGTCAACGATCAACGATTTTTGCAGTTTTTGCTATCGTTGATTGTTGCTCCTAGCTGTCACACACTGCGATGTCGCTAACGACGCCGGATGTGCGTCACAAACACCGTGACCCCGACAATATATCGTTAGCGATGTCGCAGCGTGTAAAGCACCCTTAAGAGTACTATGAGTTAAATAATATAGGACAGCCCATATGATGATCTCATGTCTTTGGGAGCTTGAGATAAGTATATTGGTAACATCTAACCTAATTAGAGACACACCTCTGGATGTATTTTAATGCAGACCTGAAACACACTGCTTCATCGTGTAGCATCATAGGAAAGTGAAAAGAAATCAGCCAAGATCTCAGAATTGTAGACTTGCACATGACTAGTTCATCCTTGGGCTCAGTTTCCAGATACTTGAAGGTGCCCCACTCTTCTGTACAAACAATTATACGCAAGTACAAACAAGATGGGTATATTCAGCCATCATACCGCTCAGGAAGGAGAAAGGCGCTGTGTACCAGAGGTGAGCATGCTATGCTCAGACATGTGCATATCAAGCCAAGAACAAAAGTACAGTATAAGACCTTTTGAAGATGCTGGCCAAGCTAATAAGATTGCGTCATTATCCACAGTGAAATGAGTACTGTACCTACATGGTCTGAGGTGCCTCATTCATCTGCACAAACAATTATATGCAAGTACAAGCAATATAAAAACCGGAGAACCATGAGCCTAATGCTGAATCAAAACAATGTTTATTGTGTAAATATTAAAAAAGGGCAGAAGAGCATACATTAAAAACATGACAGCAAAACCAGCAGGAGGATGAATGTGCCAATAAACTGGCTCAGATCCTGGGGTAGGGATGCCTACTCAAGTGAGTTACATACAGCAGGAGAACACCAGAAATAGCATGCACGTAGGTTATAGGCTATTTATAGGCTATATAAAATTCAGTGTTAGGTAGTAGGAGGTGCCCAAAATGCAACCACAGCAGAGTACAAACTGCTAAAGTGGGAAAAACAACCCCACAATTGAGGGGAATAATACCTTTAGTAGATGGTGATGCCCAAAGCATCTGAGGTAAAGGTGCCCCAGCGCACGTTTCGTGGCCTCGAGATGTATGCCGCCGCTTCATCAAAGGGGAAGGTAGAAAGTAAGGCACACATCCTGTGTGCAGCTCAGAAATAGCCCTACAGCTGAAAGTAGACCAATCGTGTTCCCTTCGTGTTAGATGCAGATAGGCGTCGCATGTGTGCATGCACCTGCAACCTCCATGATGCAAACCTAGCAATAAGCGAGCAAGGGTGCACGCATGGGACCATGTCTCCTGTGTATGCATGGATGCGATAAGAAATGCCAGGGCATGACAGGGGTCAGACACACAGGCACACCTCCACCAAATAGCAGGAAGGGCAGACAAAGGCAGGATGTTAACAGGATACTGGATAAGGAGATTAGATGCTAGTAGATATGTCAATAGAGGGATTGTAAATATTTTGATACCTATAATATACAATAATAATATCCAATAATATCCAATAAAAAAACATGGTGCTATACATGATTAAAATTCCAATCCAGGAAAACACTCCAGATAAATCTTGAAATATGGTTGTCATGTCCAATCAGATGGTAGTGACTGTTTTTATCACACAGGCTTCGGACCACAGAGGATTAGTGAGTGCATCTCGTAGAATTATAACTGTAAACAGAACTTGTAACCATTAACAACATAGAACAAAGGACAAAAAAAACCATATAAAGCAGATTAAAAATCAGAGGCAAAAATTCTTAAAAGGAGTCAGGATCAAAACATACTACATCAATGAGGCAAAACGTAATTCCTCATTAAGGCCACATGGGGTTACCGTATCAAAGACTGCGATCTACTTTGGTTCTCTCACTCGTGTGCTCCCTCATTCGCACCCATAGTTTTCTTGATGTCAAGCCATCATAAATATAAGGGCAATCACAAGTAGCATAATAAATTACATTCATGGTGCTACATAAAATGTGATGGTTAATGGTGAAGCATCATTTGGCATCAGAATTACTAGAAGAAAACATTGGCGAGGGCAAGACAGTGCCCACATGGAAAGCAGTCTAAAATTGGACCACCTGATTTAAACGGGTTAACTGGCTGTATCACATAATGGCTATGGACTAAATAGTCCTTTAAAGGGACAGTATCGCGTTTTTTTATTTTTGTATTAAAAATAGTGATTCTGGAATGAAGTATTTCTAATACAAAATGAAAATCGTAGCTTATTTACTTTTTCTGTTATTCTAATTTTACTGTATGCACTGGGGGCTATGTTGGATTTGCTGTATGTGTAACGACAGTTACACACTCCTTTATGGCAGCCCCTGTGCATAGCGAATAGTGGTCGCTATCCGACCCTATGTTTAACGTTACAGTGGGCGTATGCTGTGACCTGGATGTGCCCCCTGGGCTTTCCAGATCACAGCAGAGGGAGGAGTTCAGCCGCCATCATCGTGGAGCTTACAGCGTATGCTGTTTGCTCCACTTCACCCCTGTCAACCGCCGGGATGTGTGAGTACAGGCCGCCTCCCCTCCCCTGCCCCCGTTACCGATGACACCGCCTCCCTCCGCTCTCCCCAGCTCCCACTACTGCTACCGCTAGTGCCGCCCCTCCCCCTCGCCGTTCCCGTCTCCGCTGACACCCCATCCCTTCGCTCTCCTCAGCCCCCGCTAGTGCCGCCCCTCCCCCTCGCCGTTCCCGTCTCCGCTGACACCCCATCCCTTTGCTCTCCTCAGCCCCCGCTAGTGCCGCCCCTCCCCCTCGCTGTTACCGTCTCTGCTGACACCCCATCCCTCCGCTCTCCCCAGCCCCCGTTACTGCTACCGCCACCCCATCCCCGCCGTTACCGTCTCCGATGACACTTCCTCCCTCCGCTCTCCCCAGCCACCACTCTGCTCGCCGCTGCTGTGTATGTGTGTGCCCTTGCCCCACTGCATGCGAGTACCGCCGCTGATGCTGTCTGCACGGCTGTGTATTATCCTCTCCTGTTTGATACTATTTGCTGAGCCGTGTATCTAATCCTCTCTTGGGTGATACACAGCTCAGCAGACCGCATCACCCATGACAGGATTAGATACACGGCCGTGCACACAGCATCACCCAGGACAGGATTAGATACACAGCTCAGCAGACAGTATCACCCAGGACAGGATTAGATACACAGCTCATCAGACAGTATCTAATCCTGTCCTGGGTGATGCTGTCTGATGAGCTGTGTATCTAATCCTGTCCTGGGTGATGCAGTCTGCACGGCCGTATATCTAATCCTGTCCTGGGTGATGCTGTGTGCACGGCCGTGTATCTAATCCTGTCCTGGGTGATGCTGTGTGCACGGCCATGTATCTAATCCTGTCCTGGGTGATGCTGTGTGCACGGCCGTGTATCTAATCCTGTCCTGGGTGATGCGGTCTGCACGGCCGTGTATCTAATCCTGTCCTGGGTGATGCGGTCTGCACGGCCGTGTATCTAATCCTGTCCTGGGTGATGTGGTCTGAACGGCCGTGTATCTAATCCTGTCCTGGGTGATGCTGTGTGCACGGCCGTGTATCTAATCCTGTCCTGGGTGATGCGGTCTGCACGGCCGTGTATCTAATCCTGTCCTGGGTGATGCTATGTGCACGGCCGTGTATCTAATCCTGTCCTGGGTGATGCGGTCTGCACGGCCGTGTATCTAATCCTGTCCTGGGTGATGCGGTCTGCACGGCCGTGTATCTAATCCTGTCCTGGGTGATGCGGTCTGCACGGCCGTGTATCTAATCCTGTCTTGGGTGATGCGGTCTGCACGGCCGTGTATCTAATCCTGTCCTGGGTGATGCGGTCTGCATGGCCGTGTATCTAATCCTGTCCTGGGTGATGCGGTCTGCACGGCCGTGTATCTAATCCTGTCTTGGGTGATGCGGTCTGCACGGCCGTGTATCTAATCCTGTCCTGGGTGATGCGGTCTGAACGGCCGTGTATCTAATCCTGTCCTGGGTGATGCTGTGTGCACGGCCGTGTATCTAATCCTGTCCTGGGTGATGCGGTCTGCACGGCCGTGTATCTAATCCTGTCCTGGGTGATGCTATGTGCACGGCCGTGTATCTAATCCTGTCCTGGGTGATGCGGTCTGCACGGCCGTGTATCTAATCCTGTCCTGGGTGATGCGGTCTGCACGGCCGTGTATCTAATCCTGTCCTGGGTGATGCGGTCTGCACGGCCGTGTATCTAATCCTGTCCTGGGTGATGCGGTCTGCACGGCCGTGTATCTAATCCTGTCCTGGGTGATGCGGTCTGCACGGCCGTGTATCTAATCCTATCCTGTGTGATACTCCTGCTGTCCTTGGTGACATTTTAGACATTTCTGGTCACCAACAAAATGGCTGTGCATTGTGTCCTTACATGTCATTCTCTATCTGTTGTAAACACTCAGATTGGGAGGTGGAGGCGCCACCACACACAGGAGAGCAGACTCCGCCCACTTTACTGCAAGCTGTAACGTGAGCTTTTTCCTACAGTGGGATTTCTGTAGGATTTCAGAAGCTGCTCCCCCTAGTGTTTAACAGTGGAAACAGTGGAAAATATTGAACTTTTTAATTTTTTTTTTACATTTTGCTCAATTAAAAAAAGAAAATAATATTTAAACAAAACATTAAAATAATATTACTTTACATTTTTTCAGGTATTTAATTTTTTTTTTTTCTGACGATACATTCCCTTTAAATTCTTTGCTCTTCTAGAGGTCATCAAGGGGAACACTGACAGAGATTTAGAGAGACTGGAATCAGTTTTGAGGACAGACCAATGTTTCCCAAAAATGGAGCGCATGATCTGCAACTTATGATTGAAGGTTGAGATGAAAAGTGGATTAGAATCCTTGCCACCTACTTTTGGGGGGAGGTGTAACAACAAGGATCTGTTGGTGTTTATTGCTCTTACATACCCCTTCTTAATACAGCCGTTGCTTTACTCCCTTTCTTCCTATAACCTATGCACATGCTATTACTGGTGTTCTCCTATTGTAAGCAACTCACTTGAGTAGGCACCCACACCTCAGGATCTGAGCCAGTTTATTGTCACATTCATTCTCTTGCTGTATTTGCTGTCATGTTTTTAATATATGCACTCCTGCACTTTGTTTAATATTTACACAAACATTGTTATGATTCAGCATTAGGCTCATGGTTCACTGGTTTTTATAATGTTTATTAGGATTTGGTGTTAACCAGTTGGAGGCTGCTCTGGTTTTGTACTATTGTGTCATAATGGATCGAAAGTAGTTAACTACAAGAACAAATAAGATGTGAATGTCCAGCCATCATACCGCTCAGGAAGGAGAAAGGTTCTGTGTACCAGAGATGAACGTGCTTTGGTCAGACATGAGCATATCAACCCAAGAACAAAAGCAAAAGACCTTGTGAAGATGCTGACAGAAGCTGGTAAGATTGTGTCACTATCCACAGTGAAACAAGTACTTTATCAACATGGGCTGAAAGGACACTTTGCCAGGAAAAAGCCATTACTCCAAAAGAAATGTAAAAAAGTCAGTTTAATGTTTGCAAATGCACACAGGAACAAAGAACTTCACTTTTGGAGATATGTCCTGTGGTCTAATGAAACTAAAATTGAACCTTTTAACCATAATGACCAACGTTACATTTGGAAAAAAAAGGGAGAAACATTGAAGCCTAAGAATACCATCCCAACTGTGAAACATAGGGGTAGCATCATATTGTGGGAGTGTTTTGCTGCAGGAGGAACTGGTGCACTTCACAAAATAGATGGCATCATGAGGAAAGAAGATTATGTGGCAATACTGAAGTAACATCTCAAGACATCAGCCACGAACATAAAGCTTGGGAGATGGGTCTTCCAAATGGACAATGACCTGAAGTATACTACCAAACTGGTTACAAAGTGTTTTAAGGATAACAAAGTCAATGTTTTGGAGTGGCCATCACAAAGTCCTGATCTCAATCCTATTGAAAATTTATGGGCAAAGCTGAAAAGGCAGGTGCGAGAAAGGTGACCTATAAACATGGCTCAGTTACACCAGTTCTGTCAGGAGGAATGGGCCCAAATTCCTAGCAACTATTGTGAGAAGCTTGTGGAAGGATATCCAAAATGTTTGACCCAAGTCATAATAAGCTGTATGGGCAATGGTACCAAATATTAATGAAATGTATCTAAACTTTTAACTTTGCAGAATCTTATAAAAATACCACCGTAAAACATTCTCTCACTCTCATTATTCTGACATTTGGCAAATATAAATAATTTTGGTTCCTAATTGAGCTGAAACGGGAAAGGTTTATTCTGATTTCATGTCACGTGTCTTTCTAGATAGTGTATGTAAACTTCTGGTTTCAACTGTATATGTCTAATACTGAATAGAGACATACTTTGTGCAGTTTATATGACAATGCCTGAGTGGTTCCCTTTTAAAAAACAATGACAAACTGTAATGGTTAACTAAACCAGAAGAACAGTGTCACAGCATGCTTAATGGATGCACATGTCACAAAGGGAACAAAAAGCTTAGTGGTTGCATTTAACTCCAAGTGAAACTTTTACTTGAGCATGCAATAATGCAGCTTAAGCAGGCTTGAAAATATAGCAGCTATAAGTATTTCTTCCAGGCCAGGTCTGCCTGAAGTGTGACAATGGGCTCAGCTTTACCTCGTCAGTGACAACACACAGAAAATTCTGCAAGCTGCTCTTTTTCGGTGCTAAACTATTCTAGCCCACTGTTACAGAGCTAAACTATTCCAGCAACAATTCTTCATGTCGTTTCAATGTCTTTTTTGTGACAATTTCCTAGTCTTATTTGGTAAAATCAAGATGACTTTCATGTTTTAGTTTAGCAAGATTGAGCAAGACACAATACTTTGCATCAGCTTTATATATCCCGCATTACACACTCCTGCTTCCAGGTAATCGTCTGTCCTGCAATACACAAGCTGCTCTTGTCTTCAGCCCAACGGTGGTTCTCCACAGAACAAAGGCACTCTGCCACTGGTGGTTCTCCACAGAATAAAGGCACTCTGCCACTGGTGGTTCTCCACAGAAAACAGGCACTCTGCCACTGGTGGTTCTCCACAGAACAAAGGCACTCTGCCACTGCTGGCTCTCCACAGAACAAAGGCACACTGGTCTCCAGCTCACTGATTCTTCCCTAGGTGGACTGGTCACAAAACTTGAAGTTTGCACAAGTCTTTGACATCACAATACAAAAGTCCACAACAGGCTTTTCCTGTGCTGTGTAAATGAGACTACTGTAAGGGTTACATGGGTCCAGGTGTAGCACTGCAAATCTTGTAGAAATTGTGTCAATGCCCAGTGATACACACTGGATGGAAGACAAAGACCTTCCCACTGGAAGCTGAAGAGAAAATGAGAAGACTATTCAGATCAACTGAAGGATGGCCACAGAAAAGGGGAACCAAAGCTGAAAAAGCGCCGTAAGAGGCAAATCAGCACCATTGCTTTATAAATCGGCAAAGTGGAGGCAGCCAAGGAATAGAGTTAGAGCTAGGTGCAATTCATCAAGTGATATAATGGCTGATGATGTAGTGATAGAAGGAGCGGTGTAGAGAGCGACAGCATTGGTGGAGAAGGAGAAGCTTTAACACTAGAAGTCCAAGAGAGGGGTCATTTAACATTTCTACCTTTGGAACCCAGAGACGGGTCGAATGACCTGAAGGATTTTAGCTAACATCCTATAATCATCCTATATAATCCTATATAATCCTATAATCATCCTATAATCACATTAAGGCCATTACTGTCGCACTACAGGAGGTTGTTGTTTTCCATTGAGTTTAGCCATCTGGTTTCTAGTTAGTTCTATTCAGTTAGGACTAAGGGTCATTTGACCCTCTTTCGGGACTTCAGGGGGGAGCTCGAAATTTCTGGGACTTCTAGTGTTAATAAGTGGGTCAGTCTATTTCCTATTTCCACATTGAAATGCTATTTCTAAGTACATGGATGTTTGGAGGTTATGCAGCCAGGCTAATGTAGATTCAGAAATGTATTCTAATCACATGTGTTTTTGTGGCACCCCTGAGTATATCAGGGTGCCACAGGGAACTGCATCCTTTCACCCAGGGTGCAGGGCCTACCCTCCATGGTTCTAGGTTCCCAGAAATCGGTGTCACTACCATCAGCACCACAAATCCCAATCATCACCTCACATCAGGACCTGTCAGACACACCAGTGGGTTGGACAAGCTGGAATAGGGCCACCCACCTAGGGGTCAGGCAGACTGGTGGGAGGGAAGAAGAGAGCAGAGTAGTGAGAGTCCTCAAAGAGTGAGGAGCTGGAGTAGTAGCTCCTGGGGAGCTAGACCGAGGTTGGATCGCAGACGGTGGTCCGGGACCAGAGAAGTCGAGGATCGGTGGCAGTGACATTGGAAAAGGGTGTGACGGACATAGTCTAGGAGGACTGTCGGCATCAGAAACCCCAAAGAACTGAGCGGTACCGAGCACGACGGGGTACAGGACTCTAGGTCAGGAGCCAGTTCAATGTCCTGATAATTAACCTGGGAGGGAGAGTATCTTCATGAACTTCCCTAAGAGCTCAGAGAATGAAGGCGTCAGCACACTGTGGGGGACAGGGTTTTCCAGTAAAGCAGCCCACTAAAATCCCAAGTGCCAGCCATCAAGAGCACAGCTACACTACACATAGTGAGTGAGGCCCCAACAGCTTCAAGCCAAGGGGCCCCAACAGACAACTAAATTATGCACGGTGGCGTGCTCAGGATTTCCAAGTGACACCGGTGGGAGCGGATACCTGAACAGGCTCCCTACAGTGACTGTGGTACACAGAGGATTTGGTTTACCTTAGCTGTGCGTGGTAACTTTATAATTCTCCTCCAGCACCACGACTACCCACAGTGAGTACCCTGGTACCCTGCACCCTGCGCTCCCAAATATCCAACAAAACCCCAGAGGCTGGGACCTTCCCTACCTGTGGAGGGAATGACACCTTGCTGCTCCACATCATCTGCCCTGGTACTCCTTCCAGCAGCGGCGGTACTCCCATTACCGCAACCCGCAGGTGGTTTCATAAACTTCTCCCCTGTAAATAATCCCCTTTCAAGGATCGGAGTGTTTGCCGAGCCCGGATCTGGACCCCTCGAGCCACGACCACCCCAGATCCAAGCACCCCGTTCTGCGCCGGGGCGGCACATTTTTCGAAGATTTATGTCACAAATTATCTCTGCAAAACTGTATTCTTTGGCAGCATATGTAGCAAAAACAAAAATGAAGACAAAATATGACCGATGTGCTTTGTGTATATGAGAAATAAAATAGGCCCACTGAGTAAAGAACAGGTGTTTACTAAAGCAGCCTCCCTGACAATGTTGTTCTACCTCCAAACCTTCCCTGTCGTCTTAGTATGTTTAATGTATTTAAATTTATTACTAGGAAAACAGTGGTTAGCTTATATTGTCATTCATGTGCAATAAACTTTTCACATTCCTCCTTCATGCCGATCTTCAACAGCTGACAAAGAAGACCACATACAAAGATCCTAAAATAATCATCATATTTTCAAAATCTTAAAGAAACAAGAACTGTCACAAGCCAAATTCATATCTATTATAGTCCATGAGGTCAGTATTTATTGACATTACCGTTACCATGTAATGATGTGATGAAATGCTGTCACAGTTACCAAGTCAGAAATAGCATTAAGAGGACAAGGGTTAGTAAAAACATCAGCACAAGATATCAATTGGTGTCTGTTATAGGCCAGCGTATATGTATAGTGTTCTATATATAAAAGCATATGTGCGGAACTCTTCAACAGTTATTACTGATATTAAACAGCTAAGCATATCTATGACACTGATTTCATCCAACATCAGGCTGACATAAATCACATAACGCACTGAAACAAACAGTAGACATTTAAGGCTACCAAGGTCATTAAAAAAATTCAAGGTCGCATGCATGGTAATCTTTGAACAACATATGCAGTAGAACTATACATTCAATCTGTATACAATTTGTTTATCACTGAATACATAATTTCTGTGATATTGAATGTCAACCTTTCTAGCAGACTGGAACTGCATTCACAATTCTGCTTGCTTCAGAGCTGAAATCATTAGTCTTCCTTTGGAGACATTCTCTGAAATGGACAGGCATTCTTCGAAGTGGTGTTTACACAAGGCTCCATACGGAAACATAATGTAGTAACACTAACTGTCCTATTGCATTAAAGGAGCTAAGCTAAGCGGTGTGTCTGTCAACAAGAAGATGACAAGTTGAAATACAGGTTGTAACCCAAGACCAGTGCAAGATAAGTAAAATAATGTATTTACAAAGTTACTCAACTTTGTATGCAATTTGCATAAAGACTATATACAAACTTACTCACTTTGACATGGATGACTTCATTATATGCGTAAAGGCATACCTGTGCATAATACTATTTCAGCAATTAATTTCCTAGCACAGTTATTACTGCATATTTTGGCTGCATTCAGATTTATATGTGGTTTAATGACTGAACAAAATAAAAAATCAAGATGACAAAGGTCAGTACTTAGTGTACCGATCCAGCATTCATAAATGGAGAGAGAAGTGCTGCATAGGAAATCTTGGGATTGATTCTTACATAGTTACTTAGGTTGAAAAAAGACCTAGGTCCATCTAGTTCAACCTTCCTCCACCAGTTCTACATTTCGACACTAAATCATTTATAAAATACAACTGATTCTGCCATCAGTTTTCTTATAGCGTTCTTGATGGAGGGTTGTTCATACGTAAAAGGAGTTTAATTTAGTAGAGAAACAGTATTTGCTTTAAGGAGTAAGTAATATACTCGCATAATGACCAAATAGATTCATAGATAGACATAGGGCCCTTGTGCTGGAGAACTATAAAGACTGGAAATGAGAAGGCTCTTTTATAAACCAAATTCACCGCCTTCACAGAATCTTCAGCAGAAGTTTGATTTGGCAGTGGAAATATATGAGAAAATCTCAATACTAGTGTGACGTCCTAGCCTATCAGGTCGGCACAGGGTATTGTGCAACCTGCCCTTCTGCACAGTATCCATTCCTCCTTGATTAAGGATCCTTGTCCTTTGATGTTGCTAAAATCAGAGCCAGTCAAAACCCTAGGAACACTTTACACAATACCCACCAGATACACCATTGGGGGCCTGAAGGGAATAGGGCCACCCACTTGGGGGGTTGGTAGGGGAAAGAGAGAAAATGAGAGTAGATGTGTGTTGGAGGAGGAAGAGAGAGAAGGTCAGGAGCAGGGCTCCTTGAGTCTACTAGGTGGCAGACATTGGTCTGGGCATGGTAGGAGCTGGAACCCCGGTCGCAGGGGATCATGTCAAGGGCATGGACTTGCTGAGGAGGGCAGCCGGCGGCCTTGAGCAATCTCTGGGCAGGGGTCAGGTCACGACGGGGTACGTGGACCCTAGGCCGGGAAGTAGCTTCAAGGGTCCTGGTAATTTACCCGCCGGGGTGAAGTCTTCAATATTCATCCCTCACCCGCTCCAAAATCGGGGTACTAGTACACCGATGGGATAGGACTTTCCCAAACACAGTCCAGAAAATCCCGAGCGTGAACCCTGAGAGCAAGCTCACTCCGTTAGCCATATGGGTGAGCGGGATCCGATTAGTTCCAGACTATAGGGTCCAACAAGTGAGAAGGTGCCACGGAAAAGGCCACAGGCTAACAAGCAACACCAAGGGCACGGATCCAAGCGTGCTCCCTCCTTGCTGCAGCGGTGCTCAGAACTCTGGTTTACAAGCTGTCGGTGTCAGTGTTCTTGGACTGAGTGACTACACAGAGACCCTTCCTTTACCCAACGGCACCCTCCTGCACAACCACCGGGCCCCGAGGCACAAACCCCTACCCACGGAGGGTTTAAACACCTTGCTGCCATACCACCACCACTGGGCTCCCCCCCACCAACAGCAGCGAGGGTATTCCATCTTACCACGCACCGTGGGTGGCGTCATGAACTTCTAACTCCCCTGTACATACCCCCCCTTTTCAAACTCGAGTGACCGCGCGAACCCCCGGGTCCGGAGACCCCTGGGGCCACCGCTGTTCCGGATCCAAACGGCTCGGCTGCTGACACAGGGGCGGTACACTAGAAAGCCTCTAATTGCTTGGAATATAGACATTGGAAGAGGGGAGAGAGAGGGTAAACCCCACTGGCCAAAAGAGTTTACAGTCTACAGAAGAGTAGAGAGATAATCCCATTGATTTTAAGAGCTTACACTCTACAGGAGAGAGAGAGGACCTTATTGCCCATAAGAACTTATTTTCTACAGGAGATACTTATTCAGTGACTTTTGAGATGGTAAACAACTTTGCCGTGCTCTACCGGAAATCTCTGCTCAGTGAATGGTCAAGTATGGACCACCACTGTACAAGATATGATAATCAGCTAGATGTCTATGCTGCAGATCATTATGGGGAAGCCTGCATGGCCATGCAAAAAGACATTAACCTGCTCTCTGATGCTTCAACAGTATGAGAAATGTCAGTCAAGGTTTTATTTTGCACACTGTGAAGCAAATCTAAAAGTATATAAATACTTGTAAAACCACAAATTTCTGGAAATTTGAGTAAAACTCAGACTACCGGGGAATAATTTACTCATCTCTAATATAGACTACTTAAAATCTTTTAACTTATTTGTTAAGCATGATGCCCTGTAAATTGGTTATGGATTGTAAAAATAAACAAATAATTGGAAAAAATGGTGTAGGGTCCCCTGTATACTGATACAAAGTGCAGATAAAGCAGACAGCTACAGGCTGCAGCCCCCAGCTGTGTGCATTATCTTGCCTGTTTTTTAACATTTGAGGGACCACATGCGTTTTTTTTGTAAATATTTAAAAAAAATAATTTACAGAAACAGAGAGTGGTCCCTCCCAATTTTGATACCCAGCCAAGATAAATTGGATAGCTGGGGGCTGGTATTCTCAGACTGAGGAGACCCATGGGTATTTGGCACCTAAGCCTAAAATAGCTGCTTGCAGCCACCCCAGAATTGTTACATCCTTTAGATGTGCCAATTCCAGCGCTTTAACCTTCTCATCCCAATTGCCCTAGTCAAAAAATCATAGCTGTCATCAAGTCCAAGGTTAGTAATTGCCTGGGGTCAATGAGACCCCCTATTACTAACTAACCATGTAAGGCAAAATAAATAAACACAAAACACAGAGAAAAATCCTTTGTTTAAAAAAAGAAAACAAAACAAACATCTGCCTTCTCCAATTTATTGACTCCCAAAATATCCCTCCAGGTCAGATGTAATCCCCATAAGGTCCTATGATGATCCCAGCATCCTGAAAATGTACAAAACATGACCAAACGGTGCAACATCTGAGACACACTGATGGAGCTGCAGCTGTGAGCGGTGATGTCAGGGTGTTAACCTGAGGTCATAGCTGGTGGTTCCCATGGTACCCCAGCTGTGACCTTAGGTGAACTGACCTGAGGTAAACTCATTGAACTCAGTGACTTCACCTCAGGTGAAGTCATGGAACAATGGCAGATTACCGAATTATGCGACGTGCGTACATTGAGTATTTGGTTGCAGACATTTCTGCACCAAATCTGCATACTGTGGCAGAAAAATTCACTGAAAATGTGATACAGTTCCACAGAAACTCTCTTCAAATCCTGAGTGTTCTGTGGGTTCCTTCTTTGAACTGTGAGCTTTAGTTCCTTCCAAAAATTTCCTGATTGATGCAGGTCAGGTGATTGGATTGGCCATTCTAGCAACTTTATTTTATTTCTTTGAAGCCACTTGAGAGCTTCCTTGGCTCTATATTTGGGATCATTGTCTTGCTGAAATGTCCACCCTTGTTTCATCTTTATCATCATGATAGATGGGTGCAGATTTTTATCAAGAATGTCTCTATATAAAGTTTGTCAGTGTTGTATGCTGAAAAACAGCCCAATACCTTGATGTTTCCATCTCCAAACTTCAGTGTTGGTATGTTATTTTGGAAGTGATATGCAGTGCTTTTTGGTCTCCAAACATGGTGCATATTATTATATTTCTTCCAGTATTTCACAGACTTTTTAAAATGTTGTTGAGCAAACTTTAAACACAGTTGAACATGCTTTTAATTTTGTAGTGGAGCACTTGGTTAACTCTTCTGATAATTCTTTTCACTCCAGTGTCTGAAATCTTGCGAGAAATACCTAGGGGCCAGTTTATGGTAAAATTATGTTCTTTCCACTTATGGATTATTGCCCCAACAGTGCTCACTAGGACCATCTGTAGTTTAGAAATTTTCCTCTAACCAATGCCATCAGTAAGCTTTGCAACAATAAGGCTGCAAAGGTCTTGAAACACCTCACTGGTTTTACCCATCATGAGATGTTTCATGAGTGGCACCTTGGTAAGGAGACACCTTTTTATAGGCCACCAATTACACTAGCTCATATTTTTTTCACTAAGTGGCAGGTTTGCTTTCTAATTACTCATAGATTTCAGCTGGTGACATGGCTTTTAATGGCTTTTTGCATCTCTTTTTCTTCATGTGTTGAATACTTTTTCATTGTGTCTTTTCTCATTATTACACATAACTCAATTAATGAGCATCTAGTGTTTGATTTAATTGCCTGTGTGGATTGGAAGGGTTCTTACTGACATCTGATGAGAAATTCATGTCAATAACACCTGTAGAAATATATTTACTTGTGACATGTTCAATACTTATTTCGATAGTTGTATATAAGAAAATGAACAAATTATAGTGAAAATTCCAAAAAACCTCCAATAAAGTACACAAAGATAAGCACTGAGCAGCAGTAATCCATATGCCTCCATGTTGAATAATGCCATATCCAAGTACATAGTGTCAGGTACATCAGCATAAACAAAGGTCACTCTATAAAAAAGGGAGAGGTTAAAAAGAAGTGTACTTAACACCTTAATGTCACGTGATGTGCTATGATTTTCATAAGTAATTTCCCTACCTTTGGTGCAGGCTTGCATTTTTACCTGCAGATAAAGGCTAAATTATTCAGCCTTCATCTGTCTCTAGCAGACATGAGTGGAGTGGCATTCCGCACACTGTTGTTAACTATTAAAGTGAACCTGTCAGGTGCAATATGCATCCAGAACCAGGAGCAGTTCTGGGTGCTTATTTCTAATCCCTGTTTACCTGTCCTAGGCTATAGTAGCATAGATAAAAAGATCTTTAGAAAAAGCATTTCTAAAGATTCTTTATTATATGCTAATGAGGCCAGGGACTAGTTGCAAGGGTATTAGCTCCCTTGGCTAGTCGGCACCCTTAGCATGTTAGCATGCCCACAGGGTTGTACTAACATGGTAATGAATGCGCAGCGTCATAGGCATGGTTGGGCTCACCTCAGCTGCCACCACTGGTTTTCGGCTCAGTGCGGATGATCAGAACGTCCCCAGCACTTCTGGCCATGCACACCACATAAGTCTGAAGCTGGGATGCGTGTACACGGCTTCATAGTGTGCATGACTGCTCATAATTTTAGGTGCATATTGCACCGTATAAGTTCCCTTTAAATGCCACTTTCAATCTCTGACAGTATCATTTAATGCACACTGAAATGGGGTGTGCTGTTCTGAGCCTTTATTGGCACTCTATGACGTGATTACAGAATGCCAATATGTTGTCATGACAGCTATGGGTCAGCTGATGACCCCTGTGTTTGTCATCACAGTACTCCTGTGAAAATCAGTCCAGGGCCAGCATTCATAGGAGACTGTGATGTTTTCTATATACAGCAATGCTATGCATCTGCTGTATAAAGAACTAGTGATTACACTATTGCAGGTTCAAGTCTCCTAAGGAGACTATCAAATGCAGAACAAAGTAGTAAAAAGATGTTTCAAAAATATAAAAGTTTAAATCACCCCTGTTTAACCACATTAAATATAAGAAATAACAAAGAAAAAATACACATAATTGGTATTGCTGCGCTAATAAAAGTCTGATCTATCAAAATCTTAAATAAATTAATCTGATTGGTAAACAGCGTAACAAGAAAAAAAATACCAGATTTGCAGTTTTTTGGCCGCCGCAACGTAATAGCAGGAGATCAAAACATAAAAACTACATCTCCAAACAGAACATAGCAAGTGTGAACAGGTGCCAGCTACTATAACTACAGGAAACACAAACAAAAGAATACAATAGCAGTCTGTAAGCACTAAGAAACATGAAATTTAAAATGCTCAATGTTATATGATATATACTTAGAAAACTGAAGGTATTTAGTGCACAAATTGATCAATTCATGCAAGCCCATCAACCATGGCAAGGTGACCTTTTATTGATTGGACTCTATCCTAATTTCATGTCTCTCCTGGACTAAAAGTCTACAACTATATGGGCAGTTAACACTAATTAAAACCACCCTGGGACTGATGGGTGGCGAACACAGTTAGAAAAGGAGGATGTCTATACCTCCAATGTATGCTACAAAAATTTGCGATAACTGTACGATTGCCATGTTGGTAACTACAGTGCAGAGAACCATTTCTTCACAATCCTACAATGCTTCCCAATTGAAAGTTTACCCTGCATTGTTGATAAAGCTGGATATACAATTGTCCATGCTACATTTCCCTATGTTGATTGTATAAGGGAGCCGAAATCTCTGACATGTGGTAGATCAACCATGAACTGCTTGTAAATTACATAAAAATCATCCTGTTGCTCTGATGGACAGTTAAACGTATTGGATTAATTTTTTAGCACACCAAATAATGCAGAGTTAATTGCAAGAATTAACATAAAAAGTTCATATTTCTCATGCAACGCTCAAAGTCAAAGAAGCTATTATCACATCCAGGCCAGATGTTCGAGTTTACTGAGCATGTTTGATCCCAGCACCTGTCTAAAAGCAGCAGTTGTTGGATTACCATGCAGGGCTGAATTAAACAATCTGAACAACTGTTTCTGAGCAAGTGAATGGTGTGAATGGCGTGAAAGAGAACATGCCGTCTGTATAAAGGGAGAACTGTTTTCAACACACAAGGCCACTCACATAATGATCAGGGCACAACTTGCTACTAAGGGTTACCAGACGGCTGAGCCAGAAGACTCGGTGCTGCAGCTAAGCAAGACATTGAAAAAGGCCACATTACACCATACATCTGCAGGACAGCCGTGCAATTACTAGGAATTATATATTATTTATGGAGGATTACTCTGATTCTAAAAGGAAGAACTTGGCCTTAGCCCTAAAACAATTGTTACCATGTTACCCATAAGGAAGTAATATATTTTCACTCTTACTATTCCCAAGGTCTTTAGTTCTTTAGCTCTTACCATGCAAAATTATTTCCTTTGCTTCGTAATTGCATGATCTCCACCTAGTAAGAATAAAACATTTAGTAATATAAAAAAGGAGCAATAATAAATAATATATTATCGTAATTTCTCTTTTCATTTTTTTAAATGTTAAATATTTATAGAATTCACACAGCAGGCTCAGAAAACTGTACCATAGATGTCACTAAATATCACCCGACATTAATTTCCTATATCCATGTGGCTGCTGCAAAGCTGATCGCTGACCACGTAATTCAGAGTGCAGCATTGTAGCTCAGTGGTTAATACTACAGCCTTACAGCACTGGGGTTAATACCATAGCCTTGGAGCACAGTAGCTCAGTGGTTAATACTGTAGCCTTGTAGCAGAGTAGCTCAGTGGTTAATACTGTAGCCTTGTAGCACTGGAATCCTGAGGTCAAATCCCACCAAGGAAGAAATCTGCAAGGTGTTGTCACCGTGTTCTCACCCCAAACCCTTGCTGATAAGGAATTTAGACTACAAGACCCAAAAGGGACAGTGATTATGTTGTCTGGAAAATGTTGCGGAGTATGATGATTCTTTGTAAGCAGACATAACAAATAAAACAGAGCAGCAGCTCAAACTAGACTGCTGCCCTGTAACAATGTACAGAAAACAAACAAAAACCTGCTAACAGAAAATAGAAACAGTGTCTTGCTTTAATAAATATGTATTACCTTTTATGATACATATTTTGTTAGGGAAACAAAGTCTTATAACAATTTTTTTCATTTGTGTGACTGTAATGCAGGGCCGCCACTAGGAATTTCAGGGTCCCATACTGGCAAAATTTTGGGCCCCCTTGAAACTCCGGCCAGGTCCACCCCCGCTCAGCCTCCACCCCTCAAACCTTCCACACTCTCACCGCCACTCTTGTAAAAATGTGTATATACACACAGTCATGGCCAAAAATGCTAGCACTCTTGCTCTTGTTGCAGAAAATGAAGTATTTCCCTCAGAAAGTTAATAGTACACCCCGTTACACGGTCCCTCTCCATAATACAACCTCTACCTCGCCCTGCTTTATAATATCTCTCCCACACTGCCCTCATGTATAATATCCCCCCACACACTGCCCCTCAGTATAATATAACCCTACACAATGCTTCTGGGTATAACATCCCCAAACACACTGCCCCTCTGTATATCTCTACCACACTCTTCTCCTCTTTATAATATCCTCTCACACACTGACTTGTTGTTTAAAGTTTGCCACAAGCCACCTGTGAGACACACCAAACGTGGAAGAAGGTGCTCTGGTCAGATGAAAGCAAAATCAAAGTATTTGTGCACAATGCCAAATGATATGTTTGGCGTTAAAGCAACACAGCTCATCACCCCCTGAACACACCATCCCCACTGTCAAACATGGTGGTGGCAACATAATGGTTTGGGCCTGCTTTTCTTCAGCAGGGACAGGGAAGATGGTTAAAATTGATGGGAAGATGGATGGATCCAAATACAGGACCATTCTTGAAGAAAACCTGTTGGAGTCTGCAAAAGACCTGAGACTGAGACGGAGATTTGTCTTCCAACAAGACAATGATCCAAAACATAAAGCAAAATCTACAATTGAATGGTTCACAAATAAATGTATCCAGGTATTAGAATGGCCAAGTCAAAGTCCAGACCTGAATCCAATCGAGAATCTGTGAAAAGAGCTGAAAACTGCTGTTCACAAACGCTCTCCATCCAACCTCACTCAGCTCGAGCTGTTTGCAAAGGAAGAATGGGCAAGAATTTCAGTCTCTTAATGTGCAAAACTGGTAGACACATACCCCAAGCGACTTGCAGCTGTAAACGCAGCAAAAGGTGGCGTTACAAAGTGTTAACTTAAAAGAAGATGAATAGTATTGCACGCCCCACTTTTCAGTGTTTTATTTTTTTAAAAAGTATAAAATAAGCAATAAATTTCGTTCAATTTCACAATTGTGTCCCATTTGTTGTTGATTCTTCACCATAACATTAACATTTTTATCTTAATGTTGAAGCCTGAAATGTGGAAAAAGGTTGAAAAATTCAAGGGAGCCGAATACTTTCGCAAGGCACTGTATTAGTGAAGACATCAGAATGTATGGGCTCCTGGTGGGGTTATATTAGTGAGGAGATCACAATGTGTGGGCTCCTAGTGGAAATATATTATTGAGGACTTCACAATGTATGGGCTCCTGGTAGGTTTAAATATGTCTGTATATATATGTGCTCTTTGCATGCATGTATCTTTATAAAGTTGCTTTGTGTATATGTGTGTGTGTGCTCAGTGTATACATGCGTGTGTGCTATGTGTGTGTATCATACAGCGTGTCACATACTGTGTGTACAGTATGTAGTATCCATTTATAAATCATGGCTGCACAAAAAACTCATAGGTGTAAACATTAGAGATGAGCGAACCGGTCGTGGTTCGGCTCGAGTTCGGTTCGTCGAACGGGGGTCCCGTTTGAGTTCGGTTCGGCAAACGTTCGACGAACCGAACGCGAACCGCATAGGAAACAATGGCAGGCAATCACAAACACATAAAAACATCTAGAAAACACCCTCAAAGGTGTCCAAAAGGTGACAAACAACTCACAACACAACACAAACACATGGGAAAGTGACAAGGACATATACTCATGTGAAAACAAAAGAGCAGGACAAGGAAAAAGAGGAGACACAGATATAGGCATGGCACGCCCTTCTAAAATCATGTAAAACACCGCAAGGTGACTCCAAGCCGGAGTCTCCCTTTTTTCCAAAAATTGGGCCACAGAGACACTCACCCCTTCAGTGGCAGCACTTGTGCCCCAGTTGTACACTTCACAGCTAGATTTGCATCAAGCACATTCAAAAATACGCCATACTTAACCGTTTCCAGGATGACCCTGGGGTAGGTAGCAAAGTCTTTCCTGATCCCAGATCTGTTCATCTTGGATCATTTTTAAAAACAATGTAAGCAAGGGTTACTCCAAGCAGAGTCTCCCTTTTTTCCAAAAATTGGGCCACACAGACACCCCATCAGTGGCAGCACTTGTGCCCAAGTTGCAAACAGGATGTTTTGATTTGCATCAAGCACATTCCAAATCCACAAGCATTTACTCTCCCCAGGATGACACCAGAGTAGTAAATTCCTTGTGGATCCATGACTTGTTCATTTTGATGAACGTTAGTCTGTCCACATTGTCACTGGACAGACGCGTGCGCTTATCTGTCAGCACACACCCAGCAGCACTGAAGACACGTTCAGAGACAACGCTGGCAGCTGGACACGACAAAATCTCCAAAGCGTAAGTTGAGAGCTCTGGCCATTTTTCAAGATTTGAAGCCCAAAATGAGCAAGGCTCCATTTGCAAAGTCATGGCATCGATGTTCATTTGGAGATACTCCTGTATCATCCTCTCCAGCCGTTGACTATGTGTCAGACTTGTTGTCTCTGGTGGCCTTGCAAAGGACGGTCTAAAAAAATTCTGAAAAGATTCAATAAAATTGCTGTTACCAGCACCAGATACAGTGCTACTGGTACGGGTGGACTGTTGAAGATGACGAGACCGTCTCATGTTTGTCAAGTTACAACTGGGAGATTCACTCCCTGCACCTGCACGGTTGTTTGGTGGAAAAGCCGAGCTAAGATCGAGTAACAGCTTCTGCTGATACTCCTGCATACGTGCGTCCCTTTCTATGGCTCGAATTGTGTCACAAAATTTGGACTTGTACCGGGGATCTAATAGTGTGGCAAGCCAGTAGTCATCATCACTTCTAATTTTGACAATACGTGGGTCATGTTGGAGGTAATGCAGCAAGAAGGCGCTCATGTGTCTTGCGCAGCCATGCGGACCAAGTCCACGCTGTGTTTGTGGCATAGAGGTGCTAACCATTCTTTCTTCCTCTGACATCTCCCCCCAACCTCTTTCAACTGAAATTTGACCAAGGTCTCCCTCATCCGCTGAGTCTTCCATGTCCATGGACAGTTCGTCCTCCATTTCTTCATGTTCTCCTGCACCTTCCTCAACATTTCGCCTGCTACCATGCGCCCTTGTTGATACCTGTCCCCCATGGTTCCATGCATGACGCGTTGGTGATGATGAACGTCTGTACCTTGGTGATGTTGTTGTGTTTTGCGCATATGAATCCTCCTGTAGTTCCTCCCCTTCCTGTTGTCCCACCCCCTGACTCCGAATAGTGTTTAGCGTGTGCGCCAGCATGTAAATGACTGGAATTGTCATGCTGATAATGGCATTGTCAGCGCTAAACATATTCGTCGCCATGTCGAAACTGTGCAGAAGGGTGCATAGGTCCTTGATCTGAGACCACTCCATCAGGGTGATCTGCCCCACCTCTGCATCTCGTTGGCCCAGGCTATACGTCATGATGTATTGCACCAGGGCTCGGCGGTGCTGCCACAGTCGCTGTAACATGTGGAGAGTCGAATTCCAGCGTGTCGCCACATCGCATTTCAGGCGATGAACCGGCAGGCCGAAAGACTTCTGGAGCGATGCAAGTCGCTCAGCTGCGGCGGCTGAACGGCGGAAGTGAGCAGACAGTTTTCATGCCCTGGTCAGAAGGCCATCTAGGCCGGGATAGTGTGTTAAGAATTGCTGGACAACAAGGTTCAGCACGTGAGCCATACAAGGCACGTGTGTCACCTTGCCCAGGCGAAGGGCCGCACCCAGGTTTGCAGCATTGTCGCACATGGCCTTACCAGGCTGCAGGTTGAGTGGAGACAACCATTTATTAAAGTCAGTCTCCAGAGCTGCCCACAACTCAGCCGCTGTGTGACTCCTATTTCCAAGACACGTCAAGCTAAAGACCGCCTGATGCCGTTGCGCTCTGCTGCCAGCATAGTAATGAGGGGTGCATGATTCCTTCTGCACAGTGAGAACGCTGGTGGCCTGACCAGGCAGGCTTGGGGCGGAGGTGGAGGACCCAGATGAGGTGAAGGAGGCAGAAGCAGTGGCAGAACTTGGACAGACAGAGGATTGACACACAAGTCGTGGGGATGGCAAGATTTGTGCAGCAGACCCTTCACCATCTATCACCATAGTTACCCAGTGCCCAGTCAGCGACATGTATCGTCCCTGTCCATGCTTACTGGTCCAAGTATCGGTGGTGAAATGCACCCGTTGACACACAGAGTTTCTCAAGGAAGCTGTGATGTTGTGTGCGACATGCTGGTGTAGCGCGGGCACACCTTTCTTAGAGAAGTAGTGGCGACTGGGCAGCTGGTACTGGGGCACAGCAACAGACATAAGGTCTCTAAAATCCTGTGTGTCCACCAGGCGGAAAGGCAGCATTTCGGTAGCTAAGAGCTTACAGAGGGATAAAGTCAACCTCTTAGCTTTGTCATGGGTCGCAGGAAATGGCCTTTTATTTGTCCACATCTGAGGGACAGAGATCTGGCTGCTGTGTGTAGACGGTGTTGAGTAGGGTGTCCCTGGAAAAATGCAGGTTTGTGAGGAAAGTGCAGGCGTAGACATAATGTTGCCTTCATCCAACGTTGGTGCTATCGATGTCTGACAGAGCTGTACACACGCACTTGTTTCCCCTTCCAAACCAACTGATGACCTACCAAGCAATTTACCTGTTGCGGTTACAGTGGTGGAAGTTGTGCGTGGAAAACCAGGTGTGACAGCTGTCCCCACAGTCCTAGAAGATGAAGAGCGCGCGGATGCACTGGAAGGGGCAGGCGGTGGATGGTTCGCGCCGCTAGGCCGCATTGCAGCACGGTGAGCTTCCCACTGGAACATATGATATTTATTCATGTGACGATTCATGGAAGAAGTTGTCAAACTGCTGAGGTTTTGCCCTCTACTAACAGAATCATGACAAATTTTACAGATCACATAATTTGGCCGATCTTTTGCTATGTCAAAAAAGGACCAGGATAGGCAAGGCTTAGAGGGCATGCGACCTGCTGAGCCCCCCTGACTAGTGCTCAGAGGCAGAGTGGTGGCTGAGGATGCAGTTGTAGATGTGCTACCAGTGCTCAGACTCTGTCCAGGAAGGCGCAAGGTAACTTCGTCGTCGGTTGCATCCTCCTCCACCGCCTCTGTTGACCTCCTCGAGTGCCTGACTGTGGATTGACAGTAGGTGGGATCTAGAACTTCCTCATCAATTGTTGTGTTTGCACTCCCCTCACCCTCAGACCGAGCCTCTTCTTGCCCTGACCGAATATTTAAGTTGTCATCCCAATCTGGTATCTGCGTCTCATCGTCATCAGTATGTTCCTCATTGTCTATAACAACAGGTGTTACAGTTTGTGAAAAAGGGTCAACATTATGCTCAGAAACTTGGTCCTCACGGCCTGAATCAGAGTCACAAAGGTTCTGGGCATCACTGCAGACCTTTTCCTGGTCTGTACTCACTGTAGCTTGGGAGCAGACTTCTGATTCCCAGGCTATAGTGTGACTGAACAGCTCTGCAGACTCAGCCATCTCAGTTCCACCATACTGTGCAGGGCGGATGGAGACTTCAGAGCTGGGAGAATGCAAGTGTGATTGGGCTGACAACTCAGAGGACTGGTGTTTTTTGGATGCGGTAGTTGAGGTAGTGGAGAGGGCACTTGTTGGACCACTTGAGATCCATTCAAGCATTTTCCTTTTTTGGCCATCATCTACCTTTGTTCCAGTTGTTCGTGTCCGTAAAAAAGGGAGCACATCGGATTGTCCACGGTAAGTAGTAGACATCTTACTTTTGCTGGAAGATGGTCTATCTTCAGCAGATGTTAATGGAGCTTTGCCACCTTCCCCACGGACAAACCCTTTTTTTCCTTTTCCAACACGCCTTTTCCCCTTTCCACCAGCATCTGTCATTTTGCCACTCATTTTGATTAGTAAAAATTGAGAGGTGGTGTAGATTTCAGCGGTGGTCTAGCTTTATTAACAGCAGAATAACCAACAATAATTATCCCTGACAATGCAACTACGGCCCTTAAACTGGCAGCATAGTTTGCTAGTATAATGGCTTAGTAACAATGAGTTTGAGTGTGCAATGCAGGCAGACGTGCTGCAAATATCTTTGCACTAGTGGGACAATAATGAAGTCCAACAGCCACTTTTAGGATGCCACTAAGTTTCATCAGTGTTTGCTAGTATAATGGCTTAGTAACAATGAGTTTGAGTGTGCAATGCAGGCAGACGTGCTGCAAATATCTTTGCACTAGTGGGACAATAATGAAGTCCAACAGCCACTTTTAGGATGCCACTAAGTTTCCTCAGTGTTTGCTAGTATAATGGCTTTGTAACAATGAGCTTGAGTGTGCAATGCAGGCAGACGTGCTGCAAATATCCTTGCACTAGTGGGACAATAATGAAGTCCAACAGCCACTTTTAGGATGCCACTAAGTTTCCTCAGTGTTTGCTAGTATAATGGCTTAGTAACAATGAGTTTCAGTGTGCAATGCAGGCAGACGTGCTGCAAATATCTTTGCACTAGTGGGACAATAATGAAGTCCAACAGCCACTTTTAGGATGCCACTAAGTTTCCTCAGTGTTTGCTAGTATAATGGCTTAGCAACAATGAGTTTAAGTGTGCAATGCAGGCAGAAGTGCTGCAAATATCTTTGCACTAGTGGGACAATAATGAAGTCCAACAGCCACTTTTAGGATGCCACTAAGTTTCCTCAGTGTTTGCTAGTATAATGGCTTAGTAACAATGAGCTTGAGTGTGCAATGTAGGCAGACGTGCTGCAAATATCTTTGCACTAGTGGGACAATAATGAAGTCCAACAGCCACTTTTAGGATGCCACTAAGTTTCCTCAGTGTTTGCTAGTATAATGGCTTAGTAACAATGAGCTTGAGTATGCAATGCAGGCAGAAGTGCTGCAAATATCTTTGCACTAGTGGGACAATAATGAAGTCCAACAGCCACTTTTAGGATGCCACTAAGTTTCCTCAGTGTTTGCTAGTATAATGGCTTAGTAACAATGAGTTTGAGTGTGCAATGCAGGCAGACGTGCTGCAAATATCTTTGCACTAGTGGGACAATAATGAAGTCCAACAGCCACTTTTAGGATTCCACTAAGTTTCCTCAGTGTTTGCTAGTATAATGGCTTAGTAACAATGCGTTTGAGTGTGCAAAGGGCAGGAGGATACAGTGGCAGGGTTGTAGGTCTGGGTAGAGGAAAGGAAGCCTCCCTTTCTATCCCTCCTAATGGGGAAATGCAGCGAGGAAATCCCTGACCTTAGCTGCACAGACGCTGTCATCTTGTGTAGCTGTTAAATTCTGTTTTCACGGACCTGACTGTCACCTATGGCTCTGACCCTGCCGGTATTAGCCCTTACAAGGACTGAAAGAAACTTCTATAACTATTCTGCATAGCGCTGTGTATAGAGCGTACACGGCAGTATCGGAGACAGGAGCTATGCCAGCGGTGACTGACACCAAGACGCAGAAGGCAGATAATGGCGTGATGGAGGAAAATGTCCGTTTTTATAATGCAGGGACATGTGACATGGACTTCCTATCACACATGCCGTTGCTTCTCTGGCTAAAAGTCCACTTAGCTATGTGTGTGTCTGGGATTGGCTGACATGCTGGCCCGCCCCACTACACGCGCGCGCTTAGGGAAGGAAGACAAGGAAAAAAACAGCATTGCCATTATCCAAACAGCAGTGATCTGAATGCGCTGTTCCCGCACACTATACACTGAAATTTCATAATAGTGTGAGTCACAGAGTGACTTACACTATTACAGCGGAAAGCCAGCTAATAATTAGCTTGTCTTTTTGCTGCTAGAACCGTTCTCGAACGTATCTAGAACTGTCGAGCTTTAGCAAAAAGCTCGAGTTCTAGTTCGATCTAGAACAGCCTCCAAAATCACTCGAGCCGCGAACTGGAGAACCTCGAACCGCGAACCGCGCTCAACTCTAGTAAACATGTCAGCAGTTGTCCAATGAACAGGCAAAATACTGACCATTCATTCTGTGATTGGATTGTTTAAAGCAGAACACAAATCATTGTCCTCAACAGCACATTGCCCAATGCAAACTGCAGATGTGCTGCTGATAATATGATACTGCATGGGAACATATTGGTCTTTTAGTGATCGTTCTATGTCCATCATTCTTCATCAACCGTGTAAAGGGGCCGGGAAACAAGCGCTGAATGTCTTCAATATTGATGACTGCACTTATTAAGGATCTGAGCTCAGTGCATGTAAATGCAACGTAAATGTTTGAACTGATGGTACAATATGTTACCATTTAAAGTCACACTGTAAACTTTTGCACAGGCCCCCACTTTTTCTAAAAGTTTCCCTGTTTACACTATAAATTTTGCCATTTTTTTTAATATTGCAAATGATTGTATAATTATATACTTTATATTCAATAAATTAAATTCACTGGAACTTATAATGCTACAGAGGTCTATATCCACAGGGTGTAAAAGTCTGGGGAAAATCTGCCACATGTCAGTAGCAAAACTATAGCAAAATCTATATACTGTATATTTCATGAAGATTTTGCTGCAGATTTGTGGCAAAATTCAACACAGATTTTACCTCTCTGCATTGAAAGGGGCAATGTTCAGAGTTAGGCTATGTGCCCACGGGACTCTGTATCTGCGGATTTTTCTGCAGCTAAATCCGCAGCATTCCCCCGGAATCCGCACCTTTTCATAGATGCTGATTTTGTGCGGATTTGTTGCGGATTTATCGCGGATTTGACGCGAATTTCGTTGCGGATTTTGCGATTTTTTTTTTACAATCAATTGAATAGGCAAAATCCGCAGGTAAATCCGCAACAATAATTGACATGCTGCAGATTTTTCCGCACCGAAATCCGCATGATTTCCGCTGCGGAAAAATCCGCAGCGTGGGCAAAGCATTTCCCAAATGCCATAGAAATGGCTGGGGAGTAGCTGTGCTGCAGATTTCTGAAAAATCTGCGGCATTTCCGCAAAAAATCCATGGCAAAATCCGCGCATTTTCCGCAGCGTGGGCACATAGCCTTAATATCTGTGATGGAAATTCACAAGCTGCAAGTTTTAAAATTCACATTTCAGGTCATTGTCAATATCATTACTAATGTGAAAAAATGTGCATAATGTAGTTGAAATGTTTTGAAGTTAGGTCTTCATTAGGGATGCAATGATGCAAACGGCAAGTTCAGCGTCCGTACCGGACACCTTGTGTCTTTTTTTTTTTAATGCGGGCGTCACACGAGACGATCTATTGTGCGATGCATCGTCGGGGTCACGGTTTTTGTGACACATATCCGGCTTTGTTAACGACGTCGTTTCGTGTGACACCTCCGAGCGACGCTGAACGTTTGCAAATTGGTTACAAATCGTGAGTCATGTATTCGTCATTTATTTTTAAAAATTCAATTATTTTTCTTTGCGCCGGTTGTTCATAGTACCCGGGGCAGCACACATCGCTCCGTGTGACACCCCGTGAACGATGAACACAGCTTACCTGCGTCCCGCGGCACCCGCCAGCTATGCAGAAGGAAGGAGGTGAGCGGGATGTTTACGTCCTGCTCATCTCTGCCCCTCCGCTTCTACTGGCCGGCGGCTGTGTGACGTTGCTTTGACGCCGAACATCCCTCCCCCTTCAGGCAGTGGTTGTTCGCCACCCACAGCGAGGCCGCTCAGCAGGTAATTACGTGTGACGGCGGTTTAACAACTTTGTGCAACACGGGCAGCGATTTCTCACAGAAGTCCATGTTCAAGTTTGAAGTTTGGATGCTGTTTGTAAGCTTACTAAGGTTTGCTGAAAGGTTGCAGCACAGTCAATCAATAAGCTTTTCGGTTGTGGGTTCTCCCTAGCCATGAAAGACATTCTGAGTACTGGATTCTCGGCACACACTGTCCTCTGGACATTGATGAAAGCAAAATCATCCCCCTACATATTGTACACTTGCACCCTTTTGTGCCATTAATAATTTAATGGGTCACTAAAGGGTGTTTTTAGCCTTGTTCAAGTAATGAACAAATTAAACAATTTAAAAAAATAGCATGGAATCCCTGCCGTTATTGATAACCAGCCAAGAGAAAATAGACAGCTGTGGGCTGCTACTATAAGGCTGGGATGGCCCATGTACATTTGGCCCTTCCCAGCCTAAAAATATTAGCCTGCAGCCCCCCCAGAACTGGCACTTTCATTAGATGTGCCAATTCTGGCACCTTGTACAGCTCTTCCCGATTGCTCTGGTGTGGTGGCAATTGAGGTAATATTTTTGGGTTTGTTGTGAATTACTAACCAGGGGTTAGTAATGGAGAGGCATCTATCAAACACCCTCATTACTAATCTAGTAAGCGTAAAGTAATAAAAAAAATACACAGAAAAAAATCATTGATTTGAATAAGACATCCATACATACCTCGTTCACCAATTTATTAATTTTAAAAAATCCTCAAAGTTCCAACTTAATTCAATGGTGTAATGTCCCACGATGTCCATCAAATCCTATGGAGCCTCATTTTGGGAACATTCTCAGAACAAGGCTTCATGGGTCACTTGCAGTTAGCGGCAGGCATGGAATTTTTCACGCTCCTTTTTGGTGCTGACCGCGAGTTACTTATGGAGCCTCATTCTGAGATGTGATGGATGTCTTGGAAGATTACACCATTGAATTTCATCAGAACTTTGAGGATTTTTTAAATGAATAAATTCAGTGTGGAGAAGTCTTTGTACAAATAAACTATTTTATCCTGTGTGTGTGTTTGTTATACATTTCACTTACCGCTTTAATAATGAAGGTGTTTAATAGACACCCATCCATTACTAACCCCTGGGTTTGATGCCAGCTGTCAATTCACAGGTAACATCAACCCCAAAAATATTCCCTCATTGGCACCACACAAGGCCAATCAGGAACAGCTTGGCAAAGCACCAGAATTAGCACATGTAGTAGAATTGCTACTTCTGGGATGGCTGCAGACTGCTATTTTTAAACTGGGAAATGCCAAATAACCATGGGCCTTCCTAGCCTGATAATACCAGTTATGGTTGGTTATGAAAAATAGAGGCACCCCATGGCGTTTTTTTATATTAATTATTTATTCCCTCTGCATGTTTGTTTGCAGGACAATTGTCTTGCTTTTACCCCAATGTTGCTTCTTTTTGCAGCCCCCTAGCCCTTACTATGATCATTTTACAGCCCAAAATTTTGGGTCCCCATTGATTTATATACTTATATGTGGTTTGCGGTCCAGGGTCAAGTTCAGGTACCAAACCGAGCTTTTAACTAAAGTTCTTCCAAACACGGCAAATCTGAACATCCACGGGTCCGCTCATCCCTAATCTTCAGGGATGAGCGGACCCGTGGATCTGCAACATTTTCATTCGATGTAGACATACCTTACCTTTACTAACAGCACCTAATCAACCCCTGTGAGATGGTTTCTACACACCTTTTGTATTTGGGGATTACAAAGGAATGATCAGCACATTATACCCAAGAACAATATTGCTAATCCACATTTAGTCCTGAGACGTCTCCATCACTTTACCAATGGGGTTTTGGTTTTGACCTCTTAAAGTGTCAGTTTTCACAGGTTTGAAAGCTTCATTGTATCTGTAAAAGCATTCAACACTAGTATGTTTTGACTTCAACTAGTTTATCCATTGCTTTGTGAACATTAGTAAAGAAAGTGAGGCTCTTTTGAAGTAAAAAAAAACTTTGAGATTTACTCTTTTTCTAATGGTCTCTTAAATTATATATTGTTATATATTATAAAAATTAATATTTTATATCTGATGTCTTCAAAATGTAAAACAATATATAAAAAGGAAAATAAATCAATAACAATAATATAGTTTTAAAGCCCTAATAAAATCGTTTCACATCTAAAGGAAAAAAAAACAATAAGACTACATTCCTATTGTAAGTATTTGGGGAGTTTTGATGTTGTTTTCTGAGATGCATTTTTATCTAGTTTTTGACACTGTTTTTTGTCTCTTTTTGGTATGTCATGTTTTAAATAAAACTGTTGTTTTTTATAATTTCTTGGGGTTTTTTGCAATGACAAAACTTTTTTGATACAGACATGTTTAGTTTACATGTATTGTTAGTGCGTTTCTGCAATATGTGTTTTTTTAGCTATAGCTATTACACATCTAATGCAATTTTATGAGGAATATCTGCTCATAAAACACAAGGTATTTATGAGGTAAAATGAAGTTGCAGATTTCAAAAACACTCCACAGAATAGTTTATGCAGTGGCTAGTGGGTGTAAGGTGGTGGACAGGCTGTCACGTTACCCCCTGAAGACACAAATCATATTAACGTAATGTGAATTGTGATGTGTAAAGTTTAAATTGGTTTGCTGGACATAGTTTAAGATAGAGTTAATATTTCCCTGCATAATGTTGTTCCATGCCATGTCAGAAAGCTGTGTTCTTTCAATCAACAGGCAGAGAGCAGGGATAGTTAGCATTAATAATTGGGATTAGCCCACAGTGGGAGGAGCTAGAGTGCAGGTAAAGAGACTGTTTTTCCTGTTAGGAGTCAGTTAAATAAAAACCTTGAGCAAGAACCCAAGTCTTTTTGGTGTGTGTGTGTGTGTGTGTGTGTGTGTATGTGTGTGTGTGTGTGTGTGTGTGTTATGTATCAGGGAGCAAGATCAGAAAAGAATCATAAGTGTAGAAAAAAGATCTAGCATACAGGCATGTGGGTGATGCCTACTAGAGAGAGTCTTGCTAGGGAAGTGAGTCTATTGTTGGCCAATCATGGGGGACCTTAGGAAGAAATAGGGTCTGCCCAGCTGTGAACCCAAGAAGAGGGTAGTGGCTCTAGGAGTGGCCCTTGTAAGGGATTAAAGCATGTAGTTTGATTGCAGTGTTCACGGTGTAACCTATTGATGTGGGCCTATGTCAGGAAGATAAAGGTTAGAGATGATCGAATACCAAAAATACCCAACTTCGCGAATATCCGACGAATAGGTCACCGCTATTTGACTATTCGCGAATATTTGTCGCTCAATGTAAGTCTATGGGAAGCCCGAATAATCTCTCTCTCATTCCTGGAAGCTGTGGCAACGTGTATGTAGATGACGCTGTGCAGCCAAGCCAATCACAGTAATACCACAACAAAGATGACTGCGGCGTTACTGTGAGAGCAAGCAACATCAGATGTGTTCATTGGCTGGAAAATAAGCGCCAGGACGGCAGAAATTAAAATGAAAGTATCGGAGTGGATGTTGTTTTATTCGTCAGATACCGAATGGCACGAATAGCCTGTTATCCGTCGGATACCGACTAGTGGCGAATACATTTGCTCATCCCTATTAAAGGTTCAATCTCAATTTTCTTAAAACTTTCAACTGTGTCGGGGCTTTATCAATATTTAATTTGCTTGGATACAGCTATTCTTTTTTTGGTGGGAAATTACTTAATTTATCTTGCTAGAATTTTTTAAAGGTTTTTTTAATGTGTGGCTAATAGTGATGGGTGAACCCCCCAATGTTCGTGTTTGGGAGACTTGCCCAAACGTTTTGTAAAGTTCGAGTTCAGATTCTGAGATAACACAAACTTGTGTCGGAACCCTGAACTTGGACTTTGCAGTTATGGGATGGGGCGGGGGGGGTCTGTAAAATAATGAAGATAGTTCATAATAAATATTGTCATTATACTTATCGCTCCCACAACGCGTCCTGCAGACCCACTCAGCCGTTGTCTCCCTGCCGCTTCTGTTTCTGGGTCCAATCATTAACAACTTCCGGTGGTATTCACTGCACTGCTCGTCACTCGGCAGTCTTTGGCTGTTTTCGGCCATGTTCGCGGTGACGTCAGGGTTCACCCTATGCCCATTGGTTGAGCCATGGATTGAACTTTGACTGTCACTGTCAGCCTGCTTATTGCTCTGTATAGACGTTTTTCTGTACAAAGCGATAAAGCAAAGCTGATATTGCTCTCACTGTGGACGATGTCGGACAAAGGACTTTTTTATAATAAAGATGGAGTCTCTAAATGTTTTTTTTTTATTTCTAATAAAACATTTTTTTCCATATATTGTGTTTTTCTTTTTACTGTTTACTTGAAATTCATGAAGGCCATGTCTAATTTGGTATGACACCACGAATTTCGGGCTTAGTACCAGCTGAGAATAAAAGGCTGGTATTAAACCTCTTATTACCCAGTGTGCCACCGCCATCAGGGCCACTGGACAATCCAGGTAAAGAGCCTGGAAATGGCACCAAGAAACAATGCCCCATTTCCAGGGGTGGCTGTGGGCTGTGGAGAATACCAGCCTACAGGTGCCTGGTTTTACTTGACTGGCAATCAAAATACGGCGGGAGCACACGCATTTTTTTAATTATTTTTTTAAATAATTGAAAAAAAATAAATAATTGGTTTCCCTGTATTTTGATTGCCAGCCAAGGTAAAGCCAGACAGATGGGGGCGGCAGCCCATAGCTGTTCGCTTTATCTGCGCTTAGAATCAAAAATAGTAAAAAATATTTATTTATTTTTACACTACTATTTTGTGAGAGACCCAACAGACGCTGTCATGTAGAATGGCATCTGTGATTGGCTGTTGGAGTAACCTGGAATCTGCCCATATATTCTAGATGTTAGAATGTATGGGCTGGTTTCAGGTTACTCAAGCATCCAATCACAGATGCCCACTCTGTGACAGCATCTGTGATTGTCTATTATTTTATCAGTAAAATAAAACAACAACACATAGAAAAAAAATATTTTATTAGAAATAAAACCTAAGATATTTAGGACTCCATTTTTATTACCCCCAAAAAATCCTCTGACATAGTCTAAAAGCAGATGAGCATCTTCAGCTCTGCTACATCTGTGCGAGGAGACAAACACAGGTCTGCTCATACAAACTCAGCTGAGAGCTGTCAGAGACTTCAGCCAAGTGCATAGCTGAGGCTTTCGTATGACTTCTGTGAGTTTTGCATCGGTATCACCCAGCACAGCTACACTCTCCTAACAGGAGCACCTCAGCTGCATAGAAATACTTGCAGCCGACCTGCTCCTATCAGGAGAATGTGCGCCATGCCAGGTGATACCGATGCGAGACTCGCACAGTGATATTCATGGCTCATGAACTCGGGTGAACCCTGACGTCACAGCAAACAAGGCCGAGAAAAGCCGAAAACTGCCGAGTGACAAGCAGTGCAGTGAATACCACCGGAACTTAATGATTGGACCTGGAAGCAGAAGCGGCCAGGAGATAGCGGCTGAGCGGGTCTGCAGGATGCATCATGGGACCAGTAAGTGTAATCATAATGTTTTTGACTAATGTGCTTTTTTTAAAAAACAGCCCCTGGACATGAACTATAACACAAGCTTCCCAGGAAAACTCGTGTTCGGGGCCGTGTGCATGAACACTATGTGTTCGGTATGGACCCAGAACTTTATAGTTCGGGTTCGCCCATCACTAGTGGCTAACCTTGATTTGATTTAATTTTTACAATTCTCACTCCCTCTTTTGTCTCTATAGACCTCTTTTTTATCAACACTAGTAATGAGTGAGCATTACCGTGTTTGTCTGCTTGATACTCATTAAGAGGTGGATGCATCGATCGGCGCGTCTTAAGCACCCGAGTATAATGGAAGTCAGTAGGGGACTTGAGCATTTTTCCGGAAAATCTTCAGAAAAATGCTCAAGTCTCCGACTCACTTCCATTATACTCGCTGGCTCGTGTCTAGAGATGAGCCAGCCTCTAAAAGCTCGACTTCGGTTCCGTTCGTCGAATGGAGGCCGCGTTTGAGTTCGGTTCGGTGAACCGTTCGACGAACCTCTCGAATCCCATTGAAAACAATGGGAGGCAAACACAAACACATAAAAACACATTATAAATGTGCACATACAGTTAATAAACATTGCCATAACACTTACAGGTCTTCGCAACGCGTCCTGCAATCTGTCTCCCTCCGCTTTTCCTTCTGATAATCGCTGCGTCCTCCCGGTAACCAGCACTGATGATAGGACCTTCCGTGTTGTCAAAAAAAGCATGTGACGAGTCACGTGTCTATTATCTCCTTGGCTACAGACTGGTCACATGGCTATGATGTCAGCAAGGTCCAGTCATTGCACTCTCCGGTATGCGGTGATCGTTATAGCATCTCCGTATACCGGCGAAATGCTCTGGCACATGGTCGACTCCCCGTTCTGCTTCCCCATTCCTTTATTCACTGGCTGCCACAGCCGGTCAATAACGGAGATCACCGTGGCTATAGCAACCTGCCTGTCAGCAGTGACGTCACCGCTTACAGCCTGCAGCCTCTGCTCACTGACTGAGAGAATAGACTGCAGTGCACAGGGAGCAGCAGCATCCTTCCTCCCATGCAGTGCTGTCTCATGTAGCAGAGCTGCATGGTTTGAAGGAGAAAGAAGACAGAAGACCATGGATCGTGGAGGGATGAGAGGGATTAATAAACATGTGTCTGTGTATTTATTTCTATTAAAGTATTTTTTCTCTGTGTGGTGTCTTTTTTTTTTAACCGTTTATTGCAGATTCTTAATGGCCAGGTCAATCTTGCCTGACATTAAGAATCTCTGACTTAATACTAGCTAGTAAAACAAAGCTAGTATTAACTCATTCTTACCCAGCAAGCCACCCGTCACCAGGGCAGCTGGAAGAGTTGGATACAGCGCCAGATGATGGCGCTTCTATGAAAGCGCCATTTTCTGGGGCAACTGTGGACTGCAATTTGCAGCAGAGGGGCCCAGAAAGCTCGAGCTAACCTGTGCTGAAAATTCCAATCCCCAGCTGCCTAGTTGTACCTGGCTGGACACAAAAATGTGGAGAAGCTCATGTTGATTTTTCTTTTAATTATTTCATGAAATTTATGAAATAATTAAAAAAAGGGCTTCCCTATTTTTTTTGTTCCCAGCCGGGTACAAATAGGCAGTTGGGGGTTGGGGGCAGCCATACCTGCCTGCTGTACCTGGCTAGCATACAAAAATATGGCGAAGCCCACGTCATTTTTTTGGTGGGCAAAAAACTCCTGCATACAGTCCTGGATGGAGTATGCTGAGTCTTGTAGTTCTGAAGCTGCTGTCTGCTCTCCTGCTTACACTAGTGAATGGAGCATGCTGAGCCTTGTAGTTCTGCAGCTGCTGTTTGCACTCCTCCATACAGACAGACAGCAGCTGCAGAACTACAAGGCTCAGCATACTCCATCCAGGACTGTATGCAGGAGTTTTTTGCCCCCCCAAAAAAATTACGTGGGCTTCGCCATGTTTTTGTATACTAGCCAGATACAGCAGGCAGCTACGGGCTGCCCCCAACCCCCATCTGCCTATTTGTACCCGGCTGGGAACCAAAAATATAGGGAAGCCCTTTTTTTTTTTAATTATTTCATGAATTTTATGAAATAATTTAAAAAAAAAAATTACGTGGGCTTTGCCCAATTTTGTGTCCAGCCAGGTACAACTAGGCAGCTGGGGATTGGAATCCACAGATCAGGGTGCCCAAGCTTTCTGGGCACCCCTGCTGCGAATTGCAGTCTGCAGCCGCCCCAGAAAAGGGCGCTTTAATTGAAGCGCCATCTTCTGGCGCTGTATCCAACTCTTCAGCTGCCCTGGTGACAGGTGGCTTGCTGGGTAATGATGGGGTTAGGGCTAGCTGTTTTTTATCAACTGGCCCTAAGCCCAAAATTCATGGTGTCACGCCAAAATTAGACATGGCTACCATGAATTTCTAGTACAGATAAAAAAAAACATATCACACAGAAAAATATTTTTATTAGAAATAAAACACAACACAATTAGTGACTCCATCTTTATTGAAATAAAGAATCCCCCTCCGCAGTAATCCTGGGTCAAGGGTCCCGCGCTGTCCAATCCGGAGCCAATATCATCTGATCGGTTTGCTCGAAGACAAAGCGATCAGATGATGTGTCAGGTTCAAGGGCCTGAATCATATGACACAGCAGCTGATTGTATAAACGGCTTTTATACAATCAGATGATGCATCAGTGCAAAAAAAACAAAACAAACTACACACTTCTGTGCAGACTCCTGTCCGACAGCATCAGCTGATAGTTTAGCCGGCCGGGCGGTAAAAAAACGGCCTCATCTCTCGACTTATAGTGTCAGCTGATGCCGTCAGGTGACCGCATCAGCTGATCTTCCCCAGGTCTGAGAGAGAGAGAAAGAAGAGAGAGAGAAAAGAGAAAGAAAAGAGAGAGAGAAAAAAGAGAGAAAAGAGAGAGAACAGAGAAGAGAGAGAGAAGAAGAGGGAAGAGAGAGGAGAGAGAGAAGAGTGAGAGAAGAGGAGAGACGAGAGAGAGGAGAGAGAGAGAAGAGAGAGAGAAGAGAGAGAGGAGAGAGAGAGAGAGAGAAGAGAGAGAGAAGAGAGAGAAGAGAGAGGGGAGAGAAGAGGAGAGAAGAGGAGAGAAGAGGACAGAAGAGGAGAGAGAGAGAAAAGAGAGAGCAGAGAGAGAAGAGAGGAGAGAGAGACTGACTGACTGAGACTGACTGACTGACTGAGACTGACTGACTGAGACTGACTGACTGACTGAGACTGACTGACTGACTGAGATTGACTGAGAGTAAGAGATAGAGCAATGCAGCCTCATTCCGTGATCTGCTCCAATTTTAGAGGTGTGGCTCACAGCTGATGTCCGGCTCCTCCCCTCAGTGCATAATTAAATTAAATTAGAATTATAAATCAATAATTCTAATTTAAAATAAATAAAAAATTTTACCTTCGGACCTGGATTGTTGTTTTGGGATTAATAAAATGGTGAAAGAGGGTGTTTTTTTGTCTTTTATTCCAAATAAAGGATTTTTCGTTGTGTGTGTTTCTTTACTTTCACTTACACTTTAATCATAGAAGGTATCTCGGGCAGACGCCTGGCTTGTTAAACTCATTATTACCCCGATTGCCACAGCACCAGGGCAATTCGAGATGAGCTGGGTAGAGTCCCGGGACTGTCGCATCTAATGGATGCGGCAATTCTGGGAGGCTGCTGGGTGATATTGTTAGGGTGGTGGGCTCCCCATAATGTGGTGCTCTCCATCCTGACAATACCGGCCTCCAGCCGTGTGGCTTTATCTTGGCTGGTATCAAATATGGGGGAACCACATTTTTTTTTATTATTATTATTTATTTATTTATTTTACTGCACGATATAGACCCACCCGCTGGCGGCTGTGATTGGTTGCAGTGAGACAGCTGTCACTCATCGTGGGGGCGTGTCTGACTGCAACCAATCATGGGCGCCGGTGGGTGGGGAAAGCACGGAATACCTGATTGAATAATGAAGCGGCAGCCATTTTCTAAAGGGGAAATGGCGCCGCAGATTTCTGGCAGCCGTGCAGCGAGACGCCCGTGATCGGTGAGTAGGAAAGAGAGAGGGATTGTTTTGGGGATGCAGGACGCATGCAGATAGCAATGTGTGCACATAGCTTTACTGTGAAAAGCAATGTTTTTGTTGATCGAACCGTTCTTGAACCTAACTCGAACTGGCGAGCTTTTAGCAAAAAGCTCGAGTTTGAGCTCGAGCTCGAACACCCCCCAAAATCACTTGAACATCAAATTGGCGAACCTTGAACATCGAACATCGCTCAACTCTACTCGTGTCATGCCCATCCGACCGTCTGACTGCTCGTTACGAGGACTGAGCATGGTAGTGCTAACGCACCATTTCTCTCCACCTTTTCTGCATTCAAAATGCTATAAAATTTTCTCCAACCATCTAACTATTCTTTTCAACAGTACAACTATACTCTCCTGACTTAGAATCGGCCAGTGTCTATGATAGACAGAGACATCAATCTGGACTGAAAAAGAAATAAGCCCAACTTTTAATGAACTCAATCCTTTCCTTCAGCACCAATTTCGAAGCCATCTATCTAAATATGATTAAGTCACTAGTTTTAGCAATGCAAACTGTATACATACAGTACAGACCAAAAGTTTGGACACACCTTCTCATCTCTAGAACAACTGTTAAGAGGAGACTTTGTGCAGCAGGCCTTCATGGTAAAATAGCTGCTAGGAAACCACTGCTAAGGACAGGCAACAAGCAGAAGAGACTTGTTTGGGCTAAAGAACACAAGGAATGGACATTAGACCAGTGGAAACCTGTGCTTTGGTCTGATGAGTCCAAATTTGAGATCTTTGGATCCAACCACCGTGTCTTTGTAGAAAAGGTGAACGGATGGACTCTACATGGCTGGTTCCCACCGTGAAGCATGGAGGAGGAGGTGTGACGATGTGGGGGTGCTTTGCTGGTGACACTGTTGGGGATTTATTGAAAATTGAAGGCATACAGAACCAGCATGCCTACCACAGCATCTTGCAGCGGCATGCTATTCCATCTGGTTTGCGTTTAGTTGGACCATCATTTTTAAACAGGACAATGACCCCAAAGACACCTCAAGGCTGTGTAATGGCTATTTGTCTAAGAAGGAGAGTGATGGGGTGCTACGCCAGAGGACCTGGTCTCCACAGTCACCATACCTGAACCCAATCGAGATGGTTTGGAGTGATCTGGACCGCAGAGTGAAGGCAAAAGGGCCAACAAGTGCTAAGCATCTCTGGGAACTCCTTCAAGACTGTTGGAAAACCATTTCCGGTGACTACCTCTTGAAGCTCATCAAGAGAATGCCAAGAGTGTGCAAAGTAGTAATGAATGCAAAAGGTGGCTACTTTGAAGAGCGTAGAATATAAGACATATTTTCAGTTTCATACTTTAAGTATTTCATTCCACATGTTTTAATTCATAGTTTTGATGCCTTCAATGTGAATCTACAATTTTCAGAGTCATGAAAATAAAGAACACTCTTTGTATGAGAAGGTGTGTCCAAACTCTTGGTCTGTACTGTAATTAAATAGATCCTTATTGATAAAATTGGTATACTTCCTCTATGTTAGAAAGTCAAAATGGCTATAGCTAGAAGATTTAGTGGTGCCATTGGCATTTTTAGTATACTGAAATCACTAAGGCTAGTTTCACACTTGCGTTGGACGGCTTCCGTAGCATTGCGTTGTGTTACGGATGCAACGGATGCGTTGCATATAGTGGCACAACGGATGCTACAGATCGTACAAAACAACGGAAAGCTATTTTTTTTTTTTAATTTTTTTTTTTTATTCTTTACAGTTTTACGGGCAGCAGACTATTGTGATTGATCAGCTGATCGCTCTCAATAGCCGGCGGCCGGTGGCTCAGCTGAGCGCTGTCACTTGCCGGCGGCCAGGCATGCCAACGGGCGCTCAGCTGAGCGCTGTCACTTGCCGGCGGCCGGGCATGCCGGTGGGCGAGCGCTCAGCTGAACGTTCGGCCACCGCGTGACAAAATAAAGTTTTTGATTTAAAAAAGAAAAGAGCATGCGCAGTGAAATCCTGAGGATTCCGCTGCTCAAAACAATGTTACATGCTGCGTTCCTCCCGCTGGGCGGAAGCAACGGAGCATCGCCCAGCGGAAGCAACGCAGGTCCTTTTGGCACAATCCGTCACCCATACAAGTCTATGGGAAACAGCGGAATCCGTTAACGGATTCCGCTGTTTTCCAAAAGGGCGGATTGTAACGGAAGGAAAACAACGCAGGTGTGAAAGTACCCTAACTTGAAGTTTCTGGAATTGGGATTCTCTATTAATTCTTTAAAATAAATTTCTAACAATCCTTCATCACTCATACACATTGCCTTTGGTTCTAAAATATGGCATAACCACTGGGTATTCTCTTACCCCACAAAATAATCTGTCTTTGAAATCGCAAATATTCACACCGAGAGAACACTTATACTGTTCAAAATTCACAGTCATGGTTACAAAGGTCCTGTAAAAAAACACAAACAAAAAAACTGAGGGAAACATAAAATACAAAGACTACACATAGTAAAGCTACCAAATGTTGAACTCCCTCCTTTCCTTGTGTTCAACAATGGCCATGAGCTGACGCTTGCATTTATATGCAAAGTCGCACCTTACTGCACATTTATAAGCCTCTTTCTACTCATCAAAACCTTGCTAGCTGACTGTCTAGATTATAGCCTGTTTTTTCCCTTTGACACATTTGTCTATATCACTGGTTGATATAAGTAAAAAAATATCCACGTGTATATATACATAAGATGTCTACTTTCTTGAAGTCATTCTGAAAATGTTGTTACAAAGCTAGCCACACTTAAAGGGGTTGTGTAATCAGAAAATTCCCTTCTTGTTTAAAACAGGTTTTGTGATAAATTTATTTTGAAAATATGTGGGCAATATTTTTTTTATATTTTTTTTATATTCTAATCTATATTTTAAGAAAAAAATAATCTGAAATCTTTCAATTTTCACACTGACACTGTGGCTATTCTACACTCATACTCCCTGTTACTTCAGTGAATGCACATTAGTTTCAATAGACTTACTCAGTCCATATCTTTTGCTTTGAATAAATTAGTGATTTAAATGTCTTTTTTTGATGAAACATTGTATTTATTTGAACCATATTTAAACAATATATTTATTGCTTATTTTAAATTATTGTAGAAAATTAAAAATTGAAAATTGGGGCGTGCAATATTATTCGGCCCCTTTACTTTAAGTGCAGCAAACTCGCTCCAGAAGTTCATTGAGGATCTCTGAATGATACAATGTTGTCCTAAATGACTGATGATGATAAATATAAGCCACCTGTGTGTAATCAAGTCTCCGTATAAATGCATCTGCTCTGTGATAGTCTCAGTGTTCTGTTTAAAGCACAGAGAGCATCATGAAGACCAAGTAACACAACAGGCAGGTCCGTGATACTGTTTTGGAGAAGTTTAAAGCCAGATTTGGTTGGAAAAAGATTTCCAAAATTTTAAACATCCCAAGAAGCACTGTGCAAGCAATCATATTGAAATGGAAGGAGTATCATACCACTGCAAATCTACCAAGACCCGGCCGCCCCTCAAAAATCTCATCTCAAACAAGGAGAAGATTGATCAGAGATGCAGCCAAGAGGCCCATGATCACTCTGGATGAACTGCAGAGATCTATAACTGAGGTGGGAGAGTCTGTCCATAGGACAACTATCAGTCGTACACTGCACAAATCTGGCCTTTATGGAAAAGTGGCATGGAGAAAGCCATTTCTCAAAGATATCTATAAAAAGAATTGTTTAAAGTTTACCACAAGCCACCTGGGAGACACACCAAACATGTGTAAGAAGGTGCTCTGGTCAGATGAAACCAAAAGTCAAACTTTTTGGGCACAATGCCAAACGATATGTTTGGCGTAAAAGCAACACAGATCATCACCCTGACCACACCATCCCCACTGTCAAACATGGTGGTGCCAGCATAATGGTTTGGGCCTGCTTTTTTCAGCAGAGACATTGAAGATGGTTAAAATTGATGGGAAGATGGATGGAGCCAAATACAGGACTATTCTTGAAGAAAACCTGTTGGAGTCTGCAAAAGACCTAAGACTGGGATGGAGATTTGTTTTTCAACAAGACAATGATCAAAAACATAAAGCAAAATCTACAATGGAATGGTTGACAAATAAACGAATTCCGGGTGTTAGAATGGCCAAGTCAAAGTCCAGACCTGAATCCAATCGAGAATCTGTGGAAAGAGCTGAAAACTTCTGTTCACAAACGCTCTCCATTCAACCTCACTCAGCTCGAGCTATTTTCAAAAGAAGAATGGGCAAGAATTTCAGTCTCTCGATGTGCAAAACTGATAGAGACATACCCCAAGGGACTTGTGCTGTAATCGCAGCAAAAGGTGGCGCTACAAAGTATTAACTTAAAGGGGCCGAATAATATTGCACGGCCCAATTTTCAGTTAATTTTTTGTAAAAGTTTAAAATAAGCAATAACTTTAGTTCACCTTCACAATTGTGTCTTACTTGTTGTTGATTCTTCATCATAAAATTAATTTTTTTTATCTTTATGTTTGAAGCCTAAAATGTGGGAAAAGGTTGAAAAATTCAAGGGGGCTGAATAATTTTGCATGGCACTGTACTGCATCCTGGCTTCCCAACCAGTTCGGCTCTGCTGTGTCCTGGCTTCCCAACCGGTTTAAGTCTGCTGGATCCTGGCTGCCCAACGAGTTTGGCTCTGCTGCGTCCTGGCTGCCCAACCGGTTTAACTCTGCTGCATCCTGGCTGCCCAACCAGTTCAGCTCTGCTTCATCCTGGGTCTCACTTATTAAAATCCTATTTTTTTTAGGGCTTCAGACAGAAGGCCCTGATGGAGGAACTAACATTTGTCGAAAACATAATGTCAACATAGCCTTAAAGTGACAAGTGTTATCTCCCCAATCATAGCATAAATATTAATGTGATGTTGGGTAATTGGGGTTATCCATCCAGGATTTTTGTATTTTTTTCTTATAGGGCTAAGAATTTGCATTCAAATAGTTGTTAACTGCCTTCCTGTTCTGCGCAGTGCTGATCTGCGGCAACTCAGTGCGATCACAGAAGGCACCTGCCAGTGATTCTGCAGCTTCATTTTACCTCCCTATGGAGAGAGTTGAAGTTAATGCTTCCTATGATTTCAGCAGACAAGCAGAACAATAAGTCTACAGTATTCACTAATTGCGTCTATTAACCACTTCACCCCGGGCGATTTTTCCTTTTTTTTGCTCCCCTTCATCCGAGAGCCGTATCTTGAATATTTTTCTATCAATCTATCAAAAGAGGGCTTATTTTTTGTGGGAGGAGTTGTACTTTTGAATGAAACCATTAGTTTTACCATATAGTGTACTGGAAAATGGGGAAAGAATTCCAAGTGCGGTGACATTGCAAAAAAGTGCAATTGCACAATTGTTTTTGGGATATTTTATTCACTATGTTCAATATATGATGAGACTGACAGGTCAGTATAATGCCTCAGCCCGGTACGAGTTCGTAGATACAAAAAATGTATACTTTTACTTTATCTAAGGGGTTAAAAAAATTCAGAAGTTTGTCCAAAAAAATAATTGGGCTTTTTGCCTTATTTTCCGATACCCATAGCGTTCTCATTCTTCAGGAACTGGGGCTCAGTGATGGCTTATTATTTTCGTCCTCAGCTGGCGTTTTTAATGAAGGAATTATTGTGCAAATGCTACGTTTTGATCGCCTGTTATTGCATTTTAAATATTTTTTGCAGCAACCAAAAAATGTAATTTTGGCATTTGAAATTTTTTTCATGCCATGCCGTGTACCGATCAGATTATTTGATTTTATATTTTAATAGATTGCTAATTTCTGAATGCCATGATACCAAATATGTGTATATTTTTTATTTTTAAAACGGTCTTATATTCAATGGAGCAAATGGGGGTGGTTTGAACTTTTAGGTTTTTTATTTTTTCATATTTTTAAAAAAGTTTTTTTTTTTATATTTTCCATTTATTTTACTAGTCCCTCTATGGGACTACAAGAATCAGCAGTGGCTGCACAGCTGTAATCAGCAGAATTGATTCTTTCCTGCCAGTGCCAGCACTCTGTCAGCTCTCACAGGAAATACATCATGGTAGCAACAGGAATCATCACATGACCCCAAGCTACCATGGCAACCATCGGCTCCTAGTGATCGCGTCACGGAGCCTACGATGGCGGCCACGAATGGTGCGGCCATTTTAATTGCACTGTCATATTTTGTCAGTGTGATCTTAAGTGAAAAGCAGGCACATGTGGATCACGGATCCACCTGCGCCTATTAGCCCCACATGTCTGCTGTTCAAATTAGCAAATATGTGGGATCCCCGCTGGCTCACCAAGGATGAACTGGGGTCGTAAAGAAGTTAACCAAAAGCACAATGCTATTAAAGATATTTTATCTAATAGCGTAGATCTAATATGTAATGCACAGCTTTTACATAGTGTAGATTTAGGTGTCAGATGTGCTTTAAAATAGAATTTTGTAGTTTTAAAATATTCTAATTTAAAAGAAATACAAGAAAAACTACCAAGTTTGCATTAAGAATATAATTCATTACTTGTAAATAAATTATTTTTTTTCTGTTTATAACTTATTGTTTATAAAACAATATGATTGGCAGTGCTGAATGGGTGTAGATGGGGAGTGGATATGTGTATGACTGGTTGTGAAATGGGTGTGGTTAGGGGCGTGGCCCAAAAGCGCTGTGGCACGCGTAGCCGCACAATTTATCCCTCTTTCCCTTTTTTGAAAGTTTGGAGGTATGCTTAATTCCCCTCCACTCAGAGTATTATTCTGTTAGAAACTACTTTTGTCACTAAAACGTTGAAACTCTCACCTCTCCAAGACCTGGGGATACTGGAGGTAGAGAGAGAATGTAGAGACATCCCTTCAGGCTCTCCTCTCTCTGTAGGTCCTCCACTTTTTTGTATGTCAAGGACTACTGGACATGTGACTAATGTATAATGTAACGTGCCACAAGGTGGTAGCCATTGGTGAGGGACCTGGTTTCTTCACCCCCGCTTGATACAGAAATAAGAGGTTCCTGGGTGTGTGTGCTGTTCTTGTTATCATTGACATCTTCACCTTCAGGTCTGCCATGTTCTGATTCCCTATATCCTCAGGATGATTAAGCGAGACAAGTGGGTCAAACCAAAATTCTCTTTACTTAGTATTAAACTTAGTTACACAGTGCAGCAGACATTGTACTTCAAAGACACTCCTGTATAATACAGTGGCACGTTCATTATGGTTACAGGTGACTGCACTTTACTTGTGTATGGTATACAGGCTGAACACATAAGGTGAATCTCCAGCTTTCTGGTACAGGGCTACATGGATCAATGTGTTATGCTGTGAACACTGCACCAAGAATACTGACTGTGATCCCTGACAAGTGCCGTTCCTAGGAACTCACTTCCCTTCCAAGTCTCTTTCTAGCAGATTTCATCCACTTGCCCATGTGCTAGATCCCTGTCTCCACTTAGCTTACTTGCTGAACTTGCTGCCATGTACAGAACACACACAGCAAAAGACTTGTCTTCTCTGTGAAGGTTTCCAATACACACTAACTGGAAAAACAGTCTCATTCTTAGCACTGCAGCCCCTCCTATGGTCACTAATCCCAACTGTTAACTGTCTCTGAACCTTCAATCTGTTGCTGGGCAGACTTAACCTTTCACCCAGTTCAATACAAACATTATGAAACCCTACCAACACTGCTATGCTTTATACCTTAGCCTAATACACATACATTAGGTTATCAATACTGTTACATCTTATATATTACGATACTTTATTTTATACATTCCTGTTACACTGCTATACATAACGCAATCACAGCATAGATTATACAGATACACAATACATTTCACATTACATCATTATGATTGGTGTCTTCAGGAGGGAACATGAAATCCCGTCCACCATTTTACAATGTAACACAGGTCATTTTCTTCTAAAATTGGGAACTGCACTGAGTACACAGAACTGCCAATATCAGCAAAGTTCATGAATGCAGATGACTCACTATCTGATTAGCCCATTGGAAATCTGCCCGGACTGCCATACTACCAGTTCAGACCTTGTGGTTGTGCTTCTACTAGCGTCTCCCCCTTTCTTAGCCATGGTAACGGGTTATTTTCTTTTTGACAATAGCTTGTCCATTGTCAATGCCACTTTTTCTTTTACCATTCATTTTGAACAATACTTTTATTAACTTTTTTACAATATTTTCAACCCTAAATTATTCAACCCTTTCAAAAATGAATATTACAGGAAATGCAAGTTAGTTAGATCATGGGCGTACCCAGCGAGGGGCAGAGGGGGGCAGCTGGCCCCCCTTAGAAGCAGGGGCACGGTGTAGTGGGCCGGTGCCTGTAGTGGGCCGCTGTATCTGCAGGCGTGCTCCTCAGCAGTGAGTACATGCCGGGCACACTAGCTGCAGCAGGAGGCAGCGCGCTGTCACACAGTGCAGAGGAGCGCGCCGGTGGCTGCAGCTTCCTCCTTCTTCCTATTCAAATGTATTTGTGTCTTTCAGACGTAAATACATTTGAACAGCGTACCGGGTCGGGGCTCTGCCCCCGACATGCAGCAACGTGATGAGATCAGCACATTGCTGACGTCATCGCAGTGCTGCGGGTGCCACACTGGATTCATCAGGCAGCGGTAAGCGCTCCATGGAGGAGCCGAAGAGACAGGTGTAATTAGTGGAGATGTGTGGGGAGGGGCTGAGGACACATAACGGGGAACATTTGTGAAGGAGACACAGCTTTGTGACACAGGCAGAGGGGGAGCACTGTATTCCGAGGGAGGGGGAGGCAGGTGTGTGCAGTGATGGGGTAGTGTAATTTGTGTCTGCAGGGGGTGATGGGGTGCAATGTATTATGTCTGGGGAGGGTGTAATGGAGGGTGCATTGTATTGTGTGTGGGGGGAGAGGTAATAGAGGGTGCACTGTATTGTGTGTGTGTGTGTGGGGGGGAGGGGTAATGAGGGGTACATTGTAGTGTGTGTGTGTGTGTGTGTGTGTAGGGGATGATGGGGGGTGCATTGTGTGTGTGTGTAGTGGGTGATGGGGGGTGCATTATGTGTGTGTAGGGGGTGATGGGAGTGCATTGTGTGTGTGTGTAGGGGTGATGGAGGTGCATTGTGTGTGTAGGGGGTGATGTGATAGGGGGGTGCATTGTGTGTGTGTAGGGAGTAATAGTGGTGCATTGTGTGTGTGTGTGTGTGTGTGTGTGTAGGGAGTAATGGGGGGTGTGTTGTATTGTGGGTGTGTGTAGGGGTGACGGGGGGGTGCATTGTATTTGTGTGTGTGTGTAGTGGGTGATGGGGGATGTATTGTGTGTGTGGGGGGATAATGGAGCGTGAATTGTATTGTGTGTGTGCGGGTAATGGGGGTGCATTGTAGTGTGTGTAGGGGGTGATGGGGGGTGCATTGTATTGTGTGTGTGTGTAGAGGGTGATGGGGGTGCATTGTGTGTGTGTGTGTGTGTGTGTGTGTAGGGGGTGATGGGGGGTGCATTGTATTGTGTGTGTGTGTGTGTGTGTAGGGGGTGATGGGGGGTGCATTGTATTGTGCGTATTGTGTGTGTGTGTGTAGGAGGTGATGGGGGGTGCATTGTATTGTGTGCGTGGGGAGATGGTAATGGGGGTGCATGGTATTTTGTGTGTGTGAGTATGTAGTGGGTGATGGGGGATTTATTGTATTGTGTGTGTGTGTGTGGGGGGAGGGGTAATGAAGCGTGCATTGTATTGTGTGTGTGTTTGTGTGTGTAGGGGGTGATGGGGGGTGCATTGTATTGATGGCGTAGAGAGATGGTAATGGGGGTGCATGGTATTTTGTGTGTGTGTGTGTGTATGTAGTGGGTGATGGGGGGATGTATTGTATTGTGTGTGTGTGTGTGGGGGGGGGAGGGGTAAAGGAGCGTGCATTGTATTGTGTGTGTGTGTGTGTGTATGTGTGTGTGTGGGTAATGGTGGTGCATTATGGTGTGTGTGTGTAAGTGTGTGAGTGTAAGTGTGTGTGTGTGTGTGTGTGTGGAGAGGGGTGCGGAGTCATTAATCGAGCTATAATTACATTTAATTCTCTTAAAATTTTCGTTTCATTCACATTTTCCGTTCTAATATTTTACAACCTGAACGACCATGGCTTGCCCCCCCTAATTTTGATCCTTGGTATGCCCATGATTTAGATATACATTCAAAATGTAAAATGCAAAATGTGGCAACAGACTGCAGTATATGTGTCGCATGTAGTTTTCAAATTGGATTAGTAAAACAAGTGTGCAAAAACAGACATACAAATTTAAAAACCTACATTTTTTTTAAACTATTTTATCTACTTAAAATTTATCAACATTCCCAAAAATGGTTCAATAAAAAACTCTAGGTAGGTACACATATAAAAAGCTGGTACCCAGCAACTGCGCTGTATTGTTGTTGCATGTATGGGTGTAAAATGTTACTAGTAAAACAAATGTGCAAAAAATGTTTACAACATGCATACTCGCAGGAAAATCTCTTAATATTTGGGGAATTTTATTTAGTATTGCTAAAACAGAGAAAGGTAATTATTTCCTTCTTTACATAAAGGGCTGCACAAGATATGCAAATCAATACAGCAAGCCCTTAAGAGGGCTTTACACGCTACGATATATCTAACGAGATGTCGGCGGGGTCACGTCGTAAGTGACGCACATCCGGCATCGTTAGTGATATCGTAGCGTGGGACAGCTATGAACGAGCAGAAATACTCACCTTCTCGTTCATCGTTGACACGTTGCTCATTTGAAAAAAAATCGAACGTCCAGTTGTTCATTGTTCCTGAGGCAGCACACATCGCTCCGTGTGACACCCCGGGAACGATGAACTTCAGCTTACCTGCGGCCGCCAGCTGTGCTGAAGGAAGGAGCTGGACGGGATGTTTACGTCCCGCTCATCTCCGCCCCCCCGCTTCTATTGGCCAGCCGCTGTGTGACGTCGCTATGACGCCGAATGTCTCTCCCCATTCAGGAAGTGGATGTTCGCCGCCCACAGCGAGGTCGTTTGGAAGGTAAGTACATGTGATGGGGGGTTACAATATTGTACGACACGGGCAAGTAATTGCCCGTGCCGCACAAACGATGGGGGCGGGTGCGATCGCAAATGCGATCGCACGATTAATTGTAACGTGTAAAGCAGCCTTTAGCCATTAACTGACACTGATTTCATTTTTTTTCTGTAAAAACTATTGTACTGTCTTGCTGCTGATTTCTAGTGGATTAAGAATGAAAAAAAAGTGTCATGGTAATTTAAATGCAGCAAGACAGGTGCAAGATACTTCATTTCACAGAAGAAAAACACTGCATCTCTGATTGCTTTTCGCACATCTCCTAACTCTTTTCCCCACATATTTTTTGGGACTACTCATCCAATATTTTTTATTTTCTCTCCCTATCTGTGTTTCTGAACAGTAAGCTCTGGTGACCTCACACTATCCTAAATTATTAAAAAATTGCTGCTGCATTCCCTGCTTTGGCTTTTATATAAACTATGATTCTCTCCTTTAAGTGGCTGCATTATATTATGTGATATTATGTGATAGCTATGGGAATGCCAATGTAGTTGCATCTAAAGAAATGTCAACCATCTGTCGCTGATGCGAACTTTTGCACGGTCTTGAAAGGCAGCATGACGTTTTTTTGCTAATTAGTGTGAATGAAATATGAAATTGTTTAAATTCACCGGGATCTGCGAATGTCATAAAACTTTACATTAATTTCATTTGAAGATTTGTGCTATGCTTTTGTACCTTTGTATTTTCCTTTCATGTTTTTCATTGTTGTCATTCAGAAACACTGATTAGTATTTTTCTTCCTGCTATATAGGTATACGGGGGTACTGCTCCATTACCCTGGCCTTGGACTCTCTACATTGGTAACTTTTTATTTACCTTTGAAAACATGATGCAATGTTGCAACACTGTTTGTTTATATACTGTACATTTCTTCTCACACTTGTGAGTATGTAACTCATGTTTATATATTTATATATTATATATAGTATACATGATTTAGATGTTGCATTTTAGGTATCTATTATTGAGCCATATATAATCTACATTTCTTTGTGATGATGGATTCTTAGTAACAGGGTTGATACTATCCCCCCTATCAATACCATCAATTCCTTGTGTTGTTCTATTTTTTTAGATGACTTTTAAATTCATTGTTTACTAAAGGTTACATATTTTGATTTTTGGCTTTCATATGTTCTTTTTGGTGTTTATTTGGAATTCCTATATGCTCTAAGCCTCCACTAGTTGGTTATGATATAGGAGATTTTTCCCTGCTATAGAGAACATATTTTATTACTAGGGATGATCGAATACATCGATTATTCGGCTTCGTGAATATTTTTCGAATACCTCGCCGCTATTCGACTATTCGATGCACAATGTAAGTCTATGGGAAGCCCGAATAGTTGTTATTCTGGTTTCCCATAGACTTACATTGCGCATCGAATATTCGCGAAAAGTCGAATAGCGAAGAGGTATTCGGAAAATATTCGCGAAGCCGAATAATCGAAGTATTCGATCATCCCTATTTATTACCTGTAATATTAAGAATCTGGAAAGGGTAGCGCTAAAATCCTATTTAATATAAACTTTAACATTTTGAATTAATTTGTTTAAGGCAGAATCTTTGGTAAAAATGTCAACTCTTCCTTTTCTCAATTGCTCATCTTATATGAAATCTTTGGCATGTGCATTGGTAGCATATGCAAAGAATTACATGACAAATAAATGTAATAATCTGAATACAAGCTCCTACACAAGCGGCAAATTTTAAAGCAAAGAATTTAGCTTGTATTATGTCATGCAAAAAGAATTGAATTTGCTATTTTACTGCCAAAATGAAGATATTTAATACTATACTTCGCATTTTTCATTTTTATAAACCTATTTTACAGAATAGAATTTAAAAGACAATTTGTCATATTCAATGTATGTTATCAGTCAAATCTGAGTCTGTAGCTCGCTGTTAACACTGTCTGAATGCGTATATTACCAACGAATCTTTGCTTGTTATTCACTAGAACATTTATAGTGTTAGTTTCAAAAACAAGTCTAAATAGAAATCCTAGTGTTTTACCAAAAATATATTCATTTTTAGTATTTTTATTATTGCCAGTCCTTTTCATTCCTAAAATGTGTAGCAGCAATGTTACATCATGTATCCATCACTTCACAATGGCTAACTGCGGGAAGACTATTAACAGTGTTGAAAATCATTAGTTTCAATAAAGCCAGTTGGCCTTGGAGCCTTCGATTTTTTATAAATTTAGTAAATGGAGAGCAATTCTTTGTGACTATGTACATTGTTATTATTCCTTGATTTTTTTTTTTTTACAAGGACATTGGAAGTGAAGGGACATATTGTGACAAATAGCTCTCATTTGCTGAGACTGGGTTCATTTTAAAATTTCTAAGACGTTGGTCAAAATTAATAACGCAGTAGCTTGAGAAAGTAACAAATCTTAATTTCTGAAAGCCATAGACCTTATTTATAAAGATCTAGCTAGAAAAAAAATCCATTTTAAAGAGAAGATTCGTCTACCTCAGCTTTCAGCCACTTGTGTTCTAAGATGCATTAAGGTGCACAAATAAATGTATTACATCATTCCTTGAGATACTTTCCTGTATGATTTACTTAGTTAAAATAATGAAGATATATTTCTAACATGGAAATGAAATTTCAGAAAAAAAAATAAATCATCACATTAAATGTTCTTATTTTGTGGGCATGTCGGTAATTTTGGGGTTTCTGTAATTTCACAATTGCTTATTGAATAACTTGCACATTAAATTAGACCTTTAAGATATGTAAAAGCTATTTGTGTGTGAAACATTTAAAAAAGAAATGAAATACTAATTGTTCCACTGCTGGCAGTTAAGGTGCAATTACACTGGCTGATATCCACTAGATACTAACATTAATGACCTATTATTCACAATAATTGTGCAATTTGATTGGGTTGAGTAAATAATCAATGTATCTAAAAACATCTCATCACCGCGTATGAAATCATTAAAGGGAACCTGTCAGGTGCAATATATACCCAGAAGTTCTACATGCATATTGCTAATCCCTGCCTAACTGTCCCTGTATCTAGCAGCATTGATAAAGAGATCTTTAGAAAAAGTTTTTCTAAAGATCCCTTATAATATGCGAATGAGGCCAGTGACTAGTTCCAAGGTCATTACTTCCCTTGGCTAGCTGGCCCCCTTAGCATTTTAGCATGTCCCTGTTGGCGTGCTGACATGCTAATGAATGCGCAGCGTCAGAGGCATGGATGCTCTCATCCCTCTGCTACCACCATGCCCAATGCAGGATTTTGGCTCAGTGCACATTATTAGAAGTCCCAGACTTCCGGTCATGTGTACTATGAAGCCGGGTGTACGCGTCCTGACTTTAGGCTGGTGTAGCGTGCATGACTGGAAGCCCGAAGACATTCTGATCATGCACACTGAGCCAAAAACATGCAATGGCAAATGACATGAGAACAACCATGTCTCTGATGCTGCGTATGTATTAGCATGTTAGCACACCCACAGGGGCCAACTATCCAAGGGAACTAATGCCCTTGTGACTAGTACCCGCACTCATTAGCATATTCTAAAAAATCTTTACAAATACTTGTTCTAAAGATCTCTTTACCTATAGTAGTGTATACAGGGACAGTTAGGCAGGGATTAGCAATATGCACCCAGAACTGCTCGTGGTTCTGACTGCATATTGCACCTGACAGGTTCCCTTTAATGCAAGCAAAAAAATTGAATTTATCTTTTGAAAATTACAAAATGTAAATGGACTTCGCTCTTTCAATGAGTAGACTGGCAAAAAGGAAGAGTGGAAATTCTAATTCTAAGGGGCTATGGTTTTCAATGATTGATTGAAACATTTTTTTTCTCTTTACTTTCATGTCGATTACGGTAATTGTTTTATTTTTGGTCTTTTGTCCTTATGCAGTTTCTTTGCTGGTTTATATCAAAATAACATTGGATTTATTTTGATTAAGTTATGGGATACAAGTCGCATTATTTATATTTATGAGGATCCCTCCTTCTTGGTGGATAAATATTTCATTGCACTATTTTAGAACTAATACTGAATATATGTTGTAAAACTATTTGTGTTGTGTTATGTAATTCACCTTATATTTGCACTGTTATTTTGAGATTGCATGCTCTTTTATTGATTTTTATGCAATGTTACATTAACTATTTACATGCACCTTGTTTTCCCTTTGATGGTTTGGTGTATGCATGTGCTTCTTGTTGCTGTGTGCCCCCATGATGTCCTGGGTATCTTTGCGACTGTCTACATGCACTTGGTAGCCATGGTAATGCATCCTGGTATCTAAACTGCGTTCAAGATTCCTTAAATGGTGTGGGCATTGTGTCTGGCATGTGCTATCAAGGGAGCATGCGCCAATTTATCAGACCTCATTGATGAATTTTCATTATGTGCCGCATCGTACCTGGTTACTTCTTGATTCAATGAAGCTGTGTGAGCACTCATGGTTTCCCATTTAAGGAACTATGGTTTATCATTAGGCATCTCCCCCTGAAGTAACACTACAAATACGCGAAACTCAAGTTGGGGGCCTTTTCTTTTCTTTGTCATCTAGGTCTGTTGTGCTTTATGGGTACAGCATATATTGCATATAACGTGATTGGTAGACATTCTATTATATCCATAGCAGTTTTTCATTCTGGAAATGATGTCTCTCTTTTCATTGTATTACTGAATTTTTGTTTAAATCCACCACTTGAATAACTGCATTTACTCAGATATCTATGTGTTGTCTCAGTTCATCTTATAGACTTTTTGATATTTGATTTACTTAATAAAGTGTTACTGTTTTTAGCTATGTATACTCCAGTGTTCTCTGTTGTTTTGTATCTTGATTTGTGGAGTACCTTATGGATATTTTTCAATACATTTTCATACCTACTGTATGTGATACAAAAATATCTTTCTACGATATGCACCTATTGGAATTAACATTTCGTATTGTTACGTCTACAGCAATCATTGTTCTATTGAAAGTAAATGCACCAACTGTACCTTATATATAAAATGTCATCATTTCTATTTCACAAGAACTGAGTGTTAGCGAACATTCTTCCTATGTTGTTTGGGAATCCACTTCCGCTTCGCCTGCACCTCCAAAAATATAGTGTGTTCTCCAAACCTATTCTGTCAGCACTACAGAAGAACACCCAAAAAGTGGGTAGTGCATTTCTATATTATTAATAACTAGTAATTTTAAGCTGATAACTGATAATCATAATGGGCATTTTCCCTATATTAACCTTACACGTCTTGTGATGCGTTCTTCATCATGATGGAGAATTTTATGCTTTTATGAAGTTTGGAATAAAGGAAAATTGATTTTTAAACCAATATACTGATCTGGATGCTGGATAATTTTCTACACTACGTCCTGCTGCAGAGGGATCCTGTTTTCTCTTCTGTGCACCGATCAAATATTTAGCTGTCTCCATTGGGTGAGCTGGACTTTTTCTATATACTAAACATGTATAGGTTTACTTTTATCTAAGGGGTTAAAAAAAATCTATAATTTGTCCCACAAAAGTGGAGCACTTTTGGCGTCATTTTCCGTGACCCGTAGTGTTCTCATTTTTTAGGATCTATGGATTACTGATGGCTTATTTTTTCCATCTCAAGCTGACAATTTTAATGGTATCATTTTTGTACAGATACGTTTTGATTACCTGTTAGTGTATTTTTCACAAAATTTGCGGCGACCAAAAAAACGTAATTTTGGTGCTTAAATTTTTTTTGCCACTACACCGTTTACTGATCAGATTCATTGATTTTATATTTTGTTAGATCGGGCATTTTTGAATGCAGCTGTCATGATTTACTCCTGTCTCAGCTGCAGCTGAGCCTTTTTTATTAGTTTCACGTCTGATACAGGTCACGTTAGGGGTTAATCCTTCCTGCCTCGTTCTGGAGGTCAGGCTGCTTTATTAGGGCACTGTTTCTATGGGGCTATGCCAGTGATATTTCTGGTTCTGCTGCATTCTGCTTGTGAGTGACCTGTTGTCTGCCCTGCCCCCCTCCTGACTTGATTCTGTCTTGTTTTCCCATTCTCCCTCGCTTCTGAGTTCTGATTTCCCGGCTACTGACTGTTTGCTTCCCTCTGACTACGTTTAGACTTTTCCCCTGTGTATTTACAAGACCTCATTTTGTGACACGGCTTTCAGACGATTCTACTGCCATCTGGAGGGCTTGACTAGTATTACCGCTGCTAGGGAATTTACACCCTAGTGGTTTATGAGCTAACTACCTTCTCAGGTAGTTTCAGGAATCCTCTCTGTCCCAGATTACTGCTCTGTACTGCTATTGTACATCTTAGAGTATTGTGTGACAGCAGCAATACCAAATGTGGGTATATTTTTATTTTTTTAACCCTTTAATTTTCAATGGGGCAAATGGGGGAGGATTTGAACTTTTAGGTTTTTTATTTATATTTTTCTAAATTTTTTAAAACTTTTTTTATTTTACTAGTCCCCCTAGAGGACTATAAGGATCAGCAGTATGATCGTTCATTCTATTCTGTTGATCACAGCTACACAGCTGTGATCAAAAGAAATACTCACCTCTTGCTACAGGCAGCACTCGGCCAGGTGAAACAGGAAGTGAGTCATGTGAGCTACAGGAGTCATCACATGACCCTGTGCTACCATGGCAACTATTGGCTCACAGGGATCACATCATGGCGTCGCCAATGGAGCCAGGTGAGTGAAGATTTACTGCGACGGGCATTTAAATCTGTCTGTCACATTTTGACAGTATGACTTAAGGGGTTAACAGGTACGAGTGGATTGCGGATCCACCCGTGCCTGTGAGGCACACATGTCAGCTGTTCAAATCAGTTGACATGTGAAGGAATTACTACCAGCTGCCCGCAGCAGCCGCAGGTGATTACACCTATATGCCTTAGGACATAATCTTATGGTTCGCGGTCATTAAGAGGTTAAAGATTTTGATAGATAATTAGTGTTACTTTTAAAAATACTATTTTTTCACTTTTAAACAAATTTTCATGAATTCTTTGTAAGTTCATTCAAATAAGGTGATTTATATTTCTATGACCATAAATGTTACGAGGGGGACCCGGGGAAGCGTGCCAAGATGGGAAATGGACTGCTTCCGCCGGTCAAGGTCCACTGTGCGGTGTAAGGGACCGCCGCTATGGTGGGTGAAGAGTGAGCGGGTTGCTGCTAGCGATCGTCTGGAATGTCACAGACGATCTATGTACACCGATCTGCCCTAACCCATGAGGGTTGTATGGCACAGATCTCACGGCTCGGTGTACCTGTTGCACGGGGAAGCACAGAGGTGCCCACGCACGTGTGCCAGTGGAAGTCACGAGAATATGGCACGAGGGTAGCACAGAGGTGCCCACGCACGTGTGCTTTCAATAACCAGGTGAGTCCAATGGAGACTTGAGGAGCTCACCTGGGACAGGAACACGGCCTGTTGACGGGGGTACTGCCGGAGCAGCAAGGCAGGAACACGGCCTGCAAACGAGGTACTGCCGGAGCAGCAAGGGCCAAGCCCACAAGAGACAGTAATGCCTGAGCAGTGGCGTGGCAGCACGCTGCCAGACATCCAAACATAGAAGGACGGTCGCGCGCCGCCATGATGGCAGGGGGAGCTTTTAAGGAGGTGCAGCTCCACCCGAGGGCGGGCGCGAGGCGGAGATGACGGACTTGACCCAATCAGGGTCCACGACGTCCCAGCCTGGCCAGTCAGGATTCACCACGTCACCAGCCTTGTCATCAAGCCGTGTGACGTCAGTGAGCGAATCAGGACCCACCACGCATTGCACATGCTCACCATCCTGCCTCTGGGAAATAGAGGCGGGATCCTCGGTCTCACAATGTGGAGAGATAACGGGAATCTCACTGCTTCTCTGAGCAGTAAACCTCTGCACATTGCGCAGCCTCGCAGACCTTCGGGGCCGCTGAGCAGGAGAGTCTGCGGCAGGCCAGGAATGGGAGACCGCTTCACTCCTTGTAACAGGAGAACCACTAGGTGTCACCCTTCTGCTGCCTCTCTGAGAAGGTATCTCCTGCACACTGCGCAGTCTGGCAGACCTTCGGCGCTGCTGAGTAGGAGTGCTCATGGCAGGCAAGGAATGGGAGACTGCCTCAGTCCTTGCCTCAGGAGAGCCACGAGATGTAACAATATGGGAACAGAATATTACCATATCGCTAAATCATTAACACTAGTCATTGAAGGGAATGTCCTTGTAATGCTCCCTAATCTGTGGGGCAACAAAGATACCCTCTTTCAACTTTGAGTGACTTAATAAAGGAAATTATGATGTCAAATTCTTGAAATTTTCACTTTCTTGTTGCATGCTCTTTACAAAATGTGTAATTAGTCTGACTTTGATGTATAGCGGAGGGAGTAAAATGTTCTTAGAATCAACCAGTGTTCATTTTTGGTACCAGGTTGAAGTTTCTCTTGCAGGCCAAGCTTTTTTTTATGTAATGAAACTTACTAGCCCATACATTCACTGCACGATCGACACTTGTAAAATAAAAACTCAAGCTAATTATCAATTTTATTTGTCACTAGCTGTAGTACCCAAGCATTGCCCAGGATAGTAACTGTCTCTCTATCTCTCTCCCAGTCTCTGTCTGTGTGTCGCTGTCTGTCTGTCTCTCTGTCTGTGCCTTTTTTGTCTGTCTGTGTCTATATCTCTGTCTGTTTCGAGCTCTCTGTCTGTATTTGTATCAGTCTATCTGTCTCCATCTCTGTCTGCCTCTATCTATCTCTGTGTCTGAATCTATGTGTGTGTCTGTCTGTCACTCACTGTCTCTTTCCTCATCTGTCTGTCTGTCTCTTTCCAGGTCTGTCTCTTTCCAGGTCTGTCTCTTTCCAGGTCTGTCTCTTTGCCCGGCTGTTTCTTTCCCGGGCTGTCTCTTTGCCCGTCTGTCTGTCTGTCTCTTTCCAGGTCTGTCTCTTTGCCCGGCTGTCTCTTTCTAGGTCTGTCTCTTTCCAGGTCTGTCTCTTTCCAGGGCTGTTTCTTTGCCGATCTGTCTCTTTGCCGATCTTTCTCTTTGCCCATCTGTCTCTTTCCAGGTCTGTCTCTTTGCCCATCTGTTTCTTTCCAAGGCTGTCTCCTTGCCCATCTGTCTCTTTCCAGGTCTGTCTCTTTCCAGGTCTGTCTCTTTCCCAGGCTGTCTCTTTGCCCATCTGTCTCTTTCCAGGGCTGTCCCTTTCCAGGGCTGTCTCTTTCCCCGTCTGTACCTTTCCAGATCTGTCTCTTTCCAGGTCTGTCTCCTTGCCCATCTGTCTCTTTCCAGGTCTGTCTCTTTCCAGGTCTGTCTCTTTCCAGGTCTGTCTCTTTCCCGGGCTGTCTCTTTGCCCATCTGTCTCTTTCCAGGGCTGTCCCTTTCCAGGGCTGTCTCTTTCCCCGTCTGTACCTTTCCAGATCTGTCTCTTTCCAGGTCTGTCTCTTTCCCCCTCTGTCTCTCTCTCTGTCTGTCTCGTTCTGTCTCTCTCTATCTGTCTCCCCACCAACATCTTATTACCTCACTCATAAGCTTCTTATACTAACAGTTTATTTTGTTCCTATAGCAACCACTGACAGTTGCTATTAATAGCTAGTAGCTCCATTCAGTCAGTTATATGGAGGCAGGATTTTGGTGAATAACTGTAAAGCGTGGGGTTCAATTTTCCAGTCAAAACATAGTCTATGACGTTCCCTGGGTCACATAGGGCGTCTGTGCAAAATTTCGTGATTGTAAATGCGACTGTGCGGATTCCTTTAGCGGACATACACACACACACATATATACACACATACATACATACACACATACATACACTGAGCTTTATATATTAGATATTAGTTTTTAGCAGCGTCAAATTTATAGGAAATAGCTGCTTTTGTTGAATTCCCTATTTTGTTGTTGAACAGTGTTATATACCGTACACGTAAAAAATTGTGCTAAGGGTCCATCATTTTTACTGATAAAATCTTACATTTGTGAGAACATTTTTTTTTCTTTAAAATATTGACAAGTGTCAATTAAAGATGAAGCTGTTTATTTGCTAGAGCTTTCATTCAATTCAATGCCAAAGCAACATAAGACATAACTATTAGTGAAATTTGCCATGTTCAAAGAATATAGCTCAAATGTATTTCTTTGTAAACTGGTGGGATTTCAGTTATGACAATAGACTTTTAGACGTGCCAATTCTCCATTAAATACATTTCTATTTTAGAACAACTTTTTAGTTGTAAAGAGTGTTTTAAGATCTAAGACTACGAGTCCGTATAATTCTTCATGATCTCTAGAAAAACACTTAAAATCACTCAGTTGCATTTAAGCTAATGGAAGCTATGTTCAAAGTGAACAACTGAAAGTGCGCAATGCTTGATGCTCAATATTATTCTTATATTTTACCATTAAATTGCAGGAGTTAACCTTTGACTAGTGACAAGGGAATGTCACAAGATATTGGTGCTTGGATCAGGTATACTTTCAAATGACACATATATTTGTTGCTGTCTTCATTCTTCTTATTCACTTATATGGCCCGTGTAGCTCTTTATACTCGTTCAATTTGCTGTTCCTAAAAAAATAAAAACACTTGACATGCTACAAAGTCAGTTCAAAATCATTACTTATGCTATAACATTATCTTGCATTAGTCTTTGCCTCTTTTTCTTGCACTTTGGTTTAATGTTGATGTGTTATTTCTTAGGCAAGTTTTCCTTTTCTATTTTTATATATATAGCTTTTCACTTAATGATGATCCATTAAACCATACAACAAGGGTAAACAAGATGAGTGTATTATTGATCACTGATTATTATAAGGATGCAGATTTCATGAAGTCAGTACAGTTTGGACTGGAGTAGAAAGATATATATTTTTTATATAACCATATTCTAACAATAGGTGAAGGAAATGTACTTAGCAAAATGGTAAAATGTAAGTTTAGAATTGAGTCATTATTACATTTGTAATAACCAACAGTGTGATTTACTTTACAGTTTTCTTTTAAAATGAGCAAAAATATAAACAAGACTTTCTCTATGTACAGTACACAAAAGGCCTTTTTCTCTCAAATATTGTTCACAAATTAGTCTAAATCTGTGTTACATCTCGTGGCTCTCCTGAGGCAAGGACTGAGGCAGTCTCCCATTCCTTGCCTGCCACGAGCACTCCTGCTCCGCAGCGCCGAAGGTCTGCCAGACTGCGCAGTGTGCAGGAGATACCTTCTCAGAGAGGCAGCAGAAGGGTGACACCTAGTGGTTCTCCTGTTACAAGGAGTGAAGCGGTCTCCCATTCCTGCCGCAGACTCTCCTGCTCAGCAGCCCCGAAGGTCTGCGAGGCTGCGCAATGTGCAGAGGTTTACTGCTCAGGGAAGCAGTGAGATTCCCGTTATCTCTCCACATTGTGAGACCGAGGATCCCGCCTCTATTTCCCAGAGGCAGGAGGGTGAGCATGTGCAATGCGTGGTGGGTCCTGATTCGCTCACTGACGTCACACGGCTTGATGACATGGCTGGTGACGTGGTGAATCCTGACTGGCCAGGCTGGGACGTCGTGGACCCTGATTGGGTCAAGTCCGTCATCTCCGCCTCGCGCCCGCCCTCGGGTGGAGCTGCACCTCCTTAAAAGCTCCCCCTGCCATCATGGCGGCGCGCGACCGTCCTTCTATGTTTGGATGTCTGGCAGCGTGCTGCCACGCCACTGCTCAGGCATTACTGTCTCTTGTGGGCTTGGCCCTTGCTGCTCCGGCAGTACCTCGTTTGCAGGCCGTGTTCCTGCCTTGCTGCTCCGGCAGTACCCCCGTCAACAGGCCGTGTTCCTGTCCCAGGTGAGCTCCTCAAGTCTCCATTGGACTCACCTGGTTATTGAAAGCACACGTGCGTGGGCACCTCTGTGCTACCCTCGTGCCATATTCTCGTGACTTCCACTGGCACACGTGCGTGGGCACCTCTGTGCTTCCCCGTGCAACAGGTACACCGAGCCGTGAGATCTGTGCCATACAACCCTCACGGGTTAGGGCAGATCGGTGTACATAGATCGTCTGTGACATTCCAGACGATCGCTAGCAGCAACCCGCTCACTCTTCACCCACCATAGCGGCGGTCCCTTACACCGCACAGTGGACCTTGACCGGCGGAAGCAGTCCATTTCCCATCTTGGCACGCTTCCCCGGGTCCCCCTCGTAACATTACGGTCGCGCCAAAGGTCTGGCTATGGCTGAAGAGCAGCAGCAGTTGCTGCGTTATGTGCAGCAGTTGGAGTCACGATTGGCAGCAGTGGAGCAGTCTTCCTCCGATAAGACTACTCTGACGACAGTCGCCACCCAGGCGGCTACCCAGGCTGTGCTATTGGGCGGAAGGTCTCCTCGCCTTGCGCTTCCAGAGCGCTTTAGCGGCAACAGCTCTGAGTGCCGTGGTTTTATAAACCAGGTTACCACCTACTTAGAGCTGTCCGCGACTCTTTACGCTACCGAGAAGGCGAAGGTAGCCTTCGTCCAGTCCCTGCTCACAGGGAGAGCGCTGAAGTGGTCCACGCCGTTGTGGGAGCGCGGAGATCGTGTGGTGAATAACTTAGCAGCTTATCTTGGGGCCATGAGAATGGTGTTCCTCGGGCCTCAAGTCACCCACGATTCCGCGCTGCGCCTCCTACGACTTCGGCAAGGGTCTGCTTCAGTCGGGGACTTTGCTGTACACTTTAGGACACTGGCCGCAGAGCTGGACTGGCCGGATAAGGTCCTTGTCCCTGTGTTTTGGGAGGGCCTGGCAGGGTTTGTCAAAGACGCACTGGCCACACGTGAGGTGCCTGCCACTTTAGAGTCCTTGATTCAGGTTGCCTCTCGCATAGACATCCGCCAGGCGGAGCGAAGGCTCGAGGTCTCTTCAGCACCCACGTCTTCTCGGCCTAAAAAGCGTCTGACTCCCGTCTTCCATCAGACAGGTCCCCCAGCCAGTCCTGTAGGCGACTCCGTGGAGTCAATGGAGGTGTCCAAGGTGGTCTCCTCTGCCCCAGGTTCTCGGTCTTGTGTCATCTGCTTTTCCTGTGGGCAGAGGGGACACATAGCTACCCTATGTCCCAAACCGTCGGGAAAAGACAGCGTCTAGTTTCTATCAGAGGGGGGACTCTAGACGCTACTTCTCCCTCTAGGTTGACTATCAGCGCCCAGTTGCAGTTCGGCACTACTCTCTTCTCTGCCCTGGCTTGCTTGGACTCAGGCGCTGAAGGCAATTTCATCTCTACCTCCCTGGCAACCCGATACTCAGTTCCCCTGGTTCTGTTGCCCAAGCCACTCAGGGTCCGGGTAGTCGACGGGTCCATACTACTCGATCCTATCACCCAGATCACCATCCCTCTCAGGATGGATGTACCACCGGGACACCATGAGCAGGTGTCCTTCCTGGTGCTTCCAGGGGGGACGGATGAGATCCTACTGGGCCTTCCCTGGTTGAGACAGCATGCTCCTATACTCAACTGGGCAACAGGGGAGATCTCATCCTGGGCAGGATCCTGTAGAGAGCACCTCGTGACTACCGAACCACCCGCTACCATTAGGTCGGTTGGGTCCTCAGGGAATACTGAGGGGCCGGGTTTACCGACACCTTATGAGGCCTACAGGGATGTCTTTTCCAAAAGGGCCGCAGATACTCTTCCTCCCCACCGGCCATATGATTGCCGAATAGACCTGAAGCCAGGCTCCGAGCCCCCTAGGGGCAGAGTGTATCCACTCTCTGCTCCAGAGACGGAGGCTATGTCCAAATATATTCAGGACAGCCTGGCGAAGGGGTTCATTCGCAAGTCTATTTCACCGGCTGGTGCAGGGTTCTTTTTTGTGCAGAAGAAGGAAGGGGATCTGCGCCCCTGTATCGATTACAGGGGATTAAATGCAATCACAATCAAGAACAAATACCCTTTGCCCCTCATTACTGAGCTATTTGATCGATTCCGCGGGGCAAAGGTCTTCACAAAGCTGGATCTACGCGGGGCGTATAATCTAGTGCGAGTCCGAAAGGGCGATGAGTGGAAGACCGCCTTTAACACCAGGGACGGTCACTACGAGTATCTAGTAATGCCCTTCGGACTCTGCAATGCCCCCGCCGTATTTCAAGACTTTGTGAATGACATTTTCCGGGATTTGTATCTTTCCGTGGTTGCATACCTGGATGACATTCTTATCTTCTCCCCCGATCTTACCACCCATCGGAGGGATGTCATCCGAGTACTTAAGAGGCTCCGCACCCATTCGTTATATGCTAAGCTGGAAAAGTGCGTTTTTGAACAGGAATCCTTGCCGTTCCTGGGGTACATAGTGTCCAGTCAGGGGTTAGCAATGGATACGGGGAAGTTGGAGACAGTGATGAACTGGCCTGAGCCCCGCTCGCTGAAGGCGATCCAGCGATTCTTGGGGTTTATCAATTATTATCGCCAGTTCATTCCCAACTTCTCGATGGTGGCAGCACCCATCATTGCCCTTACCCGCAAGGGCGCTAATCCCAAAGCATGGACACGGGAAACGGTAGAGGCATTTCACACTCTCAAAACTCACTTCTCCAGAGCTCCCATCCTTCATCGTCCAGACTTCTCCAAACCCTTCCTACTGGAGGTAGACGCCTCTTCGGTCGGTGCAGGTGCAGTCCTGTACCAGAAAAACGAACGAGGAAGGAAACATCCGTGTTTCTTTTTCTCCAAGACCTTTTCTCCGGCCGAGAGGAACTACTCCATAGGGGATAGGGAGTTACTGGCGATGAAACTAGCATTCCAGGAATGGCGGCATCTCCTGGAGGGTGCGAAGCATCCATTTGAGGTTTTTTCTGACCACAAAAACCTCACATACCTCCAGACAGCACAACGCCTGAACCCAAGGCAGGCCCGTTGGTCTTTATTCTTCTCCCGGTTCCGCTTTATTATCCGCCACCTGGCCGGTGAGAAGAACGTACGGGCCGATGCCTTGTCATGTTGTATGGTTGTGTTGGAGGAGGACGAGGAGGAGCCTCGTCTTATACTACCCCCGGACAGCTTGAGGATGGTCACTCCCACTTCTTTGGACCAGGTGCCACCTGGCAAAACCCTCGTTCCCCCTGAACTACGGAACGAGGTGCTATCGTGGGCCCATGCCTCCAAGGTCAGGGGTCACTTCGGGGTCAAAAGGACCAGAGACCTGGTGACCAGGCATTATTGGTGGCCGAGACTACCCCAGGACATACAGGAATATGTGGGAGCCTGTATGTCGTGTGCTCGGAATAAGCCGTCCCGGCAGAGACCGGCAGGTCTTTTTCACCCACTGCCAGTGCCGGATCGTCCCTGGGAAGTGGTAGGGATGGACTTCCTGGGAGATCTGCCCAAGTCAGCAGGGCACAGGGTCGTATGGGTCATCACGGACCACTTCTCTAAAATGGTCCACTTGGTGCCTCTCCCACGACTCCCGACGTCACGTGCTCTCGCCACCTTGTTCATTCGGCATGTATTTAGGTTGCATGGCATGCCTGACAAGGTGGTGAGCGACCGGGGTCCCCAGTTCGCGTCTCGCTTCTGGAGAGAGCTCTGTAAGCTCCTGCAGATAGAGCTGAACATCTCCTCCGCATACCATCCCGAGACCAATGGACTAGTGGAGAGGACTAATCAGACCTTGGTAACTTACCTCCGCCATTTCATATCCGCGCACCACGACAACTGGGCTAACCTCCTTCCTTGGGCCGAATTTGCCATTAACAATTCGGTCCATGAATCCTCTGGCCAGACTCCGTTCCTACTCAATAACGGACAACATCCCAGAATCCCCGTTCCGATGCCCATTACGTCACCCGATACTAGAGTGGAGGATTGGGCGACCAAGGCCCGGGAGATCTGGGATGACACCCAAGAGGCTCTTAAAAGGGCTAAAGACCGGATGGTGACAACGGCTGATGTTCGCCGCCGCCCTGCACCATCCTTCGCCCCTGGTGACCTAGTATGGCTGTCCTCTAAGAATGTTAACCTACGGGTACAGGCAGCCAAATTCGCCCCTAGGTATCTGGGTCCGTTTAAAGTACTACAGCAGGTAAACCCAGTGGCATATCGACTCCAGCTCCCTCCACGCTGGGCTATAGCCAACACCTTTCACGTGTCCCTCCTGAAACCCGTACGACTTAATAAATTCTCGGGGTCCCTGCCGGCTCAAACCGACTCCCCGTCCGACGACCCTGAGGTGGCAAAACTTGTGGAGACAAAAGTCATACAGGGCAAGAGGTAATACCTCGTGGAGTGGGCCGGTCGTGGTCCGGAGCATAGATCCTGGGAGTTGGAGGATCATATCCGCGCCCCGGGTTTGATAGCGGCCTTTGAGCACGGACGGGGGGTGGCCTAGACGGGGGGGTAATGTTACATCTCGTGGCTCTCCTGAGGCAAGGACTGAGGCAGTCTCCCATTCCTTGCCTGCCACGAGCACTCCTGCTCCGCAGCGCCGAATGTCTGCCAGACTGCTCAGTGTGCAGGAGATACCTTCTCAGAGAGGCAGCAGAAGGGTGACACCTAGTGGTTCTCCTGTTACAAGGAGTGAAGCGGTCTCCCATTCCTGGCCTGCCGCAGACTCTCCTGCTCAGCAGCCCCGAAGGTCTGCGAGGCTGCGCAATGTGCAGAGGTTTACTGCTCAGGGAAGCAGTGAGATTCCCGTTATCTCTCCACATTGTGAGACCGAGGATCCCGCCTCTATTTCCCAAAGGCAGGAGGGTGAGCATGTGCAATGCGTGGTGGGTCCTGATTCGCTCACTGACGTCACACGGCTTGATGACATGGCTGGTGACGTGGTGAATCCTGACTGGCCAGGCTGGGACGTCGTGGACCCTGATTGGGTCAAGTCCGTCATCTCCGCCTCGCGCCCGCCCTCGGGTGGAGATGCACCTCCTTAAAAGCTCCCCCTGCCATCATGGCAGCGCGCGACCGTCCTTCTATGTTTGGATGTCTGGCAGCGTGCTGCCACGCCACTGCTCAGGCATTACTGTCTCTTGTGGGCTTGGCCCTTGCTGCTCCGGCAGTACCTCGTTTGCAGGCCGTGTTCCTGCCTTGCTGCTCCGGCAGTACCCCCGTCAACAGGCCGTGTTCCTGTCCCAGGTGAGCTCCTCAAGTCTCCATTGGACTCACCTGGTTATTGAAAGCACACGTGCGTGGGCACCTCTGTGCTACCCTCGTGCCATATTCTCGTGACTTCCACTGGCACACGTGCGTGGGCACCTCTGTGCTTCCCCGTGCAACAGGTACACCGAGCCGTGAGATCTGTGCCATACAACCCTCACGGGTTAGGGCAGATCGGTGTACATAGATCGTCTGTGACATTCCAGACGATCGCTAGCAGCAACCCGCTCACTCTTCACCCACCATAGCGGCGGTCCCTTACACCGCACAGTGGACCTTGACCGGCGGAAGCAGTCCATTTCCCATCTTGGCACGCTTCCCCGGGTCCCCCTCGTAACAAATCTGTGTTTGTGAGTAGTGATGAGTAGAGTTGAGCGCGGTTCGCGGTTCTCCAGTTCGCGGTTCGAGTGATTTTGGGGGGTGTTCTAGATCGAACTAGAACTCGAGCTTTTTGCTAAAAGCTCGACAGTTCGATTTACGTTCGGGAACGGTTCTAGCAGCAAAAGCGTGGCTTTTTACAGCTACAGTGTGCAGGAGCCATCGCTGGCAGCCTGCCAGAAGCTGGTAATCAAGATAAACATCTGGTATCCAAGCAAAGCGCTTTGGTTAGTAACCCGATATGTATCCTAGTTACGTGTGCAGGGAGCCGACACTTCCCCGCTCAGCTCGCTCTGCCCCCTCCTGCACGCGGCATGTACATGTACACATACACACTAACACTCACACTCACCTGTCCCCAGCCATGCAGTCCCTGGCACTGATGTCCTCAGCGCCACATGGCCCCGCTAGGCTCCACCCACTTTGCACTCCACCGCCTGCACACATGGCCCCGCTAGGCTCCGCTCACCTGGCACTCTGCACACATGGCCCCACTAGGCTCCGCCCACCTGGCACTCTGCACACATTACCCCGCTAGGCTCTGCCCATCAGGCACTCTGCACACATGGCCCCGTTAGGCTCTGCCCACCTGGCATGCTGCACACATGGTCCCGCTAGGCTCCACCCACCTGGCACTCTGCACACATTACCCCACTAGGCTCCGCCCACCTGGCACTGTAAAAAAAAACCAAGGAGAAAATTGTAGAAAAAATACCCTGACTATAAATAAATAAATTGCAAGTGCTTAATAAACAGGGTACTTAGTATATACATTTTTGCAAAAACGTAAGAAGCTGTCGCACCTTGTCACGGTGTACCCATCTGAGACAGTCCCTAACCTACTAAAATTAAAAACATATTTTTGTTTTTTTTTTTTTTTGTGTTTTGTTTTTTTTTCCACCTGGCACTGTGCACACATGGCCCCGCTAGGCTCCACCCACCTGGCACTCTGCACACATTACCCCGCTAGGCTCCGCCCACCTGGCACTCTGCACACATGGCCCCGCTAGGCTCCGCCCACCTGGCACTCTGCACACATGGCCCCGCTAGGCTCCGCCCACCTGGCACTCTGCACACATGGCCCCACTAGGCTCCGCCCACCTGGCACTCTGCACACATTACCCCGCTAGGCTTCGCCTACCTCACACTCTCCACACATGGCCCCGCTCGGCTTACCTGCGGTGATGAAGTCCCGCCCTCTCGACCTCAGCGCTGTCACTGTCCTCCATGGCCACCGCTTGTCACATCACCTTCTCTCGCTTCCGACCCGAGACTGTGACTTGCAGTGACGTCACGGGCCGCTCGCGATACTTGGCTGTGAAGGTCATTGAAGTCACTGACAGGTGCTATCAGCAGTGCAGGAGATCGTCCCCGCAGGTAATGTACCTAGCTGACAGCAGCACTTGTCATCCCCTGCAGTGACCTGGGCTGACCTATTGATGTTAGCTCCGGTCACTGCATTGCTCTCCCAGCCAATGGATCGTCATGGAAACCCCTTGGATTACAGCAGACCTGGATTTGTTATTCTTTCTAATAAATTGGTGAAAGATGGAATGTGTTGGGGAGTGTTTTTTCAAATAAAAATGTGTTTGTCGTCTATTTTTTTTTATTACTGACTGGGTTTGTGATGTCGGGTATCTGATAGATGCGTGACATCACTAACCCCAGGGCTTGATGCCAGGTGACATTACACATCTGGTATTAACCCCATATATTTCCCCGTTTGCCACTGCACCAGGGCACGGGATGAGCTGGGGCGAAGCACCAGGATTGGCGCATCTAATGGATGCGCCACTTCTGTGGCGGCTGCGGCTTGCTATTATTAGGCTGGGGAGAGTCCAATAACCATGGACCTCCCTAGTCTGAGAATATAAAACCCCAGCTGTCTGCTTTACCTTGGCTGGTGATCCAATTTTGGGGGGACCCCCACGTGTTTTTTTTATTTTTTATTATTTATTTAATTTAAAATAACAGTGTGGGGTGCCCTCAGTTTTGGATTACCAGCCAAGGTGAAGCTGCCAGCTGTGGTCTGCAGGCTGCAGCCATCTGCTTTACCCTAGCTGGCTACAAAAATAGGGGGAACCCCACGTCATTTTTTTTCATTTTTTTGGCTAAATACAAGGCTAAGCACCCCTTAGTGCCACATGAAAGGCACCAAAGGGTGCAAAATTTCAAAATGCAGGAGAGTGGGACATTATGTGTCTTTCTGCCTTTATAATGACAGAAAAGACTAATATGAAGTGTACAAGCACAAGAAAATCACCAGAGCACTCTACGCTGTGAAAAGCAGTAGAAAATGACACTGGAGTGAACATGTAACCACCTCATGTAGGTTGAAGCTATGGATCTGTACCGCCCTGGGGGCTCGGCTGCTCTCCGCCGAGCCGCTCGGATCTGGGCTCGGGTTGTCGGTGGCTCTTGCGCCTCCGGACCGGGGGCCACATCGCTCTGGAAAGGGGGGGTTTAGTTGTTTGGTTTGGGGTGGACCGGTTTCACGGCTAGAGCCGCGGTGACAGGTAACAGTTCATGACGCCAACCATGGGTCGTGGTGATGTGATGGGCACCACCGCTGCGGTGAGGTTGCGGGGGCTCATCCGGGATCGGTGGTGGGTCGCAGCTAGGTGTTGACCCCTCCGTGGGTAGGGGGTTTGTTGGTCCCGGGGCCAGGTGGCAGGAGCGGGGGGTTGCAGGACGCAGGGGCTCGCTTGCAGCGCGGTGCCTGATGGCACTGGTGTACTCACGATTAAACCACACAGAGTCAATGGTAAACCAAGTTCGGTGTAGATCGGTGCCCGCAGCCGGCTGCGTGTGTCCCCAGTGAAGTTGGTGATGTCGCCTTTCTCCTGCATCTTTATATTTGCTATAGTGACTCCTATGCTTCAGCAACGGTAGTCCGCTCCCCGGCTTTTGGGTACCGGAGGAGCCCTTTTGCCCGAAGGTGCTGACCCTTTGGATCTCTGGCCCTTGGCGGTGGCTCTTATCCGGAATCGGTGGGCTGTTGCCGTCTATCGGGACTTTGGGTGGGAATGAACCCCTGAGGTCCAGACCGCAATCAGTAGTTTTGTCTGAGCCCGGTTGCTTCTGGGCTAGAACGGGGTCTGAGTACCCTGCCTGGTGCTCCGGTTGACTTGTTAGCTCCCTGGTTCGGGTCCGAAGGATCACCACCCTCTTCTCGATCCCTACGGTTCCGCAGTTCAGTCCCTGACCGGACTCCTGCAAACGGCCACCACCGTCTGCCCGCCTGACCGTTCCAAGGGGTCATAGGCTCCGTCCTAGGCCCCTGACTCTCAGCTCGCCTATTTTACTCCTCTCACTACTCCTCTCCCCACTCGACTCACTTGTCCTTTCCCTGCCTCAGGCCAGCAGACTCCTCGGAGGGCGTGCCTATCCGCCTGGCTCCGCCCACCTGGTGTGCCTTGCTAGACCTGAGGGAGGCAGTCAGGACTTGTTGGCTGCTGGTGCCTCACTGGGGTAGGGGTGTGTGTGGTGTTATGTGTTGTTACCTGTGACCCCTGGGGGTCCAGGGCATCACAGATCCTGGGTAAATTTATGTATTTTCCCTCCTTCAGTTTTTTTGCAGTACGCCAACAAACGGAGGGCACACGGATGACATACGGACCGTATATGGAACAGAAACGGATGCCACACGGATGCACCCGTAAAAAAAATTACCATTTTTTGCGGATCGAAAAAACAGATTGGTCATGTGAATGTAGTGAAAAAGCAGTGAAAAAAGTGAAAAGCGCCCCCAAGCGTCATAAATCTTTGGGGTTTCAGGGGGTAGCTGAGACCCTGGAGATCATGATTTAGGCCGGTTTTTCTGGTCCCCGCTCACGTGATCACCGGTATACACCGTATACTGATGATCACGTTACAGTAAATGACAGCGTCAGTAAAAAATTATTTATCTCCCATCTGGCATGAACAAACATGATAAATCTCCTTCCCGGTCCCCTCCGGTCCCCCGGTGTCGCCAAAGTGCCCCCCCTGACCCCCTCCTGGAAATCCAAGATGGCCACGCGCACAGCAGCGCGTCGGCCGCATTTACCCTACTCCTCTGATCTCTGTCGCATGTGCCATGACACATGCGACAGAAAACTCCTCCCCAGGCCCTGCCAGGTCACCCCCTATAACCCCACCGGTGTTCCCCGGTGTCCCACGGTACCTGTGCAGCGTTGATCCCCCGCGGCCCTCTCCTTCACAATAGACGCTGCCGCATGCACAGAGCGGCTGTCAGCTCAGCTTCCTGTGTTCAGACACAGTGAGTGGTGGTTATGCATCTGTAAGCTAAATGGGCGGCAGGGTGGCTCAGTGGTTAGCACTGTATTCTTGCAGCGCTGAGGTCCTGGATTCAATTCATACCAAGGACACCATCTGCAAGGAGTTTGTATGTTCTCCCCATGTTTGCGTGGGTTTCCTCCGGGTACTCTGGTTTCCTCCCACACTCCAAAGACATACAGATAGGGAATTTAGATTGTGAGCCCCAAAGGGGACAGTGTTCCCAATGTATGCAAAGCGCTATGGAATCAATAGCGCTATATAAATGAATAAATTATTACTGCAATGCCCTGCTCATGAGGTAAGGAACATAGTTGATCAGGAGAGCTATAATACTACATTTCCAAATGGAGGGATTTGCTATTTCTGTTGCCCTGCTGAACGACTACCAAACATGAGAGTCCGTTATACGCCACAAGAAAACACATCTAAATAGCGAGCTCTGTTGTTTAGTGTATTCCATCACAAACTGCTGGGCTTGATGTCAGGTGACTTTACAGCTAGTATCAACTGTTACACGTCGTGGCTCTCTTATTGCAAGGAATGAGGTGGTCCCCCATTCCTTGTCTGCCACAAGCCCTACTGCTCAGCAGCACCAAAGGTCTGGGAGACTGCAGGAGTTACCTTCTCACAGACACAGCAGAAGGGTGACACCTAGTGGTTCTCCTCTTGCAGGGAATGGAGCGGTCTCCCATCCCTTGCCTGCCACAAGCTCTACCTGCTCAGCATCACGGAGGCTCTGGGAGGTTGCGCAGTGTGCAAAGAATAGATGCTCAGGGAAGCAGCAAGACTTCCCATGTCTCTGCACATTGTGAAACCGGGGATCCCGCCTTTATGACCCAGAGGCAGGAAGATGAGCATGTGCTCCACGTGACGTCTTCTGATTCGCTCACTGATATCACACGGCCCGATGACGAGGCTGGTGATGTGCTGAATCCTGACTGGCTGGGCCAGGACGTCACGAATCCTGATTGGGTCACGCCCGTCTCGCGCCCGCCCTTGGGTGGAGCTACACCTCCTTAAAAGCTCCCCCTGCCATCATGGCGGCGCGTGACCGTCCTTCTATGTTTGGATGTCTGGCAGTGTGCTGCCACGCCACTGCTTAGGCATTATTATCTTTTGTGGGCTTTGCCCTTGCTGCTCAGGCAGCACCTAGTTTGCAGGTCTTGCCCCTGCCTTGCTGCTCCGGCAGTATCCCGTTTAGCAGGCTGTGTTCCTGTCCCAGGTGAGCTCCTCGAGTCTCTGTCGGACTCGCTTGGTTTCTGAAGCACACGTGCGTGGGCACCTCTGTGCTACCCCCGTGCCATATCCCTGTGACTCCCGCTGGCACACGTGTGTAGGCACCTCTGTGCGTCCCCGTGCAACAGGTACACCATACGAGAAGCCCCGAGCCATACAACCCTCACGGGTTAGGGCGGACCGGTGTACATAGATCGTCTGTGACATTCCAGACGATCACTAGTAGCAGCCCGCTCACTCTTTCCTGACCATAGCAGTGGTCCCTTACACCGCACAGTGGACCTTGACCGGCGGAAGCTGTCCATTTCCCATCTTGACACGCTTCCCCGGGTCCCCCTCGTAACATTACGGTCGCGCCAAAGGTCTGGCTATGGCGGAAGAGCAGCAGCAGTTGCTGCGTTATGTGCAGCAGTTGGAGTCACGATTGGCAGCAGTGGAGCGGTCTTCCCCCGATAAGGCTGCTCTAGCAACAGTCGCCACCCAGGCGGCTACTCAGGCTGTGGAATTGTGTGGAAGGTCGCCTCGCCTTGCGCTCCCAGAGCGCTTCAGCGGGGACAGCTCTGAGTGCCGTGGTTTTATAAACCAGGTTACCACCTACTTGGAGTTGTCCGCGACTGATTACGCTACTGAGAAGGCGAAGGTAGCCTTCGTCCAGTCCCTGCTCACAGGGAAAGCGCTAAAATGGTCCACGCCGTTGTGGGAGCGCGGAGATCGGGTGGTGAATCACCTTCCAGTTTATCTTGAGGCCATGAGAAAGGTGTTCCTCGGGCCTCAAGTCACCCACGACTCCGCGCTGCGGCTCCTACGCCTTCGGCAAAGGTCCACTTCAGTCGGGGACTTTGCAGTACAATTCAGGACACTCGCCGCAGAGCTGGACTGGCCAGATAAAGTCCTGGTCCCTGTGTTCTGGGAGGGTCTGGCAGGGTTCGTCAAAGACGCGCTGGCCACGCGTGACGTGCCGACCACCTTAGAGTCCTTGATTCAGCTTGCCTCTCGCATAGACATCCGCCACGCGGAGCGGAGGCTCGAGGTCTCTTCGGCACCCACGTTTACCTGGTCTACAGAGCCTCTGACTTCCCTTCCCCACCAGACCGGTCTCCCAGCCAGCTATGTTGATGACGCTGTGGAGCCAATGGAAGTCTCCAAAGTGGTCTCCTCTTCCACAGGTTCTCTGCCGTCGGCCGATTGCTTTGCCTGTGGGCAGGGGGGACATGTAGCTACCCGATGTGTGAAACCTTCGGAAGAAAGCTAGTGTCTTGTTTTACCTTCAATCAGCGTGAGGAGGGTCATTTCCACTTCCCAAGACCAGGTGCCACCTGGTAAGACCCTCACTTCCTCTGACTCACGGAACGGTGTGCTGTCATGGGATCATGCCTCCAAAGTTGGGGTCCACTTAGGGGTCGACAGGACCAGAGACCTAGGGGTCAGGCATTATTGGGGGCCGGCGGTAGCTCAGGATGTACAGAAGAATATGGGAGTCCGTACGTCGTGTGCGTATAATATACCGTTCAGGCGGAGGCCTGCGGGTCTTCCACATCCTGTGCCATCTTTCACACCTGGTGACCTAGTGTGGCTGTCTTCTAAACATATTAACCTTCCGGTACAGACAGCCGAGTTTGCTCCTAGGTACCTTGGCCCGTTTACAGTAATAGAGCGGGTAACCCCGGCGGTATATCGACCCCAGCTCCCTCCATGCTGGGCTATTTCAAATACTTTTCATGTATCTCTTCTGAAACCCGTACGACCTAAAACCTCGGGGTCTCTGCTGTCCCAGGTTGGCTTCTCGTCCGACGACCCTGAAGTAGCGAAACTAGTAAGAACAAAAATTGTACAGGGCAAGAGGTACTTCCTCGTGGAGTGGGTCGGTCGTGGCCCGGAGCATAGGTCCTGGGAATTGGAGGAGCATGTCCATGCCCCCGGTTTGGTGGCGGCCTTCAGGCGCAGGCGAGGGGGGGGCCCTAGACGGGGGGGGGGTAATGTTACACGTCGTGGCTCTCTTATTGCAAGGAATGAGGTGGTCCCCCATTCCTTGTCTGCCACGAGCCCTCCTGCTCAGCAGCACCAAAGGTCTGGGAGACTGCAGGAGTTGCCTTCTCACAGACACAGCAGAAGGGTGACACCTAGTAGTTCTCCTCTTGCAGGGAATGGAGTGGTCTCCCATCCCTTGCCTGCCACAAGCTCTCCTGCTCAGCATCACGGAGGCTCTGGGAGGTTGCGCAGTGTGCAAAGAATAGATGCTCAGGGAAGCAGCAAGACTTCCCATGTCTCTGCACATTGTGAAACTGGGGATCCCGCCTTTATGACCCAGAGGCAGGAAGATGAGCATGTGCTCTATGTGACGTCTTCTGATTCGCTCACTGATATCACACGGCCCGATGACGAGGCTGGTGATGTGCTGAATCCTGACTGGCTGGGCCAGGACGTCACGAATCCTGATTGGGTCACGCCCGTCTCGCGCCCGCCCTTGGGTGGAGCTACACCTCCTTAAAAGCTCCCCCTGCCATCATGGCGGCGCGCGACCGTCCTTCTATGTTTGGATGTCTGGCAGCGTGCTGCCACGCCACTGCTTAGGCATTATTATCTTTTGTGGGCTTTGCCCTTGCTGCTCAGGCAGCACCTAGTTTGCAGGTCTTGCCCCTGCCTTGCTGCTCCGGCAGTATCCCGTTTAGCAGGCTGTGTTCCTGTCCCAGGTGAGCTCCTCGAGTCTCTGTCGGACTCACTTGGTTTCTGAAGCACACGTGCGTGGGCACCTCTGTGCTACCCCCGTGCCATATCCCTGTGACTCCCGCTGGCACACGTGTGTAGGCACCTCTGTGCGTCCCCGTGCAACAGGTACACCGTACGAGAAGCCCCGAGCCATACAACCCTCACGGGTTAGGGCGGACCGGTGTACATAGATCGTCTGTGACGTTCCAGACGATCACTAGCAGCAACCCGCTCACTCTTTCCTGACCATAGCAGCGGTCCCTTACACCACACAGTGGACCTTGACCGGCAGAAGCTGTCCATTTCCCATCTTGGCACGCTTCCCCGGGTCCCCCTCGTAACAATCAACCCCATTTATTACCCCGTTTGCCTCTGCACCAGGGCACGGGATGAGCTGGGGTGAAGCACCAGGATTGGCGCATCTAGTGGATGCACCACGTCTGGGGTGCCTGTGGCCTGCTATTTTTAGGCTGTGAAGGCCCAATAACTATGGACCTTCCCACCCTGAGAATACCAGACCACAGCTGTCCGCTTTACCTTGGCTGGTGATCGAATTTGGGGGGGACCCTACTTTTTTTTGTAATTATTAATATTTATAAAATAATTATAAAAAAAGAGCCTGGGGTGACCTCCACATTGGATCCCCAACCACGGTAAAGCTGCCAGCTGTGGTTTTCAGGCTACAGTCGTCTGCTTTACCCTAGCTGGCTATCAAAAATAGGGGGACCGAACGTCATTTTTTTTTTAACTATTTTTTAAATAGAAAAAATTAATGGGCTTCCCTGTATTTTGATTGCCAGCCAAGGTAACGCCAGGCAGATGGGGGTGGCAACCCGTAGCTGTCTGCTTTATCTGCGCTGAGAATCAAAAATACCGCGGAGCGCTACGTTATTTTTTTTAAAGATTTATTTTTACAGCACTGTCATATCAGGCAATCAAAATACAGGAAAGCCCTTTTTGTTTTTAGTTATTTAAATAAATTATTAAAAAAATATATATGGGCTCCCGCTGCATTTTTTTGTATTGCTAGCTAAGGGTAATCCAAGCAGCTACTGGCTGCTAACCCCCACTGCTTGGTGTTACCTTCACTGGCAATGGAAAATCCAGGGAAGCATTTTTTATTTTTTTTGCCAAAAAACTACAAAAAAAATTACGTGTGCTTCGCCATATTTAATAATAAATTAACCTGATGTGTACTCTGGCTAGGAGTGCATGGAGCCAGCGCTAAGCGGTGTGCGCTGGTAAACAAGGTAAATATCGGGTTGGTTACCCGATATTTACCTTAGTTACCAGGCGCAGCATCGCTTCCACGCATGCTGCTGGCTGGGGGCTGGTCACTGGTTGCTGGTGAGATCTGCCTGTGTGACAGCTCACCAGCAACCCGTGTAGCGATGCTCCAGCGATCCCTGCCAGGTCAGGTTGCTGGTGGGATCGCTGGAGCGTTGCTTAGTGTGACGGTACCTTAAGGGAGCGGGGAAGCAGAGCGGGGAGTCGACCGTCTGCTAGAGCATGTCGCCGGTACACGGCGATACACAAGCGTGCACCGTGTAACAGAGAGATGCAATGACAGGTCCTACCTAGCATGAGGCGTCATAGTCATGTGACCAGTCTGTAGCCAATGAGATAACGTGACTGGTCATATGCTATTTTGATGACGTCACATAGGTCCTGCCTCACTGCTAGTTAACAGGAGGACGCAGCGATTATCGGGAGGAATAGCTGCAGGAGACAGAGTGCAGGATGCATCCCGGGGACAGGTAAGTGTTATGGCAATGTTTATTAACTGTATGTGTACATTTATAATGCGATTTTATGCGTTTGTGATTGCCTCCCATTGTTTCCTATGGGTTCGAGTGGTTCGCCGAACCGAACTCGAACCAGACCTCTGTTCGGTGAACCGAGCTCAAGCCGAGCCGCGACCGGTTCATTCATCTCTAGTGATGAGCGGACTCGGACTGTAAAAGTCCAGATCCACGTTGGTTCAAAAGTATCTGAGCACGACTCCAGGCCCAGAGTTTTCAGGGAACACTGGGAATCCTATCTGGATATGGCAGCTCGGGCAATTAAACAAAAATAAAGAAAAAATAAAGAAAAAAAGGCAAAAGCAGCCGCGTTATACTTACCAGTGCCCCGCACAGCTATAACACTACTTCTGAGGCAATCATACTTCTTTTGGACCTCTCATTATCTTTCATACATATGCATTGCTTCTGCGCCCACTGCCAGTCCCAGCGTCTCTGACTGGTTGTATTCAGACAGCGCCCCCACCCTGTGAGACAGGGTGTCTGACTGCGACCAATCACAGATGCTTTGTGCGTTTCTATATTAGTGTAAAAATAAATAATTAAATAAATTGGTATAGGGTCCCCCAATGATACCCAACACAGATAAAGCATATGGCTGCAGGCTGCAGCCCCCAACTGTACACTTATCTTGGCTGTGTATCAAAATAAGAATCAGTGCATGAATCTTTTTTAAAAATTATTTAAATAAATAAATTAAAAAAATGGTGTGCAGTTCCCATCAATTTTGATACCCAGCCATGATAAAGCTGACAGCTGGGAGCTGGTATTCTTAGGCTGGGGAGGACTCATGGTTATTGTCTTCCCAGCATAAAAATAGCATCTTGGTGCCACCCAGAAGTGTCACATCCATTAGATGCAACAATCCAAGAACTTTACCCGGCTCATCTCGATTGCCCTGGTGCGGTGGCAATCGGGGAAATGAGGGGTTAATGACCACTTACTGCTGCCACTAAACTCTGGAATAGTAATGGGAGGTGTCTATGAGACCCCCCATTACTAATCTGTAAGTGAAAAGAAATAAAATGTGAAACACTGAAAAATTCCTTTATTTGTAATAAAATATAAAAAAAACACCCTCTTTCTTCCATATTTAACCCCCCAAAACACCCAGTTCCCAAGTGATCCACAAAGGTTCCACGACAATTCCAGCTCTGCTGCATACATACTGAAGGCACAGCGCATGGACACAGGACATGACCACATGCTGTGGGCTACAGGCAGAGACTGACTGTGCCGCAGCAATGAGTGATGTCGTCACTGAGTTTATCTGCGGTCATAGCTGGAGGATCACATTGTATCCCCTACCTGTGACCGCATTTTCATTGAACTGCATTTTCTGCGAGGAGATGCAAATTTAGTGCTGAAATGTCTGCACCAGATTTCTGCAAGAAATTTGCACCTCCTGGCAGAACACTGCACCAAAATAGCATGAAAACGGTTTTAATTAATTCTTTTTGCAAAGAGATGGTATTATGTTGGAACTGGGTGTTTTGGGGGTTAATAAAGGGGACTTTTTTGTATTGTATTTCAAATAAAGGATTTTTTCTATGTTTTGTGTTTCATTTCTTTTCACTTACAGATTAGTATTAGGGGTCTCATTGACGAGTCACATTACTAATCTAGAGCTTAGTGGCAGCTGTGAATTTTCATTAACCCCTTATTACACCAATTGCCATCGCACCAGAGTAATTGGGATGAGCCAAGTAAAATTCCCGGATTGTAACTTCTAATGGACGTAACAATCCGGTGTGGCTGCAGGCTGCTATTTTTAGGCTGGCGGGGGCCAAAAACCGTAAGTCTCACAAGTCCAACAATACCAGCCCCTAGTGGTTGGTTTCATCATGGGGGAACCGCATGCCATTTTTTAAAATTATTTATTTAAATAATTTAAAAAAAAAAAAAAGCTGGTTGGGGTCCTTATTACTTTGATACACAGTCAGCATAAGCACATGGCTGGGAGCTGCAGCCTGTAGCCAAATGCTTTATCTGTGCTGGGTATGATAATATGCAGGGACCCTACACCGATTTTTTTTATTTATTTTTACACTATAGGTATGCACACAGTGTCTGTGATTGAAAGCAGTCAGACACGCTGTCACACAGGGTAGGGGCGCTGTCTGACTACAACCAGTCGAAGACGCAGGGACTGCCCGTGGGCATGGGAAGCAGTGCATATGCATGAGGGTAATGAGCAGCTCTGGAAGTAGCATTACAACCACAGGGTAGACTGGTAAGTATAGCGCGCGCCTTCTCTAATTCCCCTATCCCTTCTACCACTATTTTAAAGCACCAGATTTGAGTCCCAATAGATATATATGGGAACCGGTGCCATACAGATATCCAGTTTTTATATTGCTGTATTCTGAGAGCTATAACTTTTTTTATTTTTTTTGCTAATGGAGCTATATCATAGCTTGTTTTTTGCGGGACAAGATGAAGTTTTCAGTAGTACCATTTTTATCTATATATGTTTTTTTTTTAATCTCAATTTATTCAACTTTTTTTGTTAGCTGTATGATGAAAAGGCATAGTTTTTGCAACTTTTTTTAAATTTTTTTTTACGGTGATCACTGAAGAGGTTAACCAGTATGACAGGATATGGAAATACCAAATAGGTGTTTTTTTTGTTTATTTTATTTTTTACACAATTATAACTATTTATTGAAGGTTTTTTTTCAGATTTCTTTTATATTTTTACGTTTATTTATTTTCTTTTTTTCTTAGACCTATATGGGACATTACGTTTTGCTGCTCTGATCGCAGCTGTACTGCAATGATTATTGCAGAAAATGAATCTTTAAGGATATGATCCTTACATGTGTTGAGGAGATTTAAGATGGCTGCGGCATTACTGTGATTGGTTAAGAAGCCAAGCATGTTTAGTGGCTGCAAATCAGGCGCCAAACCTGCTGGGTGGGACATATGAATATCGCGAGGGGAGTACTCGTTCAAGCAGCAAATAGTAATGATTACACTCGCTCATCACTAATAATGACTCCTTCCTTTATCTTTGCTTCACTTAAGCCTTGGAATTTTATGAATGAGATACTTAAATGCTTTTAGCCATTGCCTTTACAAAGTTCTTCATTAAGCCCAACCTGATATGAAAAGTGGTAACAGAATGTTATGTGAGTGAATAAGTGCTGGATGCAGGAACTTTTCATTCCCTGGCAGAAGTGAATGTCACAGAGGCCAGTCTCTTATTGTAGTGACATTTTCTTACACGACTATCCCACTCACACAGAAAGCAGCAGTACTTTTTATGTCCACTCTGGAAACCAAGTAAGAAAGCAACCACCTTTAAGTCACCTCTGAGGGGGCCACACATGTTGGTCATAGTTCAGACACCTCAACAGCTTTTTCATGTTGTCATAGGTTTCTTTCATGTGGACTGCATAACCAACTGGAATAGAAGGTAGTGCCATTAGGCAGTAAGCTTTTAGGCTTGTTTTGGAAGAATCAATGAAGAGCCTGCACTCTTCTGAATTATGACTTATCTTCAGAGCTTTCATTAAACTGTTGATGTTGTTGCATGGCAGAAGGTCTTCCTCCATGAAGAAGTATTAGAAAAAAAAATCTTTATCACAGTTGCAGAACAAAGAAATCCAAACATCACCTTCTAAGAGATTCCACATCTGTACGCCTGAAATCTTGAAATCTAAGAGCTGAGCCTTGGGCAGATACAAATTTCTAATAAGATCATTTAGTTCTCTCTGTGTTATAAAGTGTGGTTCACTTGTGGTTGCTGATAGAAAGTCTGGGTCATGAGAGGAAAATATTTTCTGATACCAAGCGCCCTCTTCTTCCTCACTTTACTCAACTGAAAATGTTTGTGGTGATTTTGGAACCGACAGTTCTTCTGTATGTGGTACTGGGTGTGTTGCAGATAGAAGGTTTGGATACTGTAAAGTCCACTTTTTCTTCCTTGAAACTATTTTACTATTGGGCTTACTATTTTACTATTTATGTATAATAGCAGTTAGTGTGCCGCCCCGGTGTTGGTCGGGCTGCTTGGATCCGGGATCGTGGTGGCTCGAGAGGGCCCGGACCCAGGTTGGCTGACACTTTGATTTTTAAAAAGGGGGTATTTACAGGGGATAAGTTCGGGACGCTACCTGTGGGTTGCGGTAATGGGAGTACTACCGCTGCTGTAAGGAGTACCGGGGCAGATGGAGATAAGCAGCCTGATGTTAGTCCCTCCACAGGTAGGGATGGTCCCGGGCTAAGGGGTATTGGAGTCTATTCGGGAGTGCAGGGTGCAGGGGAGCAGGGTACTCACTGTGGGTGATCGTGGTGCAGGAGGAGGATTATAAAGTAGACACACATGCTGCAAGTAAACCAAGTCCTCTGTGTGCCTCAGTCGCTACAGGGGAGCCCGTCCAGGTGTCCGCTCCCACCGGTGTCACTTTGCAGTCTGGAGCCCACCTCCGTGCACAATTTAGTTGTCTGTCTGTGGCCCCTTGGCTTGAAGCTGTTAGGGCCCCGCTACCCTTGTGAGGTGTAGCTGTGCTCTTGGGAGCTGGCACTTGGGACTTTAATGGGCTGCTTCTGGCTGGAAAACCCTGTCCCCTGCGTTGTACTGATGCCCCCAATCTCTGAGCTCTGTGGAAAGGTCCCTGAAGGTCTCCTTTCTCTGTATTTCAATTGCCAGGACGTTGAATCGGCTCCTGACCTAGGGTCCTGTACCCCGTCGTGCTCGATACCGGTCAGTTTCTTTGGAGCTTGCTGGTGCCGACAGTCCTCCTAGATTATGTCCGTCGCACCCTTTCCATTGTCACTGCCACCAGTCCCCGACTCCTCTGATCCCGGACCACCATCTGCGACCCAACCACGGTCTAGCTCCCCGGGAGCTCACTCTCCCCAGCCCCTCACTCTTTAAGGGCTCTCAGTCCACTGAACTCAAACTCAAAACTCACTCACTTCCTTCCCACCAGTCTGCCTGACCCCTAGATGAGTGGCCCTTTTCCAGCTAGACTAATCCACTGGTGTGTCTGACACGTCATGATGTGAGGTGTTGATTGGACTTTGTGGTGCTGTTGGTAGTGACACCGGTTTCTTAGGAACTTGGAATCATGGGGGGTAGGCCCTTCCCCCTGCGTAAGAATGCAGTACCCTGTGGCACCCTGATGTACTCAGGGGCGCCACATTAGTAGTGGGAATGGTTGGCTGTCTCCAGATCATTGGCATTGCAAAAGGCATAAATTGCCTCATGCCATGCAACCACTGGGTCAGATGTGATGCACATCTATTGCAGTATTTATGTAGAGCCCAACTCCTGATCTCTGCAGCCAAAATACAGGTTGTTGGCTTCCCTTATGATTTTAGTCAACTTTGCCATTGTGATGCAAAAGTTACTTCTCCAAATATGTAGCAAAAACTATCTACTTTGTTAATGCAAAAATGAGGCACATCTGACAAAACATATAGAAACATGTCAATATGCTATGAAATAAAAGAACTGTATACCTAACACAGAGACAATTTATAAAAGCAGATGATGCGACTGTAGTTAGGATTATGACATCAGAGCTGAGTTAGCGTTTTTTGATTAGTCACCCTAAGATGATTGATTACTGAAGGCTCAATAGACTAAATCGATGTTGTAATAGACTAGTTACTTACAATACAATAATGATGAAGAAATAATAAAAACTCAATTTTTCTTTAAGTCTGCATGAAAGGTGTCATAAGTAATTACAACTTCCACTGAATCTGGAAAATTACAGCCAATTAGCAAGTTTAAGCAGCATATTATCTATCTATCTATCTATCTATCTATCTATCTGTCTATCTCTTTGCACCTTTTTCTAACAAAAATCAGTAATTTCTTGAGTGCATTTTATTGCGCTACATGTCACACGGAAAAAAACACTTACAGCACACAAAAATAGCACATGGATAACACACATTTACACATGGGTGGCCACGCGGATAGAAAAAATGGAATGTGCCACACTTGCATATTTTACGTGCATTTGGGAAGGGAGCCTTACAGCGGTTTAGAGTATTCTTCCAATCAAAGTATGAAATTATTTCTTTTTGAATCTTGGTAACTATGATTTCCAAGATGTAGTCTTTTTTTTTCTAACAGTTTAATAAGCCTTTGGAGCATCAATCTGTTAAAGGAACAACATTATCCAGCCAGCATGTATGTCAAGTGTACCACTTAAGATTTGCAGTTTGCTTGTTTTCATAGCTATGAGAAGACTTTGAGAATTTGCTACCACTTCCAGTAAAGAGTCAAATGACACTTTTTTTTCTCATTTATTTAACCCATATAGGTACATGACACATATTTTTTTAACCAGATATTTTTATTGAAAATTTTGAGATATAGTTAACACACATAAGAAGTTACCAAACCCCAAAACCCCCATTTCACCCTCCCAACAAACATTCATTGAATATTCAAAAAATAGAATTAAGAATCGTAGCTCCAGCAAAGAAAGAAGAAAAAGAAAAGGGTTGGGATTGTGGAGACACGGGGCTCAGTGGGTGCTCTTGTCCACTGAACCGGCTGCCTTTATAAAGACAGTGTGGCTCAGGGCTCATCCCAACTGAACGCACGACCTCCTTAACCGTGGGCGGAACACTAATCAGACAACACAGGGTGAGGGAATCACAATATTAAGACTTTATTGGATCCCCAAACAATTAACGGCACATAGCACATAACCAGCAAAACACACAAATGTAACAGGCAACAGAGTCTCACCCTTCCGCTGGCTCACTAGGGATTTAGAATGTCCATGCCTCAGAGGTTCCAGGGCTATTTACTCCAATCCAGCAGCACCCCGCTTTCGGCGGGCACCCACCGAGACTGGAATAACGCCAGATTTAGGAAGCTGTCTGAGGTCTGCAAAGTCTGTACCAGGTGACTGGATTGTCCCAACCTGGGTTTCCTCCTTAAGTAGTCTCTGGTATGATGATATAATCCTGGCAGCCGGAGTCAAAATCCCTAGACTGTGGATATGGTCTCCAATCGGAATCGAAGTCCCTAGATTGAAGCCGTGTAGCAAAGTGATCCTGTAGTTGGAGCCAAAGTCCCTGGACCGAGTCCACAAGGCATCCTGGTACTGATCCCCTAGCCAGCTCCTAAGAGCTTAGACTGGATCATGCACATCCATCAACTACTGGTGACTTAAAGAAATCCCTTTTATAGCCATAACTTTCCCTTAGGATAAACTGTGCCCTTATTGGATTGGTTGTACAAGATTGCTTCTCTTATTGGATGAATTTCAAGCTGCATGGATAATGTTCATTTAAATGATGTGGATAGAAAGACTGAAGATATCTACAGGAAGTCAGCAAGTCACAGACTAGACAATGGCTACTAAAGTAATTTACATTAGAATAGCAATACACAACTACATTACAATGAATGCTCAGAGGGGCCTGGCAGACACAATGGATTAGCAAACATGAGTTAGCACACAGAAGAACAATACGTCTGGCTGAATTTTAAGAAACTTTAACCTATGCTAGGCATTGGGTGTCCATGTCGTCACAGGGATAAATGGAGGTTAATAGCATTCCTGCAGCATCAGCCATTTTTTATGGCTCTAGACATCAACACTGAACTGTCAATAAACGGGGCCCATACCTTTACAAATTTAAGAATACATTCCTTTTCAAGTACATCCTTTTTTTTAGATTTATCAACCAATTTATTTTTTTAATAAATTCTGAAATTGTGGGAGTTGGTCTGAAATCCAATATTGTGCGATTACTTTTCTGGCCATGAATTGCATATGGGATACTGCTAACTTCAATATATCTTAAGCTGGGTTTACACACTGAAACTTTCTAGCGATCCCACCAGCGATCCCAACCTGGCCGGGATCGCTACAAAGTCTCTGGTGAGCTGTCAAACAGGCAGACCTGGCCAACGACGCAACAGCGATCCGGACCTGCAGAGCGACCTAGCTGGTTGTTGGGGACATTGTAAAGCAGCTTTTTGAAAGGGAAGTCACTGTAAAGTCCCCTTTACACACTGAAACTTTCTAGCGATGCATGCTGCACAGCGGGAAACAAAGGACCTAAGAATGGTCCTGAACAATTTGTAGCGATCACAACTTCACAGCAGGGGCCAGGTCGCTGATGTGTTTCACACACTGCAATGCCGCTGGGGAGGTCGCTGTAACGTCACAAAACCGGTGACGTTACAGCGATGTCGTTTGTGATGTTGCAGTGTGTAAAGCCACCTTTAGTATACACACAAAGAGTGTGAGATTCAGGTCAGTCAGATATACTCTACTGATAATGCCAATTACACCTCTCCAGAATACCTCCAGGTTAAGACCTGACCATAGCATATGAAGAATACCAGCGGAGTCTATCCTGCAATGAGGACAGGAGGGGTCAGGTTTAGCTCCTATGTTGAAGAGAAATTTAGGTGTTCGATATACTTGATGTATTACATACAACTGTGATAGTCTATGAGCTTCCCCTAAGGATAGACTAGGAACCCTTTCAAGTGTTTCGGCTCACTGATTATCTTCAATAGGGCCTATCTCACGTTTCCATTTTTCTTTACAATGCATTGTGTGGTTCAATATTATTCTATCTAGTATGTCGGCATATAATCCCAATATTAATCAAGTTGAGCCACATGATTGTGCTACTCTTTGTGCTATCCTGGTATGCTGTACCCTCTGACCCGCAACAATACTTTCTGTTAATTATGTATGTCTTACTTGTAAATACTTATAGAATTCTCGATGTTGAAGACCAAATTCATTTTGTAGTTGAGAAAATTCTTTAATCCCATCTCCGTCTAAAATGTGTATGAGTCTGGTCAGCCCCATCATGCTCCAGCCCTCAAACCCCTACAATTTGTTTAGATCAGGGAGCCACAAGGTCTCCCAAATAGAGGTAAACTGGGAAACCCCCTGTATGTGCTGTACCTTTTTTATCTTTTCCCATAATTTATGTATCAATAGCAAAGTGGGGGTGTTTTTCACAGGAGACCTGAATCTATCTGAATCCAAAACTTCATTAAGACCAGACGATTTAAAATATTGTTGAAGTAGTAGTCTTTGTGGCGCACCTTCTCCCGGATCATCCCACCTGCAAATGTGCTGTAGCTGAGCTGCTGCAATGTATGCCCACAGATTAGGAACCACTTATTAGTGACCGCAGCAGGTGAGGGGATCTCCCTGCCTGGGAGTCTGCAAAGATTGCCAGGTTTTCTGCTGTGTGCACAGCCAATCTCCTTCCTACATTGGAACCTGAGGATTGCGGGCTAGCGCCATTTTTAGGCCCCTTGCAGTCTGCAGCCATGGATTCCTACTGTCTTCTGCTCGCTCCTCCAGCCATGATGCTGCCATCCAGCAGGTGCGATAGGTGCAGGAGAATCTCTGATGTTTCACTAGGGGTCAGGTGTGATCATGCAGGCCCACTGGAGTGATATGTATGCAGATATACCCGGAGCTCTCCCACAATGCGTCCTCTCACATACTTGGTCAGGCCACTTGCCGACACGTTTTACCAATACACAGATTGACTATATTAAGGTGTTTTGCCAAGTATTTAAAGGGATCAGATACAGTTTTAAAGAAGGCAATTAATATTATCATAATGATTCAATGATTACAGAAAATAGGAAATAATGTGATATTGCGTACAGTTTTGCATAATATAAATCACAAAGGTAAAGTACTTACATTGCACGCTACATAGGAAAAACTTCACCAGGAGTTACACACATCATCTGTCCGGGAGCATCAGCTGTGAGAAGCAAAAACAGCAAAGACAGAGAAACTCTTGGGATCCACACTGTGGTGTCATGGGCATCCGCTCCACTGGTAAACAAGCTTCTGACTTCACTGTAATCTTCACCAGTCTATATCTCACTTGAAAACAAATTTCTTGCATAACCAATTGTTATGCAAACTTTAACAGGTTCCATTTGTCCAATATAGTATCTCTCTTCTGGTGGCCAACTCTTCAGATGTCAATCTACACTGGACAAATATGTCACCAGATGGTTTCAGATATTTTACGATACTATAAACACGGACATTCTCAGTAAACATTGATAAGAGACTCAGTGATACTATAAACATGTATTTTCTCACTAGAACTATAACTCCAGGTGTCTGGGAAAATTACAGAAATACAATCTACTATAAACTAAACCTTTACAGTCTGATATCTTAAAGAGTTTCTTAAATACAGACTGCTAATATGGATTCCTGATGCCCACTAACATGTTAGCACTACATAAGGACAAATAAATTAGCAAATTTCTATCTTTACTTATCTATAAAACAAAAAACAAACCATTGCTGAATACCTAAAGGTCCAGTCACACTAAGCAACTTACCAGCGATCCCAACAACGATAGGGATTGCTGGTAAGTTGCTAGGAGGTTGCTGGTGAGATGTCACACTGCGACGCTCCAGCGATCCCACCAGCAACCTGACCTGGCAGGGATCGCTGGAGTGTCGCTACACGAGTTGCTGGTGAGCTCACCAGCAACCAGTGACCAGCCCCCAGCGCCGCGTGGAAGATGCTGCGCTTGGTAACTAAGGTAAATATCGGGTAACCAACCCGATATTTACCTTGGTTACCAGCGCACGCAGCTACACGTGCAGAGAGCAGGGAGCAGCGCACACTGAGCGCTGGCTCCCTGCTCTCCTAGTTACAGCACACATCGGGTTAATTACCCGATGTGTGCTGCAGCTACATGTGCACAGAGCAGGGAGCAGCGCACAATGCTTAGCGCTGGCTCCCTGCTCTCCTAGCTACAGCACACATCGGGTTAATTAACCCGATGTGTCCTGCAGCTACATGTGCACAGAGCAGGAGCCGGCACTGACAGTGAGAGCGGCGGAGGCTGGTAACAAAGGTAAATATCGGGTAACCAAGGACAGGGCTTCTTGGTTACCCGATGTTTACTGTGGTTACCAGCCTCCGCAGAAGCCGGCTCAAGCTGCCTGCACATTTAGTTGTTGCTGTCTCGCTGTCACACACAGTGATCTGTGCTTCACAGCGGGACAGCAACAACTAAAAAATGGCCCAGGACATTCAGCAACAACCAACGACCTCACAGCAGGGGCCAGGTTGTTGCTGGATGTCACACACAGCAACATCGCTAGCAACGTCACAAAAGTTGTTTGTTAGCAGCGATGTTGCTAGCGATGTTGCTTAGTGTGACGGGGCCTTAAAACAAGACTAATCATTTTTAATCACATAGGCATTTAGCACTCCATTACACTAGACAAAAAGATATTTTTTTTATTTCAATGGAACACATAAAAATAAGTTAAAATCAGGTTGAATACAGAAAAAAGGAAAAGGGTATTGCATAATAAGAAAGTGACTAGTGCTTAATGATATGAAATAGAGGAAAGATCCATAAGCATACAATAATCACTATTAAACATACTAATAGATATAAAAAATTTATTTTAAGCCACAAACTTTTACAAAACCAGATACTGACCCCTTGCCTTCATGACATGCTTGATTCTTGGGCAGCATGGTGGCTCAGTGGTTAGCACTGCAATCTTGCAGCAATGGGGTCCTGGTTTCAAATCCCACCAAGGTCATTATTTGTAAGGAGTTTGTATATTCTCCCTGTGTTTGCGTGGGTTTCCGCCCACACCCGAAATACATGCTAATAGGAAATTTAGGTTGTGAGCCCCAATGGTGTCAGTGTTGTGGATGTACTGTATGTAAAGCACTATAGAATTAATAGCGCTCATATAACTGAATAAAATAGCCCTCTTATTTAAAGCACCTGCCACCAATGCAATAGCTATTGACATCAATGCCACATAAATAAACTCACTCATTGTAAATGATTTTATTATCTGCCTATTTGGGTGTCATGCAATTATTGGATATACAGAAAGTGTGGCATACATGACCAGAATATACCACACCTATCGAATATGCCATTGGCTATATGAAAAAAATGGCAGCGATGTACCTCTACATGAGAAAATAAAGCAGATTCTGCAGTCACATCTTTGTGCCAATCAGGGATGCACAAAGAGGAGGAAGAAACATACAAAAACCCAGCAGAATAAAGACAGACAGTGAAGAAACAACCAATGTAGATGTAGGAGAGAAGAGTGGGAAATAATAAGTGTCATAATAAAGTGAAGAGAAAGTAAAAACTAAAGTAAAAAAATAATTGAAAGAAAATAAAATAACATGCTTTTTAAAACAATATCAATCATGATGATTAAAGTAATTGGACAAATAAATACTATAAAAAAAGTGACAATCAAAAGAGGAAAAAATCCAGCATTGCATGGGAGAAGTATAGTTGAATAAAACTATGAAAATGTATTGAATCCAGTAAAAACATGTATAACACATGGGGAAACACCGGGACACAAAGGTGAGTGCATGGACTATCCTACGCGTTTCGACCTTGCGGTCTTATTCATGGATTTTATACTATCTCCAAGGAAGGTTATTTAAGACATATGTAAATGAGCGACATAGGAAAACTTGTGCTGATTGGTATTAATTAGATGCAAGGTGTGCACCTATTCAGAATCATGTAAAAAAAAGCACAAAAATAGTCAATAGTGCAATAAAAACAGAGCTATCATATAAAAACACAAACTAATGAAAATTAAAAAAAAAACAAAAAAAAATGCATGGTCGAAACAAGTAGGATAGTCCCTACATCCACCTTTGTGTCCCTGTGTTTCCCCATGTGTTATAAATCTTTTTACTGGATTCAATAAATTTTCATAGTTTTATTCAACTATACTTCTCACATGCGATGCTGGATTTTTCCCTCTTTTGATTGTGCCTTCCCGCCCAGACCAGGGCATTCCGTGCATCGGTGGTGGATCCCGGAGTGAAGAGGGGTGAGCTGAATCTACCTTGTCTTGGTTTCATAAAAAAAGTAAGTGATAAGACCTAACCAGATATTGGTATGTATAAAAAGGTGAGTAAACAAGTTCCGTATTTGTGTAATTAACTATTTCACAACCAAGGCTGTTTTCACCTTCCTGAGCAGGCCAAATATTACAATTCTGACCAGTGTCATTATATAAGGTAACTCTGGAACGCTTAAATATTACCCTGTGATTCTGAGAATGTTTTTTCATGACACATTGTACTTTATGTTAATGAAAAATTTTGGTTGATAAAATTTGCACTTATTTATGAAAACAACAAAAATCTCACAAAAAATTTGGGGTTCTGATCTGGCATAAATCCTTAGTCAAATGAAAAGGCTCGTTAAAGGGTCACTTTTGACTTTTAGGATCGCTACTTCCAATAGGTGGTGCTAGAGTTTGTCTCCTTCAACCCTGGAGAGACAATTTGACAAAAAATTTGAACATTTCGCAATTTTCTAACTTTGAATCTTTATATCCTTAAACCAGATAGTTATATCACACAAAATCATAAAAAAATAACATTTGGTACATGTCTACTTTATAATAGCACCATTTTTTTTAACTTTTATTTTAGGAAGTTATAGGGGTTTAAAGTTTATCAGTAATTACTCCTTTATTCCACAAAATTTTCAAATCCATTTTTTTTTACTTTGAGATGCCTATGTGACAGAAAATAACCAAAATTGACTCAATTTTTAAAAAAAGGTATACCTCAAAGATCTACAATCCACATTTAAGAAGTTTATTAAAGGCCCAGTTACACGCTACGATATATCGGGCGATATGTCGTCAGGGTCACGGATTCCATGATGCACATTCGGCATCATTTGACATATCGTAGCATGTGACAGCTACGAGCGACTGTTAACGAGCAAAAATACTCACCTTATCGTTGCTCGTTGATACGTCGTTCATTTTCAAAATATTGGTCACATTCCTGGATGCAGGTTGTTTGTCGTTCCTGAGGCAGCACACATCGCACCGTGTGACACCTCGGGAACGACGAACACAGCTTACCTGCATCCCGCCGGCAATGAGGAAGGAAGGAGGTGGGCGGGATGTTACGTCCCGCTCATATCCGCCCCTCTGCTTCTATTGGGCGGCCGCTGTGTGACATCGCTGTGATGCCGAACATCCCTCCCCCTTCAGGAAGAGGATGTTCACCGCCCACAGTGAGGTCGTTCGGGAGGTAAGTACGTGTGACAGGGGTGACCGCCTTTGTGCGACACGGGCAACAAATTGCCCATGAGTAGAGTTCAGTGCGGTTCGTGGTTCGCGGTTCTCCAGTTCATGGTTCGAGTGATTTTGGGGGATGTTCTAATTAGAACTCGAACTCAAGCTTTTTGCTAAAAGTTCGGTAGCTCGAGTTACATTCGAGAATGGTTCTATCACTATAAATGTGGCTTTTCACAGTAAGGCTATGTGCACATGTTGCTATCTGCATGTGTCCTGCGTCCCCAGCACAATCCCTCTACCTTTCCTACTCACCGATCACGGGCACCTCGCGGCACGGCTGTCACAAATCTGCGGCTTCTTTTCCTCTTTAGAAAATGGCTGCCGCTTCATTAGTCAATTAGTTATTCTGTGCTTTCCCCGCCCACCGGTGCTTATGATTGGTTGCAGTCAGACACGTCCCCAAGCTGAGAGACAGCTGTCTCACTGCAACCAATCACGGCCGCCGGTGGGCGGGTCTATATCGTGCATTAAAATAAATAAATAAATTTAAAAAAAATGCGGTTTCCCCCATATTTGATACCAGCCAGGATAAAGCCGCACGGCTGGAGGCTGGTATTGTCAGGATGGAGAGCACCACGGTATGAGGAGCCCACCACCCTAACAATATCACCCTGCAGCCACCCAGAATTGCTGCATCCATTAGGTTCGACAGTCCTGGGACTCTACCCAGCTCATCCCGAATTGCCCTGGTGCGGTGGCAATTGGGGTAATAATGAGTTTAATCATGGCAGGCGTCTCCCCGAGATACCTTCCATGATTAAACTGTAAGTGACAGTAAAGAAACACACACCGCGACAAATACTTTATTTGGAATAAAATACAAAAAAAATCCCTGGTTCACCCCTTTATTAATCCCAAAAATACCCCTCCAGGTCTGAAGTAATCCACACGACAAGGTCAGCTCTGCTCTCTTGGGATGTAGTGACTCCGTAGCAATGAAGCAGAGACTTCAGTCAGCACAGCAGGCTTCAAGATTAGAAAATCTGCCCATCTCTTTCGTAAGAAGCAATAGACTAGTGCATGGGTCCCCAATTCCAGCCCTCAAGGGCCGCCAACAGTGCATGTTTTCAGGATTTCCTTAGTATTGCACATGTGATAATTTAATCACCTGCACAGTTGATGATTCCAACACCCATGCTAAGGAAATCCTGAAAACATGCACTGTTGGCGGCCCTCGAGGACTGGAGTTGGGGAACCCTGGACTAGTGGATAAAGCACTCGCCTTAGAAGCAGAATGTTGGGAGTTCTAGTCCCGGTAAAGATTATTTTTTTTTTATTTATAATTTTAAATTATTATTATTATCTATTTATAAAGTGAAAGTAAATAAACACACACTGCGAAAAATCCTTTATTTGGAATAAAAGACAAAAAAAACACAGTTTCACCATTTTATTAAAATCCTCCAATACCCCTCCAGGTCCGACGTAATCCACACGATACTGTCATCTCTGCTATAGAACACGAGTGCTCTGCAAGAGCTTCCCTTAGCTTTAAGTGAATCACCTATGCTATGATATTACCTGTCATTCACATGAGAGGCAATAGCTGAGTGGATAGAGTGCTCACCTAGGGAGCATAAGGTCATGAGTTCTAGACCCGGTAATTTTATTTTTTTATTTTTAATAAATTATATTTATAATACATTTATAAATATAATTTAATTATGCACTAAGGGGAGGAGCCGGAGATCAGCTGTGAGCTCTCTCTCTATCTCTCTCCTTTCTCTCTCTCTCTCTCTCCTTTCACTCCTTTCTTTCTCTCCTTTCTTTCTCTCCTTTCTCTCTCTCTTTCTCTCTCTCCTTTCTTTCTCTCCTTTCTCTCTCTCCTTTCTTTCTCTTCTCTCTCTTCTTTCTCTCTTTCTCTCTCTTCCTTCTCACTTTCTCTTCTTTCTCTCTCTCCTTTCTTTCTCTTCTTTCTCTACTTTCTCTACTTTCTCTTCTTTCTCTTCTTTCTCTCTTTCTCTCTTTCTCTTTTCCTTCTCTCTTTCTCTTCTTTCTCTCTCTCTCCTTTCTCTCCTTTCTTTCTCTCCTTGCTCTCTCTCTTTCCTTTCTTTCTCTCCTTTCTCTCTCTCCTTTCTTTCTCTTCTTTCTCTACTTTCTCTTCTTTCTCCTCTTTCTCTTCTCTCTCTTCTTTCTCTCTTTCTCTCTTTTTCTCTCTCTTCCTTCTCACTTTCTCTTCTTTCTCTCTCTCCTTTCTCTCTCTCCTTTCTTTCTCTCTCTCTCTGTCTCCTTTCTTTCTCTCCTATCTCTCTCTCCTTTCTTTCTCTCCTTTCTCTCTCTCCTTTCTTTCTCTCCTTTCTTTCTTTCTCTCTCTCCTTTCTTTCTCTCCTTTCTCTCTCTCTTTCTCTCTCTCCTTTCTCTCTCTCCTTTCTTTCTCCTCTTTTTCTTCTCTCTCTTCTTTCTCTCTCTTTCTTCTCTCTTTCTCTTCTTTCTCCTCTTTTGCTTCTTTCTCTCTTTTCTTTCTCTTTCTCTCTCTATCTTCTTTCTCTCTCTTTCACAGACCTGGCGATGATCAGCTGATGCGGTCACCTGATGGAATCAGCTGACACTATAAGTCGAGCCGTGAGGCCGGCTTTTTACCTCCCGGCCGGCTAAACTATCAGCTGATGCTGTCGGACAGGAGTCTGCACTGAAGTATGTAGTTTGTTTTTTTGTTTTTTTGCACTGATGCATCAGCTGATTGTATAAAAGCTGTTTATACAATCAGCTGCTGTGTCATGTGAATCAGGCCCTTGAACCTGACACATCATCTGATCGCTTTGCCTTCCAGAAAACCGATCGGATGATATTGGATCCGGATTGGATTGCACAGGACCCTTGACCCAGGATTACTGCAGAGGGGTGTTCTTTATTTCAATAAAGCTGGAGTCACTAATTGTGTTGTGTTTTATTTCTAATAAAAATATTTTTCTGTGTGTTGTGGTTCTTTTTATCGGTACTAGAAATTCATGGTGGCCATATCTAATATTGGTGTGCCACCATGGTTTTCGGGCTTATGGCCAGTTGATAATATACAGCTAGCCCTAACCCCATTATTACCCAGCAAGCCACCCGTTACCAGGGCAGCTGGAAGAGTTGGATACAGCGCCAGATGATGGTGCTTCTATGAAAGCGCCATTTTCTGGGGCGGCTGCGGACTGCAATTCGCAGCAGAGGGGCCCAGAAAGCTCAGGCCAACCTGTGCTGTGGATTCCAATCCCCAGCTGCCTAGTTGTACCTGGCTGGACACAAAAATATGGCGAAGCCCACATCATTTGTTTTTTAATCATTTCATGAAATAATAAAAAAAGGGCTTCCCTATATTTTTGGTTCTCAGCTGGGTACAAATAGGTAGCTGGGGGTTGGGGGCAGCCCGTAGGTGCCTGCTGTACCTGGCTAGCATACAAAAATATGGCAAAGCCCACATCATTTGTTTTTGAATTATTTCATGAAATTCATGAAATATTTAATAAAAAAAGGGCTTCCCTATATTTTTTGTTCCCAGCCGGGTGCAAATAGGCAGCTGGGGGTTGGGGGCAGCCCGTAGCTGCCTGCTGTACCTGGCTAGCAAAACAAAAATATGGCGAAACGTACGTCATTTTTTGGGGGGCAAAAAGTGTCCAAATAATTTTTTTGGGGGGCAAAAAGTGTCCTGCATACAGTCCTGGATGGAGTATGCTGAGCCTTGTAGTTCTGCAGCTGCTGTCTGTCTGTATGGAAGGGAGCAGACAGCAGCTTCAGAACGGCAAGGCTCAGCAAGGTCCATTCACTAGTGTATGCAGGAAAGCAGACAGCAGCTGGATAACTACAAGGCTCAGCATACTCCATCCAGGACTGTATGCCGGAGTTTTTTGCCCACCAAGAAAATGACGTGGGCTTCGCCATATTTTTGTATGCTAGCCAGGTACAGCAGGCAGCTACGGGCTGCCCCCAACCCCCAGCTGCCTGTTTGTACCCGACTGGGAACAAAAAATATAGAGAAGCCCGTTTTTTTTAATTATTTCACTTATTTCATGAAATAATTAAAAAACAAATGACGTAGGCTTTGCCATATTTTTGTGTCCAGCCAGGTACAACTAGGCAGCTGGGGATTGGAATCCGCAGCACAGTTTAGTCCGAGGTTTCTGGGACCCTCTGCTGCGAATTGCAATCCGCAGCCGCCCCAGAAAATGGCGCATTCATAGAAGCGCCATCATCTGGCGCTGTATCCAATTCTACCAACAGCCCTGGTGACGGTGGCTTGCTGGGTAATAAGGGTTAATACTGGCTTTGTTTTACTAGCTAGTATTAAGCCAGAGATTCTTAATGTCAGGCAAGTTTGACCTGGCCATTAAGAATCTCCAATAAAGGGTTAAAAAAAGACACCACACAGAGAAAAAATACTTTAATAGAAATAAATACACAGACACATTAGAGACATGTTTATTACTCCCTCGCATCCCTCCACGATCTGACTCTTCTGTCTTCCTTCTACTTCAACACATGCAGCTCTGCTACATCAGCGCTGCATAAGAAGAAGGCGGTGCTATTCCTCGAGCTGCAGCTTGTGAGCGGTGACGTCACCACTGACAAGTGCGTTGCTATAGCAAGGGTGACCTCTGTTATCGACCGGCTGTGGCAGCCGGTTTATAACGGAACGGAGAAGCAGACATGGAACCCGACCGCGTGCCAGAGCATGTCCCCGGTACACGGCGATACACAAACGATCACCGCGTACTGGAGAGATGCACTCGCAGGTCCTACATGACGCGTCATAGTCATGTGACCATTCTGAAGCCAATGAGATAACAGACATGTGACTGTTCACATGGCTATTTTGACGTCACGATAGGTCCTGCATCACTGCTGGCAGTGCTGGTTACCGGGAAGATTGAGCGATCATTGGATGCAATAGCGGCAGGATGCGTCGCGGGGACCGGTAAGTGTTATGGCAATGTTTATTAACTGTATGTGTACATTTATAATGTGTTTTTATGCGTTTGTGATTGCCTCCCATTGTTTCCTATGGGTTCGAGTGGTTCGCCGAACTCAAACGAGACCTCCGTTCGGCGAACCAAGCTCGAGCCGAACCGCGACCGGTTCGCTCATCTCTAGAGTTGAGCGCAGTTCGTGGTTCGAGGTTCTCCAGTTCGGGGCTCGAGTGATTTTGGGGGCTGTTCGAGATCGAACTAGAACTCGAGCTTTTTGCAAAAGCTCGATAGTTCTAGATACGTTCGAGAACGGTTCTAGCAGCAAAAAGCAGGGCTTTTTACAGCTACAGTGTGCAGGAGCCATCGCTGGCAGCCTGCCAGAAGCTGGTAACCAAGATAAACATCGGGTATCCAAGCAAAGCGCTTTGGTTAGTAACCCGATGTTTATCTTAGTTACGTGCAGGAAGCCCACACTTCCCCGCTCAGCTCGCTCCGCCCCCTCCTGCCCGCGGCATGTACACATACATACACACACACACACACACACACACACACACGCACCCCCCCCCCGCTCGGCTTACCTGCGGCGATGAAGTCCCGCCATCCCGACCTCAGCGCTGTCACTGTCCTCCATGGCCGCTGCTTGTCACATCACCTCTCGCTTCCGACCCGAGACTGACTAGCGGTGACGTCACGGACCTCTCGCGATACTTGGTGTGAAGCCGGTCATTGAGCTCAGTGACAGGGGCTGTCGGCAGTGCTGGAGATCAGCGCAGGTAATGTACCTCGCTCCTGACAGCAGCACTTGTCATGCCCTGCAGTGACCTGGGCTGACCCATTGATGTTAGCTCAGGTCACTGCATTGCTCTCCCAGCCAATGGGGAACATCCTGCTCTTCATTGACTGGGACAGTGTGGATCGTCATGGCAACCCCTTGGATTACACCAGACCTGGATTTGTTTTTCATTCTAATAAATTGGTTAAAGAGGGAATGTTTTGGGGAGTGTTTTTTCAAATAAAAATGTGTTTGTCGTCTATTTTTTTTTATTACTGACTGGGTTGGTGATGTCGGGTATCTGATAGACGCCTGACCTCACCAACCCCAGGGCTTGATGCCAGGTGACTTACACATCTGGTATTAACCCCATATATTACCCCGTTTGCCACCGCACCAGGGCGCGGGATGAGCTGGGGCGAAGCACCAGGATTGGCGCATCTAATGTATGCGCCACTTCTGGGGCGGCTGCGGCCTGCTATTTTTAGGCTGGGGAGAGTCCAATAACCATGGACCTCCCTAGTCTGAGAATATCAGGCCCCAGCTGTCTGCTTTACCTTGGCTGGTGATCCAATTTTGGGGGACCCCTACGTGTTTTTTTTTTAAATTATTTATTTAATTTAAAATAACAGCGTGGGGTGCCCTCAGTTTTGGATTACCAGCCAAGGTGAGGTTGCCAGCTGTGGTCTGCAGGCTGCAGCCGTCTGCTTTACCCTAGCTGGCTACAAAACTAGGGGGAACCCTACGTCATTTTTTTTTTCATTTTTTTGGCTAAATACAAAGCTAAGCACCCCTTAGTGCCACATGAAAGGCACCAAAGGGAGCTCCACTTTTTCTCCATTTTTTCTCCACTTTTTCTACATTTTTTCTCCACTTTTTCTCCACTTTTTCCCCACTTTTTCTCCACTTTTTCTCCATTTTTTCTCCACTTTTTCTCCACTTTTTTTCCACTTTTTCTCCACTTTTTCTCCACTTTTTCTCCATTTTTTTCCCACTTTTTCTCCACTTTTTCTCCACTTTTTCTCCACTTTTTCTCCACCTTTTCTTCACTTTTTTCTCCACTTTTTCTCCACTTTTTCTCCACTTTTTCTCCATTTTTTTTCCACTTTTTCTCCACTTTTTCTCCACTTTTTCTCCACTTTTTCTCCATTTTTTTTCCACTTTTTCTCCACTTTTTCTCCATTGTTTTTCCACTTTTTCTCCACTTTTTCTCCACTTATTATCCACTTTTTCTCCACTTTTTCTCCACTTATTCTCCACTTTTTCTCCACTTATTCTCCACTTTTTTCTCCACTTTTTCTCCACTTTTTCTCCATTTTTTTCCACTTTTTCTCCACTTTTTCTCCACTTTTTCTCCACTTATTCTCCACTTATTCTCCACTTTTTTCTCCACTTTTTCTCCACTTTTTCTCCATTTTTTTTCCACTTTTTCTCCACTTTTTCTCCACTTTTTCTCCACTTATTCTCCACTTTTTCTCCACTTTTTCTCCACTTATTCTCCACTTTTTTCTCCACTTTTTCTCCACTTTTTCTCCATTTTTTTCCACTTTTTCTCCACTTTTTCTCCACTTTTTCTCCACTTATTCTCCACTTATTCTCCACTTTTTTCTCCACTTTTTCTCCATTTTTTTTCCACTTTTTCTCCACTTTTTCTCCACTTTTTCTCCACTTTTTCTCCACTTTTTCTCCACTTTTTCTCCACTTTTTCTCCACTTTTTCTCCACTTATTCTCCACTTTTTCTCCACTTATTCTCCACTTTTTTCTCCACTTTTTCTCCACTTTTTCTCCATTTTTTTTCCACTTTTTCTCCACTTTTTCTCCACTTATTCTCCATTTTTTCTCCACTTATTCTCCACTTTTTCTCCACTTTTTCTCCACTTATTCTCCACTTTTTCTCCACTTATTCTCCACTTTTTTCTCCACTTTTTCTCCACTTTTTTCCACTTTTTCTCTACTTTTTCTCCACTTTTTCTCCACTTTTTCTCCACTTATTCTCCACTTTTTCTCCACTTATTCTCCACTTTTTCTCCACTTTTTCTCCACTTATTCTCCACTTTTTCTCCACTTTTTCTCCACTTATTCTCCACTTTTTTCCACTTTTTCTCTACTTTTTCTCCACTTTTTCTCCACTTTTTCTCCACTTATTCTCCACTTTTTCTCCACTTATTCTCCACTTTTTCTCCACTTTTTCTCCACTTATTCTCCACTTTTTCTCCACTTTTTCTCCACTTATTCTCCACTTTTTCTCCACTTTTTCTCCACTTTTTCTCCACTTTTTCTCCACTTTTTCTCCACTTATTCTCCATTTTTTCTCCACTTATTCTCCACTTATTCTCCACTTTTTTCTCCACTTTTTCTCCACTTATTCTCCACTTTTTCTCCACTTTTTCTCCACTTTTTCTCCACTTATTCTCCACTTATTCTCCACTTTTTCTCCGTTCTTTTTCTATGGTCGGTCTACCCATTAGCTCTGCCATGCACACTGTAGCTCTACACCTACTGCACATGTTACTTTATGATTGACATCTCTTTCGTACCAGAGCTGTCTAAGCCTACTCTGACCCCATATTTGTCATTACTATATTGTCCTTGTACTGTATTATGACATTTGTATCATGTGTTTCATTTCTTGCTGTTTTGCAATTTTTTTGCTGCATCCCAATTGTACCTCTACATTGTTCGAGTTTATGTTATTGTTCTCTCACTCTTATGTGATACTGATTATTGTCATTTTTCATAATTACATGCAGATAAGTCCAATCTGACGAAGGCTCAGGCCGAAACGTCATTTGTAACTTGTTTTGGACAAAAACATATATGCTTATGAAAATTTTTTTTTTCTTAATACGGACCAATAAAGAGTGATTTTGCATTACTATCCGTTGTGACTTACTGACTTAGTCTGGGAGATTTAGAGTGCCGAGGTTACTCACTAATTTTATCTATTATTACCTCTGAGCACCTATATACCAGTGAGCAGAGCTTCCTCTACAGTAGTTCTCCTGATTAGGCATGCCCTTACCTCATGAGCAGGGCATTGCAGCTTTGGTAGCAACCATTGTGACATGGACTCTGCTGCTGTGAACCCGAGAAGAGTGAGTGCAGATTCATTGCACCCACACTCCTCACATCAAGGGTCCGCACTCCTAGAAAATGGGGGATACGTTCCCTGAGTGTCTCCCCCCCATATTCTAGACGGTCCAGAGTCGTCGTGGGACCCCTTTATTTTTTTTCTTACAATAAATTGGTGAAAGAGGAAATGTTTTGGGGACTGTTTTTTCAAATAAATTTCTTTTGTTAGTACTGACAGTTTATGATGTTGAGTATCTAATAGACGCCATGACATCACAAACTGCTGGGCTTGATCTCAGGTTACTTTACAGCTAGTATCAACCCGATTTATTACCCCGTTTGCCACTGCACCAGGGCACGGGATGAGCTGGGGTGAAGCGACAGGATTGGCGCATCTAGTGGATGCGCCACGTCTGGGGTGCCTGCGGCCTGCTATTTTTAGGCTGTGAAGGCCCAATAACTATGGACCTTCCCACCCTGAGAATACCAGACCACAGCTGTCCGCTTTACCTTGGCTGGTGATCCAATTTGGGGGGGACCCTACTTTTATTGTGTAATTATTAATATTTATACAATAATTATAAAAAAGAGCCTGAGGGGACCTCCACATTGGATCCCCAACCACGGTAAAGCTGCCAGCTGTGGTTTTCAGGCTACAGCCGTCTGCTTTACCCTAGCTGGCTATCAAAAATGGGGGGACCCAACGTCATTTTTTTTTTTAACTATTTTTTAAATAGAAAAAATTAATGGGCTTCCCTGTATTTTGATTGCCAACCAAGGTAACGGCAGGCAGATGGGGGTGGCAACCCATAGCTGTCTGCTTTATCTGCGCTGAGAATCAAAAATACCGCGGAGCGCTACGTCATTTTTTTAAAGATTTATTTTTACAGCACTGTGATGTCCAGCAATCAAAATACAGGGAAGCCCATTTTATTTTTAGTTATTTAAATAAATAATTAAAAAAAATATATATGGGCTCCCGCTGCATTTTTTGTATTGCTAGCTAAGGGTAATCCAAGCAGCTACTGGCTGCTAACCCCCCCTGCTTGGTGTTACCTTCACTGGCAATGGAAAATCCAGGGAAGCATTTTTTATTTTTTTTGCCAAAAAACTACAAAAAAAGGACGTGAGCTTCGCCATATTTTTGTATGCTAGCCAGGTATAGCAGGCAGGTGCAGGAAGAGTTGGATACAGCGCCAGAATATGGCGCTTCTATGAAAATGCCATTTTCTGAGGCGGCTGCAGACTGCAATTTGCAGCAGTGGGGCCCAGAAAGCTCAGGCCAACCTGTGCTGCGGATTCCAATCCCCAGCTGCCTAGTTGTACCTGGCTGGACGCAAAAATGGGGCGAAGCCTACGTCATTTGTTTTCTAATTATTTCATGAAATTCATGAAATAATAAAAAAAGTCTTCCCTTTATTTTTGGTTCCCAGCCGGGTACAAATAGGCAACTGGGGGTTGGGGGCAGCCGTACCTGCCTGCTGTACCTGGCTAGCATACAAAAATATGGCGAAGCCCACATAATTTTTTCAGGGGGCCAAAAACTTCTGCATACAGTCCTGGATGGAGTATGCTGAGCCTTGTAGTTCTGCAGCTGCTGTCAATCTGTATGGAGAAGAGCAGACAGCAGCTGCAGAACTACAAGGCTCAGCATACTCCATCCAGGACTGTATGCAGAATTTTTTTGCCCACCAAAAAAATGACGTGGGCTTCGCCATATTTTTGTATGCTAGCCAGGTACAGCAGGCAGCCACGGGCTGCCTCCAACCCCCAGTTGCCTATTTGTACCCGGCTGGGAACCAAAAATATAGGGAAGCCCGTTTTTTTTAATTATTTCACTTATTTCATGAAATAATTAAAAAACAAATGACGTGGGCTTCGCCCCATTTTTGTGTCCAGCCGGGTACAACTAGGCAGCTGGGGATTGGAATCCGCAGCACAGGTTAGCCCGAGGTTTCTGGGCGCCTCTGCTGCGAATTGCAGTCCGCAGCCGCCCCAGAAAATGGCGCTCTCATAGAAGCACCATCATCTGGCGCTGTATCCAACTTTTCCAACAGCCCTGGAGCCGGGTGGCTTGTTGGGTAATCATGAGTTAATGCTGGCTTTGTTTTACTAGCCAGTATTAAGCCAGAGATTCTTAATGTCAGGCACGTTTGACCCGGCCATTAAGAATCTCCAATAAAGGGTTAAAAAAAAGACACCACACAGAGAAAAAATACTTTAATAGAAATAAATACACAGGCACATTAGAGACTCCATCTTTATTACCCCCTGTCACCCCTCCACGATCCTGCTCTTCTGTCTTCTTTCTTTCTAGTGTAGTAGTAGTGACGATTGTAGTGAGGATGAGGTTCACCAGCCCATCACTTGGGGCTGGGGCATCTCATCCTCACTACATTCCTCACTAGTGTAGTAGTAGTGACGATTGTAGTGAGGAAGGATGAGGTTCACCAGCTCATCACTTGAGGCTGGGGCATCTCATCCTCACTACAATCCTCACTAGTGTAGTAGTAGTGACGATTGTAGTGAGGAAGGATGAGATTCACCAGCTCATCACTTGGGGCTGGGGAACCTCATCCTCACTACAATCCTCACTACAATCGTGCAGCAGCGTGCAGCCTTCACTCCGTGAGTGATCAGTGCTGGCTGTCAGCGGTAACAGCGGTAACGCTGACAGACGCGTTACCATAGCAACAGTGCTCTCGGAGCCGCGGTTAGCCGTGACGTCACCGCTAACTGCGTTGCTATGGCAACGGTGATCTCCGTTAATGACCGGCTGTGTCAGCTGGTCCCTAACGGAACGGGGAGTCGACCGTGTGCTAGAGCATGTCGCTGGTACACGGCGATACACATATGTGCACCGTGTACCGGAGAGATGCACTCGCAGGTCCTACATGACGTGTCATAGTCATGTGACCAGTCTGTAGCCAATGAGATAATAGCCACGTGAGTGGTCACATGGCTATTTTGACGTCACGATGGGTCCTGCATCTCTGCTGGCAGTGCCGTCACCGGGAGGATTCAGCGATCATCGGATGGAATAGCGGCAGGAGACAGAGTGCAGAAGGGATCGCGGGGACCGGTAAGTGTTATGGCAATGTTTATTAACTGTTTGTGTACATTTATAATGCATTTTTATGTGTTTGTGATTGCCTCCCATTGTAGCCTATACGTTCGAGTTCGGTTCGTCGAACGTTCGACGAGCCGAACTCGAACGGGACCCCCGTTCGGCGAACCGGCCTCGAGCCGAACCGGGACCGGTTCGCTCATCTCTACTCATCTCTACCCATGAGGCACAAACGATGAAGGCGGGTGCGATCGCACATGCAATCGCACGATAAATCGACACGTGTAACGGGGCCTAAACTCTTAAAGGCTAAACAAGACAAAAATAAAAGCAATGTGGAGGGAAAGAAATAAAATTTTACTTTTTCCCACAAAAATATTGTTTATCCCCAAATTTTATTATTTTTACAAGGGTAGCAGAAGAAAATGGCCCTTACAGTTTGTTGTGCAATTTCTACTGAGTATACTGATATTCCATATGTCACGGAACACTACTTTTTGCGAGCATGACAGGGCTTGGAAGTGTAGGAGCGCTATTTAACATTTGGTGTGCAAAATTGGCTGGAATAGATAAAGGATGCCATGTCACGTTTGCCCTTAATGTGTCTAAATATTGAAAATTCACAAGTCACCTCTCTGAAAGCTACACCCCTCATAGAATGTATCTAGATGTGTGGTGAGCACCTTGAACCCATATGTGCTTCACAGAATTTTAAAATGTTGAGCAGTAAAAAAATGAAAAAATACATTATGTATACAATACAATAAATGTTTTCATTTTCACAAAGTTTACCAAAGAAAATGGATCGTAAAATTTGTTGTGCGACTTGTTCTGAGTACACCAATACCCCAATGTAGTGGAAAACTACTGTTTAAGGGCACAGCAGGCCTTGGAAGGGAAGGAGTGCTATTTGAATTTTTGAGTGGTATTTTGGCTGGAATAGATTGCTGACACCGATTCATATTTGAAGACCCCCTGGCAAGACAAAAAAACAGAAAACTCCCACAAGTGAACTCATTTTCAAAACTACACCTCTCATGGAATTAATCGAGGGGTGTAGTGCGCAATTTTAACACTTAGGTGAATCATTCAATTGTATAACATTGGACTGTGAAGCTAAAATAATACAATTTTTTTCACCTAAAATATTGCTTTTGCCCCATAGTTTTAATTTTCATAAGTGTAATAAGAAAAAATAGACTAAAATGTTTGTTACACAATTTCATCAGCGTTCGCCTAACCCCATCTATGGTCAAAAGCTATTTTTGAGGCACAGTGCAAAGCGCAGAAAGGGTTCAATTTTTGTTGGAAAGGTTTGGAGGTTCATGTCACTTTGGCAGACTCCCTGAGGTGCTAGAAAAGGAGACACCCCATAAGCGACCTCATTTTACCAACTATACCCCCTCAATGAATTCATCTAGGGGTGCAGTGAGCATAGAGACCGCACAAGTGTGTAATACATTTTTATATTACTGGACACTGAAGAAGACAGAATGCCATTTTAACCACTAAAATGTTTTAGCTCCAGATTTAAAATGTTCAAAAGGGAAGTGGATACAACAGGCCCCACAATGCGTTACACATTTTCTCCTGTTTTAGCCCCAAGTTTTTAATTTTTAGAAGAACTATTAAGGAAAAAAATGGACCACACAGTTTCTTGTGTCATTTTTCCTGAGTTTGCCAATACCCTCCATGTAATCAGGAACTATTTTTGAGGTAAAGAGGAAAGCTGAGAAGGAAAGGAGCACCATATTTGACATCAGAATTAGATGGAATATTTCGCAGGTGCCATGTAATATTGACAAAGCACCCAAAGGTGCCAGAACAGCAGAAATTGCCCACAAATGACCCCATTTTGCAAATTGTACCCCTCAATGAATTCATCTAGGGGTACAGTGAGCATATTGACATAACGGTGTGTTACAAGAGAAGTGAAGAAGAAAAAAATACATGTTTACCACATAAATGTTGTTTTAGCTCCAGATTTCCAATTTCACAAAGCAAATGGATAAAACAGTCCCCATAATTTGTTACACATGTTCTCCTGAATGTAGCAATACCCCACATGTGACTGTACAGCACTGTTTGGCTGCGTAGCAGGGCTCAGGAGAGAAGGAGCACCATTGACTTTTGGAGCATAATTTTTTTAGAATGGTTTGCGGAGTCCATTTAAAGAGCCCATCAATGCAAGAAAAGCAGAACCCCCTCAAGTGACCATATTTTAGAAATTACACTCCCCTGGGAATTTTCTTGACTGTTTTGTCTCTGGAAAACACTAATGGTGTCAAATGCAGTAAATGTTGAAAAATAAAAAAAAAATGCAAATAAGCCCTTTTAGTGCACAGTACATTGTAGTGCCCATAAATTTAGCCAAGCTCATACTTTTGAAGACACAAACCCTGTAAATTAAGCAGACTCTCCTCACTTTAACAATATCACATGTATAAACATTAACTTTAGACACATTGTGGTGCTCAGAAAAATGGGGGGTCATTTGAATTTGGGAGTAAAGATTTTGCTGGATTTATTTTTTGGGAAAAGGCATAGTTATTTTCCAGAGACTTTGTGCCACCGGTAACATGGGAGTCCCCTATAATTTTATTGAGAGATGACAGACATGACTGGGGACTTATTTTTTGGGGGTTGCGTTGAGTGCTATTGGTAGCAACTTTTGGTACAGACCATTTTGGATCAGTTCACATGTAGCCTGTGTTTTATACTGAGCACTTAAATAAAGGTTTCAATCTACACTGTGTGCAGAATTATTAGACAAATGAGTATTTTGATCACATGATAATTTTTATACATGTTGTCCTACTCCAAGCTGTAAAGGCTTGAGAGCCAACTATCAATTAAGTTAATAAGGTGATGTGCATCTTTGTAATGAGGAGGGGTGTGGTGTAATGACATCAACACCCTATATAAGGTGTCCTTAATTATTAGGCAACTTTCTTTACTTTGGCAAAATGGGTCAGAAGAGAGATTTGACGGGCTCTGAAAAGTCCAAAATTTTAAGATGTCTTGCAGAGGGATGAATCAGTCTTGAAATTGTCAAACTTTTGAAGCGTGATCACCGAACAATCAAGCGTTTCATGGCAAATAGCCAACAGGGTCGCAAGAAGCGTGTTGGGCAAAAAAGGCGCAAAATAGCTGCCCATGAATTGAGGAAAATAAGGCATGAAGCTGTCAAAATGCCATTTGCCACCAGTTTGGCCATATTTCAGAGATGCAACGTTACTGGAATATCAAAAAGCACAAGGTGTGCCATACTCAGGGACATGGCCAAGGGAAGGAAGGCTGAAAAACAACCACCTTTGAACAAGAAACATAAGATAAAACGTCAAGACTGGGCCAAGAATTACGTATCTTAAGACTGATTTTTCAAAGGTTTTATGGACTGATGAAATGAGAGTGACTCTTGATGGGCCAGATGAATGGGCTAGAGGCTGGATCAGTAAAGGGCAGAGAGCTCCACTCCAACTCAGATGCCAGCAAGGTGGAGGTGGGGCACTGGTATGGGGTGGTATCATCAAAGATGATCTTGTGGGACCTTTTTGGGTTGAGGATGGAGTGAAGCTCAACTCTCAGACCTACTGCCAGTTTCTGGAAGACAACTTCTTCAAGCAGTGGTACAGGAAGAAGTCGGTATCGTTCTAGAAAAACATGATTTTCATGCAGGACAATGCTCCATCACATGCATCCACCTACTTCATAGCATGGCTGGCCAGTAAAGGTCTAAAAGATTAAAAAATAATGACATGGCTCCCTTGTTCACCTGATTTGAACCCCATAGAGAACCTGTGGTTCCTCATAAAATGTAAGATCTGCAGGGAGGGAAAACAGTACACCTTTCGGAACAGTGTCTTGGAGGCTGTGGTGGCTGCTGCACGCAATGTTGATCATAAACAGATCAAGCATTGACAGAATTTTTGGATGGTAGGCTGTTGAGTGTCATCATAAAGAAAGGTGGCTATAGTGGTCACTAATTTTTTGGGGTTTTGTTTTGCATGTCAGAAATGTTTATTTCTACGTTTTGTGCAGTTATATTGGTTTACCTGGTGAAAAAAAACAAGTGAGATGGGAATATATTTGCTTTTTATTAAGTTGCCTAATAATTCTGCACAATAATAGTTACCTGCAGAAACAGATATCCTCCTAAGATAGCCAAATCTAAAAAAAACCCCACTCCAACTTCCAAAAATATTAAGCTTTGATATTTTTGAGTCTTTTCGGTTGATTGAGAACATAGTTGTTGATCAATAATAAAAAAAAATCCTCTAAAATACTGCTTGCCTAATGATTCTACACACTGTGTATATCTGTGAGACATAAAATTCAGGTGACACCTCCAATGGATCCATTGAAGGAAACACATGTAAAAACATGGACACCGCTAGACCACAGGCCAAATAGGAGTTCAGAGTGATTCCATCTGCCTCATTACAGTACATTTTCTGTTGGAAATTTTATCTGAATCTTGTTTTTCAAAGATTTACTAAGAATGATTGATATAAGCACTCAGATAGAGTGCAGGATAAATGTGAGCTGAGCCTTACTGCGATCTTTGTGAGTCAGAATGAACAAATCAACAGCAGTTGAAGAATTAACTTAATTTTTTTTTAAAACCATTCACCTTGCAGTATTGGTCATTACATGGCTCTACTCTTCGAGTCAGTGAAATTACAGTGATACCAGATTTCTATACATTTTTCTAGGTTTAGTTACGGACGCAAAAAAATGCTTTTTTACAAAATAAAAGTTTATTACATCACCGTATTTTGAAGGTTATCATTTTTTTATTTTTCTGCCAACAAAGTGAGGGCACGTTTTTTAGTGGATGAGTTGGAATTTTATTGGGACCATTTTCGGACACAATATTTTTGATCACTTTTTGTGAAGTCGAATCTAGAAGAAACAGCAGTTCAGAAATAGATTTTTTTTTACACCGTTTACTGTCTCATAAAAATGGTAAGACAGTTTAATTCTTTGAGTCTGTATGAATACAGCTACATCCTTTTTATTTACATAATACTTGATGATATATGATGAAAAGACATAGTTTTTGCGAGTTGTGCCCATCCGAGCGTCTGACTGCTTTTTACGAGTACCAAGCACCCAAGCATGGTAGTGTTTGCTCATCACTACTTGTAAGGAGAGTTGAGTGAGTACCTAACTATTCATACTCTCTCTTCTCATAATGAGTACTGTCTAATACTCGCATTTTCATTCTGAATAGTGTGTGCTATGAAAGTCAAAGGGGAAAACTCGCAGAGTAAGGAGTAACCCAAATTTCACACTATTCGCTACTCGCATGAATAGTATGGCATTCGGGTTACTCATTACTTTGCAAGTTTTTCCCCATTGACTTGCATAGCACACGCTATTCGAAACGAATACGTGAGTATGTGAGTATAAGGCAGTACTCGTTATGAGCATACGAATAGTTACTGTAGGTATTCGCTCAACTCTACTTGTAAGCTGTGCTAAAGTTAGATTTGCCTGCGGTACTTTACTCTGATCAGGGCTTTGTATTCTTGGCTCATGAGTTACTAAAGAAAAGAAAGTGGTGACTCTGGATGTAACTGAATTTTTTAGGCAATTTTCTAGAAAGGATCCATTAAAAGGCAACTGTTTGTGTTGAAGGATATCTCTTCACACTATGCTTGCAACACAAGCCAGTATAACTGCATTATATTCATTATTCAAAATACATGTTTTACATAAAGAGTGCCCAACATTTTTATTTTAGCACCATTAATATGTCAATGTGGCACCCTGTGCCTAGTCGCCACAAATAACATCATACAATTACATGTATATTGCCATCTGTTTAACATGTATTGTAAGTCTTAATGATAATTTGTTTTTCTCTGCTGCTCACAACAAAGTACACATTTTCATACACTCCTTTAGTGAGGCTCTCACTACAGAGAAAACCAACTGTTGAGTGATAAGCCCTAAAAGAAGAAAGGGGAGGAACTGAGTTGTGAGGTAAATTTGAGTTAGTGGGGGTTAGTCAGAGTTGGTGTGAGGTGAATAGAAGAGTGTACTGAGGAGAGATCCTGTTCTGAGGTGGTTTCTAGAAACCTCTGGAGGGGCCAGCTGCACTTGAAAGGGTATCAGTTCCTAGGTCATTGGTGCCTTCACGGTCGGTGACAAAACTAAGAAACTGCAGACTTTTTATAAGAGGCAGTGACATTTGCTTGGAGCACAGTGGCACTTGAGAGTCTGGAAACTTCTATAATAACTAGAGTGTCTTCCTTCAGGATTCTAGTCACCTGTTTGCCAGAAGAGATTACAAATCTGGATTGTTCTTGTCTTGGAGATCCAAGGATACCAAGATACCTAGTCCCAGATAGGGAAACAGCAGTAGAGGATGAGTACACAACAACAATACAGCAGAGAGGTCAAGCTCCGATCAGGGCAGAAAGGACCCCCATCATTGGATGCTTTGTTAATATACAGCTGAGCTCCTGTAAAAGGTAAAAGCTCCCTGTCCTGTCTCTGGCTGATTTATTTCCTGCTGCGTCATCCCTACCTCAACACATCCCCCAGGAGCCAGCCCTAGTTGGGGGGGCGAGAGGACAACCCTCTGGCATTGTGCTTCACCACTTAACTCCTGGGGCCCACCAGCAGTGCCCAGCAATACCACAGCCATACATCCCAACTGGAGTCACAAACTCTTTATTTATTTTATTTTTCTTTCTTCATTTTTTAAGTATCATTTTTTTCCCCGTTACAAAAAGCCTGTCGCCCGCGCCCGGTTTGGCCACATCACCGCTCTGAGCTACTGCCGTGACATCAGAGGCCTCTGGCGTGGCACATCACAACCTTCTAGGTATGTTTCAAGCTCTGGAAAGTTACTTACTGTCTGCTAGTTCAGTTTAGTTAAGTGAATATTTGCTTTTATTCCTCCAATTTGCCGCACTCTTGTTTTATAAAAATGCTTTAGTTCACTGAGTTTAAAAACTGTAGTCTCATCTTCACTCTCTAAACTTGATTTAATAAAGGCCATGAGCTCTGTCAGTATTCCGGTATGCCAATCAAACTGGGTAGCATAAGAGCTTTGCAACCTTTCATTTCTGAGCATGATATACAGCAATCATGTCCTCTTGAATCAACTTTGCCGTAGTGTACTATCGTTCAGGTTAGCTGCAGACATCCTTACTTGACTGTCAACTTTAAAAGTTGTGGCTAGTGAAAGGGACATGTTCATCATCTGGGGGTCACCATTATTACAAAAGAATCATACTCTTGCCTTTGTGTACTCTCTATTTTTGGCTGCAGAATAGGTTAATGGATTCAGTCACATATTTTTTACTTTAACAGATATGTTGCGGACATGATTTTGTGACACTTACTATTATATAGGTATTACAGGTTCTCCTGCTGCTCTTGCTACTGCCATTTTTCTCACACAGCTTTCCAGTCCATAAAATGGCTACTGGTGGAGGAGCATGTGACCAGATCTGTCCATTAGTCTTGTGCAATTAAAACCTCACATGGGGAACTGCTTTTCTATTGGAGGAGACTGATGAATAGTCTGGTCACATGCACCTCTATCGGCAGCCATTTTATGGACTGGACATCTGTGCAGTCTGAGAAGAAAACTGCACTAACAAGAGCAGGAGAAGGACCTGTCATACCCATATAATAGCAAGTGCCACAAAGTCATGTCCCAAAAACATACCTGTTAAATAAAGATAATTTGGCTAAACTCGTTATCTTATTCTGCAACCAGCATTAGACTGTGTAATACATCATCTATAGGAATATAGCGGTGCTAAATTTTTTATTAAATTTTTGATTCAGTTAAGAAAAAAATTGTCCATAAATTTGGACAATCCCTTTAAACATATTTTTTTTTCCAAATGAATATAATTGTGCTGATATTGATACTTTTTTGTACAGTATGTGATGAGAGTAAATATATTAGATACCCGAAAAATGGTGAATCCAAATAAATCGGGTAAAAGAGTTTAAATGACCCTTATGGAATTAGATTGCAAAAAGAATGCAAAATAACAGATTTGTTTAAAAAGGTTTTTTCCGTTTCTTAATATCCCATCCTTAGGCACATTGTCTTATAAAAAACAAACCTTTATTCACCCTATGGGTCCACCACTGAGTTTTTTCCACTATACTTGGTATCTGTTATTTGCTGCCATATTGGCAATCAGTGAAATCATTCATTCTGAGCAGCGCGTGCCATCTAAACTAGCAAAGCCACTGAGCTCAGTGATTGGCTGCCACAGTATTAATGTGACATCAGTGCTGCAGCCAATATCAGATACAATGAGTAGAAGTGTAGATTCAGCACTGAATTCAGGAAGGGTGATTAAAGTGTAATTTTTTTTATTATAAATGATCTAAAATGGGACAACTCCTTTAAAGAAATTACACAGGTCTGCGACTAAAAAGCTGATTGATTATTTTAATCTAATTTCCATGTATTTTGGTGTGCTGAAAATGAAAAAAATATTGAAAAAAATCCTGGAAGTCATAATTTGCCACAAAATACAAAATTCTCTTCAGATTTAGTAATTTTTGTCATATATGTTTTCTTTTTTTTTTTTAGGGTTTTGAAAGTCAAAATTACTATTAATTAATTCACATCAATAAATTGAAGATATATAATGCCAAATATAACTTTTAAAGAAAAGAGTGAGCTAATGAAACCAGCATCAACATTTTGCAAGCCAAATGGGCGGGCTCTGACATGCCCGGGCTTGTTTCAATTGTTTTATCTTTGTTCTCGTCTGTTCACACTTTTTAATCTCAGTTCATGTTAGTTCTTCATATTCAACCGTGTTTCCCAAAATTAGCATTATGGCTCAGCGGAAGTGTATTAATTCGCCTGACAGTTTCTGTTACATTTGTGGTGAATAACAGTGTTGAAGCAACAGCTAAATATTACAGACTTTGTGAAAAAAGTATACTTGGCATATTTTGGACTAAAGCTTGGAGATCAAGATAAAGCTTGGGCGCCTCATAAAGTGTGCAAATGGTGTGTTGAGGACTTCCGAAATTGGTTCAAGGGTAAGAAAAAAGCTTTCCGTTATGGGATTCCTATGGTATGGCGAGAGCAAAAGAACCATAGTGACGATTATTACTTTTGTTCATGCGATGTAAAAGGGTATAATTCAAAATGGAAGCATTCCATTTCATACCCCAATATTCACTCAGCAATTCGTCCCATGGCACAGATATACCAGTACCCAAGGCCCCTGCCTGCTACCTTGGAAGAGATAACTATGTCCGATGAAGGTCATACCTGAACCAGATGAATCAAGTTCTGACTTTGAAGATGATACAAGACCAAAATTGTTTTCCCAGGAGGAGATGAATGATTTGGTAAGAGACTTAAATCTTCCCAAAGATGCCGCTGAGTTACTCGGCTCAAGGCTCAAAAGCAAGAATTTATTGTTGCCAGGAGTGTCTTTTTCACGGTTCAGACATCGTGAAGACGAGTTTGTTCCTTACTTTGCCAAGGAAGATAAGTTGGTTTATTGCATCGATGTCGAAGGTTTTAAGGGTCAATTCAAAATCCAATATGATTCAGCGCAATGGCGTCTTTTTATAGATTGTGTTCCCATGTTGTTCCCATTCCATTTCAGTGGCGTTTTCATCCATTTCAGAAATGTTCCTGCACCCCAGCCCTCCTGTTAGGTTCATCCAGAAAAATGGTCTAGTTTCCCATTGACCTCCATTATACTTGGTACTCGAGTAGAGCCCGACCGAGCGTCTGACCTACTTAATTTGAGTACCAAGCATTTCAGCATTTTAGTGCTTGCTCATCACTATTCCTATTATTTATTCATTGCAAGCTTTATCTAATGCCATCTTTAATTATATGAAGAAATTAATCTCAATTTTAATTTTTAGAATAATACCCTCAAATTTCTTTCCTCTGTGACTTGCTTAGAGCATCTATTCTTTAAGATTCTCCTCTTGAGGTCTTTGGTTATTATTCAAAGTCCTCTTCCTTTGAACATATTATCCACTGTCTGAGTTTTAATCTTTGTACAGTGGGGAAAATAAATATTTGATACAATGCCAATTTTGCAAGTTTTCCCCATGTACTAAGAATGGAGAGGCCTGTATTTTTTATCATAGGTATACTTTAACTGTGACAAACAGAATCCCACAAAAAAAATGCAGAAAATGACATTGTATGATTTTTAAATAATTAATTTGAATTTTGTTGAATGAAATAAATATTTGATCACCTACCAACCAGCAGGAATTCTGGCTCTCACAGACCTGCTATTTTTTTTTAACCCTCCTAATCTGCACTCATTACCTGTATTAATTGCATCTGTCGTTACCTCTATAAAAGACACCTGTCCAAAACTCAATCAGACTCTAATTTCAAGTTCATGGCCAAGACCAAAGAGCTGTCTAATGAATGATACCGAGGACAAAATTGTAGACCTGCACAAGGCCGGGATGGGCTACAGGTTAATAGGCAAGCAGCTTGGTGAGAAGGCAACAACTGTTGGCGCAATCATTAGAAAATGGAAGAAAAACAAGATCTTGCTTTTTGTGGGGTTTCTGAGAAAGATTAGGAATTTCCCCAAAACTACATGGGAGGACCTGGTCACTGACCTGAAGACAGCTGGGACCACAGTCTCAAAGATTACCATTAGTAGCACTACGCAGTCATGGATTAAAATACTGCAGGGCACGCAAGGTACCCCTCCTCATGCCAGCACAATCTAGGTTCATTTGAAGTTTGCCAATGACCATTTGGATGATCCACAGGAGGCATGGGAGAATGTCATCTGGTCAGATGAGACAAAGTTATAACTTTTAGGTATCAACTCCACTTGCTGTGTTTGGTGGAAGAAGAAGGATGAGTACAACCTCAAGAACACTGTCCCAACCATGAGCATAGAGGTGGAAATACCATACTTTGAGGGTGGTTTTCTGCAAAGGGGACAGGACAACTGCACTGTATAGAAGGGAGGATGGATGGCATCATGTATTGCAAGATTTTGGCCAACAACCTCCTTCCATCAGCAAGAGCATTGAAAATGGCTCATGGCTTGGTCTTCCAGCATGACAATGACTACTTTGTAAAAAACATGGCCTTTTTACTTTAGTTTCTATTGTTTTTGTGTGCAACTTTGCTACATGGCATCGTATGTACAGAATCCAATTGATGCCTGATACACAGAACACAGAGTTACATACTGAATAGGAAAAATGTGAAATGTTCTGCAGTTTTTTACACTTTCTACTGCTGAATATCAAGAATAGAATCCACTAGGTTGACAAATGTACTATATGGAAAGTATAGTCTCAAAGACAGACATGTTACATTTTATTTATGTACATATTTTTTCTTTTAAAAAAGTTCTCAGGTCATAGATTTTCCTTCTGATTTTTAAGTTCTATAAAACTTTCCTTGTAATAAAAGAGTACTTTGAAGTAGCTGGCATCTCAAACCATGATTGCATCAAATTCATCTCCGATATTGGAATCTCGTGGAACCTGAGCTGAACCTGAAGATTACTTACTTCAACTGCCAAAGGTCAAAGAAAGCTTGTGCACGCACAATTACCCTTATGTGTTTTCCAACACATCCCTTGCCATCCATTCTTCATTATCTCTTTTCTGTCAAAGATCTTTTATTTTTACTTTTTCTTGTCCTGCAGTTTGTTTGTTGGTGTTCCATGAACAAATGCCAACATTATTTTTTTTACATTTTCATGAATTCACAACCAAATAATTTATCATCACTTTAAATACAAAATGAAAATGTTCTTTGATTGTCCAATGTCTTTCTATATTTTTTTGTGATTAATAGTATACAACTCAGTCCATATACTATATTTAATTAGAACATACAAATATTTAGAAAAATAGCAACTACCATGTTACGTGCTAATAGCTATGAGGAAACCCGAGCTGTACACTTTGTATGCAATGCTGAACCCCGAACACAGACGTTTTACTGTACATCCAGTTCCTGTCTGGGTTTATCACCCGAATAAAGCTTGTTGAGAAGTTGCAGAGCAGCCAGTCAGCAAGCTTTTAAACTGTGGGCACTTCTGGATATCAAAATAGAGGGGATCCTATGGCTTTTTTTTATTATTCTTTATTTAAATAAATAAATAAATAAATAATAAAAACAATGTAGGATCCCCCCTCATTTTTGATAACCAGCTACCGTAAAGTAGATGCAGTGAGGGAAATAAGTATTTGATCCCTTGCTGATTTTGTTAGTTTGCTGACTGACAAAGACATGAACAGTCTATAATTTTAAGGGAAAGTTAATTTTAACAGTGAGAGAATATAAAATCCAGAAAATCACATTGTATAAATTATATCAATTTATTTGCATTGTGCAGAGAGCAATAAGTATTTGATCCCCTACCAACCTTTACGAGTTCTGACTAGTACAGATCACTTAGGCTACCGTCACACTTTAGCGACGCAGCAGCGATCCCACCAGTGATCTGACCTGGTTAGGATCGCTGCTTCGTCGCTACATGGTCGCTGGTGAGCTTTCAAACAGGCAGATCTCACCAGCGACCAGTGACCAGCCCCCAGCCAGCAGCGATGTGCAAGCGACGCTGCGCTTGCACGGAGCGGGCGTCTGGAAGCTGCGGACACTGGTAACTAAGGTAAACATCGGGTATGGTTACCCGATGTTTACCTTAGTTACCAGCGCACACCGCTTAGCTTAGCGTGTGCAGGGAGCAGGAGCCGGCACTGGCAGCGTGAGAGCTGCGGAGGCTGGTAACGAAGGTAAATATCGGGTAACCACCTTGGTTACCAGATGTTTACCTTGGTTACAGCTTACCGCAGGCTGTCAGACGCCGGCTCCTGCTCCCTGTACATTCAGGATTGTTGCTCTCTCGCTGTCACACACAGTGATGTGTGCTTATCAGCGGGAGAGCAACAATAAAAAAACGAACCAGGGCTGTGTGTAACGAGCAGCGATCTCACAGCAGGGGCCAGATCGTTGCTCAGTGTCACACACAGCGAGATCGCTAATGAGGTCACTGCTGCATCACAAAAACGTGACTCAGCAGCGATTTCAGTAGCGATCTCGCTGTGTATGAAGTACCCCTTAGACCCTCCTAATCAACTCATTACCTGCATTAAAGATCGCTGTCTTAAATTGTCACCTGTGTAAAAGACTCCTGTCCACAGACTCAATAAATCAGTCAGACTTTAACCTCTACAACATAGCCACGACTAGAGTTGAGCGAGGTTCGCGGTTCGAGGTTCTCCAGTTCGAGGCTCGAGTGATTTTGGGGGCTGTTCTAGATCGAACTAGAACTCAAGCTTTTTGCAAAAGCTCGATAGTTCTAGATACGTTCGAGAACGGTTCTAGCAGCAAAAAGCAGGGCTTTTTACAGCTACAGTGTGCAGGAGCCATCGCTGGCAGCCTGCCAGAAGCTGGTAACCAAGATAAACATCGGGTATCCAAGCAAAGCGCTTTGGTTAGTAACGCGATGTTTATCCTAGTTACGTGCAGGAAGCCCACACTTCCCGAAACAAAAAGAGAAAGAAAATGCGCATATAGTGGGATCACCAAAAATAGTAGTAAATATCATTTATTATATGAAAAAGACATACCAAACACAGATATAAGATAAAAACAATTAAAAAGCAACAGCTTGTACACACATTTGATGCCTAATGGTATATGGCACCAAACAACACTCCACCCCCTCAGCAGGCCAAAGAACCCAAAAATGCAAGAATACAAGACTCCAATAAATATATACAATAAAGCAGGATCCTATTTGGGTTCTGCTGCATTTATTGAATTAATTCGGATCCTGCTTTATTGTATATATTTATTTATCTTATATCTGTGTTTGGTATGTCTTTTTCATATAATAAATGATATTTACTACTATTTTTGGTGATCCCACTATATGCGCATTTTCTTTCTCTTTTTGTTTCAATATGTCTTTCACTATGTGCTAGTGGTTTTTTGATCCCATTGACATTTATCTACATATATACCCTTAGTGCCCTCCCATATGTGTTGTTTTTAGTAAGCCCACACTTCCCCGCTCAGCTCGCTCCGCCCCCTCCTGCCCGCGGCATGTACACACGTACATACACACACACACACACACACTCTGCACACATGGTCCCGCTCGGCTTACCTGCGGTGATGAAGTCCCGCCATCCCGACCTCAGCGCTGTCACTGTCCTCCATGGCCGCCGCTTGTCACATCACCTTCTCTCGCTTACGACCCGAGACTGACTAGCGGTGACGTCACGGGCCTCTCGCGATACTTGGCTGTGAAGGCGGTGGTCATTGAACTCAGTGACAGGTGCTGTCGGCAGTGCTGGAGATCAGCGCAGGTAATGTACCTCGCTGACAGCAGCACTTGTCATCCCCTGCAGTGACCTGGGCTGACCCATTGATGTTAGCTCAGGTCACTGCATTGCTCTCCCAGCCAATGGGGAACATTCTGCTCTTCATTGACTGGGACAGTGTGGATCGTCATGGCAACCCCTTGGATTACACCAGACCTGGATTTGTTTTTCTTTCTAATAAATTGGTTAAAGAGGGAATGTTTTGGGGAGTGTTTTTTCAAATAAAAATGTGTTTGTCGTCTATTTTTTTTTTATTACTGACTGGGTTGGTGATGTCGGGTATCTGATAGACGCCTGACCTCACCAACCCCAGGGCTTGATGCCAGGTGACATTACACATCTGGTATTAACACCATATATTACCCCGTTTGCCACGGCACCAGGGCGCGGGATGAGCTGGGACGAAGCACCAGGATTGGCGCATCTAATGGATGCGCCACTTCTGGGGCGGCTGCGGCCTGCTATTTTTAGGCTGAGGAGAGTCCAATAACCATGGACCTCCCTAGTCTGAGAATTTCAGACCCCAGCTGTCTGCTTTACCTTGGCTGGTGATCCAATTTTGGGGGGACCCCTACGTGTTTTTTTTTTTTAAATTATTTATTTAATTTAAAATAACAGCGTGGGGTGCCCTCAGTTTTGGATTACCAGCCAAGGTGAGGTTGCCAGCTGTGGTCTGCAGGCTGCAGCCGTCTGCTTTACCCTAGCTGGCTACAAAACTAGGGGGAACCCTACGTCATTTTTTTTTTTTTTTTTTTTTTTTTGGCTAAATACAAAGCTAAGCACCCCTTAGTGCCACATGAAAGGCACCAAGGGGTGCAAAATTACAAAATGCAGGAGAGTGGGACATTATGTGTCTTTCTGCCATTATAATGACAGAAAAGACTGATATGAAGTGCACAAGCACAAGAAAATCACGCGAGCGCTCTACGCTGTGAAAAGCAGTAGAAAATGGCACTGGAGTGAACATGTGACCGCCTCATGTAGGATGAAGCTATGGATCCTGGGTAAATTTATGCATTTACCCTCCTTCAGTTTTTTTGCAGTACACGAAAAAAACGGAAGGCACACGGATGACAAACAGATGACATACGGACCGTCTACGGAACGGAAACGGATGCCACACGGATGCACCCGTGAAAAAAAACGGACTGTTTTTTGCAGACCGCAAAAATGGATCGGTCGTGTTAATGTAGCCTTATTCTGATCTGCCGTTTATAAACAGCAGGCAGAAATAAGTGAATAACGCCCCCCGGCGTCAGAAAATCTCCGGGGTTTCAGGGCTAGCTGAGACCCTGGAGATCATGATTCAGGACGGTTTTTCCGGTCCCCGCTCACGTGATCACAGGTATACACCGTACATTGATGATCACGTTACAGTAAATGACAGCGCCGGTAAAAAAATATTTATCTCCCTTCTGGCATGAACAAACACTTCTTCTCCACTTATTCTCCACTTCTCCACTTCTCCACTTTTTCTCCACTTTTTCTCCACTTTTTCTCCATTCTTTTCTCCATTTTTTCTCCACTTTTTCTCCACTTTTTCTCCACTTTTTGTCCACTTTTTGTCCACTTTTTGTCCACTTTTTCTCCACTTTTTCTCCATTTTTTCTCCACTTTTTCTCATCTTTTTCTCTACTTTTTCTCCACTTTCTCTCCATTTTTTCTCCACTTTTTCTCCACTTTTTCTCATCTTTTTCTCCACTTTTTCTCCACTTTTTCTCCACTTTTTCTCCATTTTTTTCTCCATTTTTTCTCCACTTTTTCTCCACTTTTTCTCCACTTTTTCTCCATTTTTTCTCCACTTTTTCTCCACTTTTTCTCCACTTTTTCTCCATTTTTTCTCCATTTTTTCTCCATTTTTTCTCCACTTTTTCTCCACTTTTTCTCATCTTTTTCTCCACTTTTTCACCACTTTTTCTCCATTTTTTCTCCACTTTTTCTCCACTTTTTCTCCACTTTTTCTCCACTTTTTCTCATCTTTTTCTCCACTTTTTCTCCACTTTTTCTCCACTTTTTCTCCATTTTTTTCTCCATTTTTTCTCCACTTTTTCTCCACTTTTTCTCCACTTTTTCTCCATTTTTTCTCCACTTTTTCTCCACTTTTTCTCCATTTTTTCTCCATTTTTTCTCCATTTTTTCACCACTTTTTCTCCACTTTTTCTCATCTTTTTCTCCACTTTTTCACCACTTTTTCTCCATTTTTTCTCCACTTTTTCACCACTTTTTCTCCACTTCTTCTCCACTTTTTCTTGACCTTTTCTCCACTTTTTCTCCACTTTTTCTCCACTTTTTCTCCACTTTTTCTCCACTTCTTCTCCATTTTTTCTCCACTTTTTCTCCACTTTTTCTCATCTTTTTCTCCACTTTTTCTCCACTTTTTCTCGACTTTTTCTCCACTTCTTCTCCACTTTTTCTCCACCTTTTCTCCACTTTTTCTCCTTTTTTTCTCCACTTTTTCTCCACTTTTTCTCCATTCTTTTCTCCATTATTTCTCCACTTTTTCTCCACTTTTTCTCCACTTTTTCTCCATTTTTTTCTCCATTTTTTCTCCACTTTTTCTCCACTTTTTCTCCACTTTTTCTCCATTTTTTCTCCACTTTTTCTCCACTTTTTCTCCATTTTTTCTCCATTTTTTCTCCATTTTTTCACCACTTTTTCTCCACTTTTTCTCATCTTTTTCTCCACTTTTTCACCACTTTTTCTCCATTTTTTCTCCACTTTTTCACCACTTTTTCTCCACTTCTTCTCCACTTTTTCTTGACCTTTTCTCCACTTTTTCTCCACTTTTTCTCCACTTTTTCTCCACTTCTTCTCCATTTTTTCTCCACTTTTTCTCCACTTTTTCTCATCTTTTTCTCCACTTTTTCTCCACTTTTTCTCGACTTTTTCTCCACTTCTTCTCCACTTTTTCTCCACCTTTTCTCCACTTTTTCTCCTTTTTTTCTCCACTTTTTCTCCACTTTTTCTCCATTCTTTTCTCCATTATTTCTCCACTTTTTCTCCACTTTTTCTCCACTTTTTCTCCACTCCTTCTCCATTTTTTCTCCACTTTTTCTCCACTTTTTCTCGACTTTTTCTCCACTTCTTCTCCACTTTTTCTCCACCTTTTCTCCACTTTTTCTCCTTTTTTTCTCCACTTTTTCTCCACTTTTTCTCCATTCTTTTCTCCATTATTTCTCCACTTTTTCTCCACTTTTTCTCCACTTTTTCTCCACTTTTCCTCCACTTTTTCTCCACTTTTTCTCCATTTTTTCTCCACTTTTTCTCCACTTTTTCTCATCTTTTTCTCTACTTTTTCTCCACTTTTTCTCCATTTTTTCACCACTTTTTCTCCACTTTTTCTCATCTTTTTCTCCACTTTTTCACCACTTTTTCTTCATTTTTTCTCCACTTTTTCACCACTTTTTCTCCACTTCTTCTCCACTTTTTCTTGACCTTTTCTCCACTTTTTCTCCATTCTTTTCTCCATTATTTCTCCACTTTTTCTCCACTTTTTCTCCACTTTTTCTCCACTTTTTGTCCACTTTTTCTCCACTTTTTCTCCATTTTTTCTCCACTTTTTCTCCACTTTTTCTCATCTTTTTCTCTACTTTTTCTCTACTTTTTCTCCACTTTTTCTCCATTTTTTCTCCACTTTTTCTCCACTTTTTCTCCACTTTTTCTCCACTTTTTCTCCACTTTTTCTCCATTTTTTCTCCATTTTTTCTCCATTTTTTGTCCACTTTTTCTCCACTTTTTCTCCATTTTTTCTCCATTTTTTCTCCACTTTTTCTCCACTTTTTCTCATCTTTTTCTCCACTTTTTCTCCACTTTTTCTCCACTTTTTCTCCATTTTTTCTCCATTTTTTCTCCACTTTTTCTCCACTTTTTCTCATCTTTTTCTCCACTTTTTCTCCACTTTTTCTCAATTTTTTCTCCACTTTTTCTCGACTTTTTCTCCACTTCTTCTCCACTTTTTCTCCACCTTTTCTCCACTTTTTCTCCTTTTTTTCTCCACTTTTTCACCACTTTTTCTCCATTCTTTTCTCCATTATTTCTCTACTTTTTCTCCACTTTTTCTCCACTTTTTCTCCACTTCTTCTCCATTTTTTCTCCACTTTTTCTCCACTTTTTCTCATCTTTTTCTCCACTTTTTCTCCACTTTTTCTCCATTTTTTCTCCACTTTTTCTCGACTTTTTCTCCACTTCTTCTCCACTTTTTCTTCACCTTTTCTCCACTTTTTCTCCTTTTTTTCTCCACTTTTTCTCCACTTTTTCTCCATTCTTTTCTCCATTATTTCTCCACTTTTTCTCCACTTTTTCTCCACTTTTCTCCACTTTTTGTCCACTTTTTCTCCACTTTTTCTCCATTTTTTCTCCACTTTTTCTCCACTTTTTCTCATCTTTTTCTCTACTTTTTCTCTACTTTTTCTCCACTTTTTCTCCATTTTTTCTCCACTTTTTCTCCACTTTTTCTCCACTTTTTCTCCATTTTTTCTCCACTTTTTCTCCACTTTTTCTCCACTTTTTCTCCACTTTTTCTCCATTTTTTCTCCATTTTTTCTCCATTTTTTGTCCACTTTTTCTCCACTTTTTCTCCATTTTTTCTCCATTTTTTCTCCACTTTTTCTCCACTTTTTCTCATCTTTTTCTCCACTTTTTCTCCACTTTTTCTCCACTTTTTCTCCATTTTTTCTCCATTTTTTCTCCACTTTTTCTCCACTTTTTCTCATCTTTTTCTCCACTTTTTCTCCATTTTTTCTCCACTTTTTCACCACTTTTTCTCCACTTCTTCTCCACTTTTTCTTGACCTTTTCTCCACTTTTTCTCCACTTTTTCTCCACTTTTTCTCCACTTTTTCTCCACTTCTTCTCCATTTTTTCTCCACTTTTTCTCCACTTTTTCTCATCTTTTTCTCCACTTTTTCTCCACTTTTTCTCCATTTTTTCTCCACTTTTTCTCGACTTTTTCTCCACTTCTTCTCCACTTTTTCTCCACCTTTTCTCCACTTTTTCTCCTTTTTTTCTCCACTTTTTCTCCACTTTTTCTCCATTCTTTTCTCCATTATTTCTCCACTTTTTCTCCACTTTTTCTCCACTTTTTCTCCACTTCTTGTCCACTTTTTCTCCACTTTTTCTCCATTTTTTCTCCACTTTTTCTCCACTTTTTCTCATCTTTTTCTCTACTTTTTCTCTACTTTTTCTCCACTTTTTCTCCATTTTTTCTCCACTTTTTCTCCACTTTTTCTCCATTTTTTCTCCACTTTTTCTCCACTTTTTCTCCACTTTTTCTCCATTTTTTCTCCATTTTTTCTCCATTTTTTGTCCACTTTTTCTCCACTTTTTCTCCATTTTTTCTCCACTTTTTCTCCACTTTTTCTCATTTTTTTCTCCACTTTTTCTCCACTTTTTCTCCACTTTTTCTCCATTTTTTCTCCATTTTTTCTCCACTTTTTCTCCACTTTTTCTCATCTTTTTCTCCACTTTTTCTCCACTTTTTCTCAATTTTTTCTCCACTTTTTCTCGACTTTTTCTCCACTTCTTCTCCACTTTTTCTCCACCTTTTCTCCACTTTTTCTCCTTTTTTTCTCCACTTTTTCACCACTTTTTCTCCATTCTTTTCTCCATTATTTCTCTAATTTTTCTCCACTTTTTCTCCACTTTTTCTCCACTTCTTCTCCATTTTTTCTCCACTTTTTCTCCACTTTTTCTCATCTTTTTCTCCACGTTTTCTCCACTTTTTCTCCATTTTTTCTCCACTTTTTCTCGACTTTTTCTCCACTTCTTCTCCACTTTTTCTTCACCTTTTCTCCACTTTTTCTCCTTTTTTTCTCCACTTTTTCTCCACTTTTTCTCCATTCTTTTCTCCATTATTTCTCCACTTTTTCTCCACTTTTTGTCCACTTTTTCTCCACATTTTCTCATCTTTTTCTCTACTTTTTCTCTACTTTTTCTCCACTTTTTCTCCATTTTTTCTCCACTTTTTCTCCACTTTTTCTCCATTTTTTCTCCATTTTTTCTCCATTTTTTGTCCACTTTTTCTCCACTTTTTCTCCATTTTTTCTCCATTTTTTCTCCACTTTTTCTCCACTTTTTCTCATCTTTTTCTCCACTTTTTCTCCACTTTTTCTCCACTTTTTGTCCACTTTTTCTCCACTTTTTCTCCATTTTTTCTCCACTTTTTCTCCACTTTTTGTCCACTTTTTCTCCACTTTTTCTCCATTTTTTCTCCACTTTTTCTCGACTTTTTCTCCACTTCTTCTCCACTTTTTCTTCACCTTTTCTCCACTTTTTCTCCTTTTTTTCTCCACTTTTTCTCCACTTTTTCTCCATTCTTTCTCCATTTTTTCTCCATTTTTTGTCCACTTTTTCTCCACTTTTTCTCCATTTTTTCTCCATTTTTTCTCCACTTTTTCTCCACTTTTTCTCATCTTTTTCTCCACTTTTTCTCCACTTTTTCTCCACTTTTTCTCCATTTTTTCTCCATTTTTTCTCCACTTTTTCTCCACTTTTTCTCATCTTTTTCTCCACTTTTTCTCCACTTTTTCTCAATTTTTTCTCCACTTTTTCTCGACTTTTTCTCCACTTCTTCTCCACTTTTTCTCCACCTTTTCTCCACTTTTTCTCCTTTTTTTCTCCACTTTTTCACCACTTTTTCTCCATTCTTTTCTCCATTATTTCTCTACTTTTTCTCCACTTTTTCTCCACTTTTTCTCCACTTCTTCTCCATTTTTTCTCCACTTTTTCTCCACTTTTTCTCATCTTTTTCTCCACTTTTTCTCCACTTTTTCTCCATTTTTTCTCCACTTTTTCTCGACTTTTTCTCCACTTCTTCTCCACTTTTTCTTCACCTTTTCTCCACTTTTTCTCCTTTTTTTCTCCACTTTTTCTCCACTTTTTCTCCATTCTTTTCTCCATTATTTCTCCACTTTTTCTCCACTTTTTCTCCACTTTTCTCCACTTTTTGTCCACTTTTTCTCCACTTTTTCTCCATTTTTTCTCCACTTTTTCTCCACTTTTTCTCCACTTTTTCTCCATTTTTTCTCCACTTTTTCTCCACTTTTTCTCCACTTTTTCTCCACTTTTTCTCCATTTTTTCTCCATTTTTTCTCCATTTTTTGTCCACTTTTTCTCCACTTTTTCTCCATTTTTTCTCCATTTTTCTCCACTTTTTCTCCACTTTTTCTCATCTTTTTCTCCACTTTTTCTCCACTTTTTCTCCACTTTTTCTCCATTTTTTCTCCATTTTTTCTCCACTTTTTCTCCACTTTTTCTCATCTTTTTCTCCACTTTTTCTCCACTTTTTCTCAATTTTTTCTCCACTTTTTCTCGACTTTTTCTCCACTTCTTCTCCACTTTTTCTCCTTTTTTTCTCCACTTTTTCTCCACTTTTTCTCCATTCTTTTCTCCATTATTTCTCCACTTTTTCTCCACTTTTTCTCCACTTTTTCTCCACTTTTTGTCCACTTTTTCTCCACTTTTTCTCCATTTTTTCTCCACTTTTTCTCCACTTTTTCTCATCTTTTTCTCTACTTTTTCTCCACTTTTTCTCCATTTTTTCTCCACTTTTTCTCCACTTTTTCTCCATTTTTTTCTCCATTTTTTCTCCACTTTTTCTCCACTTTTTCTCCACTTTTTCTCCATTTTTTCTCCATTTTTTCTCCACTTTTTCTCCACTTTTTCTCCACTTTTTCTCCACTTCTTCTCCATTTTTTCTCCACTTTTTTTTACATTTTTTCTCCACTTTTTCTCCACTTCTTCTCCACTTTTTCTCCACCTTTTCACCACTTTTTCTCCACTTTTTCTCCACTTTTTCTCCACTTTTTCTACACTTCTCCATTTTTTCTCCACTTTTTCTACATTTTTTTCTCCACTTTTTCTACATTTTTTCTCCACTTTTTCTACATTTTTTCTCCACTTTTTCTACATTTTTTCTCCACTTTTTGTCCACTTTTTCTCCACTTTTTCTCCACTTTTTCTCCATTTTTTCTCCACTTTTTCTCCACTTTTTCTCATCTTTTTCTCCACTTTTTCTCCATTTTTTCTCCACTTTTTCTCCACTTTTTCTCCACTTTTTCTCCACTTTTTCTCCATTTTTTCTCCATTTTTTCTCCACTTTTTCTCCACTTTTTCTCCATTTTTTCTCCACTTTTTCTCCACTTTTTCTCCATTTTTTCTCCATTTTTTCTCCACTTTTTCTCTACTTTTTCTCCACTTTTTCTCCATTTTTTCTCCACTTTTTCTCCACTTTTTCTCCACTTTTTCTCCATTTTTTCTCCACTTTTTCTCCACTTTTTCTCCACTTTTTCTCCATTTTTTCTCCATTTTTTCTCCATTTTTTGTCCACTTTTTCTCCACTTTTTCTCCATTTTTTCTCCACTTTTTCTCCACTTTTTCTCATTTTTTTCTCCACTTTTTCTCCACTTTTTCTCCACTTTTTCTCCACTTTTTCTCCATTTTTTCTCCACTTTTTCTCGACTTTTTCTCCACTTCTTCTCAAATTTTTCTCCACCTTTTCTCCACTTTTTCTCCTTTTTTTCTCCACTTTTTCACCACTTTTTCTCCATTCTTTTCTCCATTATTTCTCTACTTTTTCTCCACTTTTTCTCCACTTTTTCTCCACTTCTTCTCCATTTTTTCTCCACTTTTTCTCCACTTTTTCTCATCTTTTTCTCCACGTTTTCTCCACTTTTTCTCCATTTTTTCTCCACTTTTTCTCGACTTTTTCTCCACTTCTTCTCCACTTTTTCTTCACCTTTTCTCCACTTTTTCTCCTTTTTTTCTCCACTTTTTCTCCACTTTTTCTCCATTCTTTTCTCCATTATTTCTCCACTTTTTCTCCACTTTTTCTCCACTTTTCTCCACTTTTTGTCCACTTTTTCTCCACATTTTCTCATCTTTTTCTCTACTTTTTCTCTACTTTTTCTCCACTTTTTCTCCATTTTTTCTCCACTTTTTCTCCACCTTTTCTCCACTTTTTCTCCATTTTTTCTCCACTTTTTCTCCACTTTTTCTCCACTTTTTCTCCACTTTTTCTCCATTTTTTCTCCATTTTTTCTCCATTTTTTGTCCACTTTTTCTCCACTTTTTCTCCATTTTTTCTCCATTTTTTCTCCACTTTTTCTCCACTTTTTCTCATCTTTTTCTCCACTTTTTCTCCACTTTTTCTCCACTTTTTGTCCACTTTTTCTCCACTTTTTCTCCATTTTTTCTCCACTTTTTCTCCACTTTTCTCCACTTTTTGTCCACTTTTTCTCCACTTTTTCTCCATTTTTTCTCCACTTTTTCTCGACTTTTTCTCCACTTCTTCTCCACTTTTTCTTCACCTTTTCTCCACTTTTTCTCCTTTTTTTCTCCACTTTTTCTCCACTTTTTCTACACTTCTCCATTTTTTCTCCACTTTTTCTACATTTTTTTCTCCACTTTTTCTACATTTTTTCTCCACTTTTTCTACATTTTTTCTCCACTTTTTCTACATTTTTTCTCCACTTTTTGTCCACTTTTTCTCCACTTTTTCTCCACTTTTTCTCCATTTTTTCTCCACTTTTTCTCCACTTTTTCTCATCTTTTTCTCCACTTTTTCTCCATTTTTTCTCCACTTTTTCTCCACTTTTTCTCCACTTTTTCTCCACTTTTTCTCCATTTTTTCTCCATTTTTTCTCCACTTTTTCTCCACTTTTTCTCCATTTTTTCTCCACTTTTTCTCCACTTTTTCTCCATTTTTTCTCCATTTTTTCTCCACTTTTTCTCTACTTTTTCTCCACTTTTTCTCCATTTTTTCTCCACTTTTTCTCCACTTTTTCTCCACTTTTTCTCCATTTTTTCTCCACTTTTTCTCCACTTTTTCTCCACTTTTTCTCCATTTTTTCTCCATTTTTTCTCCATTTTTTGTCCACTTTTTCTCCACTTTTTCTCCATTTTTTCTCCACTTTTTCTCCACTTTTTCTCATTTTTTTCTCCACTTTTTCTCCACTTTTTCTCCACTTTTTCTCCACTTTTTCTCCATTTTTTCTCCACTTTTTCTCGACTTTTTCTCCACTTCTTCTCAAATTTTTCTCCACCTTTTCTCCACTTTTTCTCCTTTTTTTCTCCACTTTTTCACCACTTTTTCTCCATTCTTTTCTCCATTATTTCTCTACTTTTTCTCCACTTTTTCTCCACTTTTTCTCCACTTCTTCTCCATTTTTTCTCCACTTTTTCTCCACTTTTTCTCATCTTTTTCTCCACGTTTTCTCCACTTTTTCTCCATTTTTTCTCCACTTTTTCTCGACTTTTTCTCCACTTCTTCTCCACTTTTTCTTCACCTTTTCTCCACTTTTTCTCCTTTTTTTCTCCACTTTTTCTCCACTTTTTCTCCATTCTTTTCTCCATTATTTCTCCACTTTTTCTCCACTTTTTCTCCACTTTTCTCCACTTTTTGTCCACTTTTTCTCCACATTTTCTCATCTTTTTCTCTACTTTTTCTCTACTTTTTCTCCACTTTTTCTCCATTTTTTCTCCACTTTTTCTCCACCTTTTCTCCACTTTTTCTCCATTTTTTCTCCACTTTTTCTCCACTTTTTCTCCACTTTTTCTCCACTTTTTCTCCATTTTTTCTCCATTTTTTCTCCATTTTTTGTCCACTTTTTCTCCACTTTTTCTCCATTTTTTCTCCATTTTTTCTCCACTTTTTCTCCACTTTTTCTCATCTTTTTCTCCACTTTTTCTCCACTTTTTCTCCACTTTTTGTCCACTTTTTCTCCACTTTTTCTCCATTTTTTCTCCACTTTTTCTCCACTTTTCTCCACTTTTTGTCCACTTTTTCTCCACTTTTTCTCCATTTTTTCTCCACTTTTTCTCGACTTTTTCTCCACTTCTTCTCCACTTTTTCTTCACCTTTTCTCCACTTTTTCTCCTTTTTTTCTCCACTTTTTCTCCACTTTTTCTCCATTCTTTCTCCATTTTTTCTCCATTTTTTGTCCACTTTTTCTCCACTTTTTCTCCATTTTTTCTCCATTTTTTCTCCACTTTTTCTCCACTTTTTCCTCATCTTTTTCTCCACTTTTTCTCCACTTTTTCTCCACTTTTTCTCCATTTTTTCTCCATTTTTTCTCCACTTTTTCTCCACTTTTTCTCATCTTTTTCTCCACTTTTTCTCCACTTTTTCTCAATTTTTTCTCCACTTTTTCTCGACTTTTTCTCCACTTCTTCTCCACTTTTTCTCCACCTTTTCTCCACTTTTTCTCCTTTTTTTCTCCACTTTTTCACCACTTTTTCTCCATTCTTTTCTCCATTATTTCTCTACTTTTTCTCCACTTTTTCTCCACTTCTTCTCCATTTTTTCTCCACTTTTTCTCCACTTTTTCTCATCTTTTTCTCCACTTTTTCTCCACTTTTTCTCCATTTTTTCTCCACTTTTTCTCGACTTTTTCTCCACTTCTTCTCCACTTTTTCTTCACCTTTTCTCCACTTTTTCTCCTTTTTTTCTCCACTTTTTCTCCACTTTTTCTCCATTCTTTTCTCCATTATTTCTCCACTTTTTCTCCACTTTTTCTCCACTTTTCTCCACTTTTTGTCCACTTTTTCTCCACTTTTTCTCCATTTTTTCTCCACTTTTTCTCCACTTTTTCTCCACTTTTTCTCCATTTTTTCTCCACTTTTTCTCCACTTTTTCTCCACTTTTTCTCCATTTTTTCTCCATTTTTTCTCCATTTTTTGTCCACTTTTTCTCCACTTTTTCTCCATTTTTTCTCCATTTTTTCTCCACTTTTTCTCCACTTTTTCTCATCTTTTTCTCCACTTTTTCTCCACTTTTTCTCCACTTTTTCTCCATTTTTTCTCCATTTTTTCTCCACTTTTTCTCCACTTTTTCTCATCTTTTTCTCCACTTTTTCTCCACTTTTTCTCAATTTTTTCTCCACTTTTTCTCCACTTTTTCTCCACTTCTTCTCCACTTTTTCTCCACCTTTTCTCCACTTTTTCTCCTTTTTTTCTCCACTTTTTCTCCACTTTTTCTCCATTCTTTTCTCCATTATTTCTCCACTTTTTCTCCACTTTTTCTCCACTTTTTCTCCACTTTTTGTCCACTTTTTCTCCACTTTTTCTCCATTTTTTCTCCACTTTTTCTCCACTTTTTCTCATCTTTTTCTCTACTTTTTCTCCACTTTTTCTCCATTTTTTCTCCACTTTTTCTCCACTTTTTCTCCACTTTTTCTCCATTTTTTTCTCCATTTTTTCTCCACTTTTTCTCCACTTTTTCTCCAATTTTTCTCCATTTTTTCTCCATTTTTTCTCCACTTTTTCTCCACTTTTTCTCCACTTTTTCTCCACTTTTTCTCCACTTCTTCTCCATTTTTTCTCCACTTTTTTTTACATTTTTTCTCCACTTTTTCTCCACTTCTTCTCCACTTTTTCTCCACCTTTTCACCACTTTTTCTCCACTTTTTCTCCACTTTTTCTCCACTTTTTCTACACTTCTCCATTTTTTCTCCACTTTTTCTACATTTTTTTCTCCACTTTTTCTACATTTTTTCTCCACTTTTTCTACATTTTTTCTCCACTTTTTCTACATTTTTTCTCCACTTTTTGTCCACTTTTTCTCCACTTTTTCTCCACTTTTTCTCCATTTTTTCTCCACTTTTTCTCCACTTTTTCTCATCTTTTTCTCCACTTTTTCTCCATTTTTTCTCCACTTTTTCTCCACTTTTTCTCCACTTTTTCTCCACTTTTTCTCCATTTTTTCTCCATTTTTTCTCCACTTTTTCTCCACTTTTTCTCATCTTTTTCTCCACTTTTTCTCCACTTTTTCTCCATTTTTTCTCCACTTTTTCTCCACTTTTTCTCCACTTCTTCTCCACTTTTTCTCCACCTTTTCTCCACTTTTTCTCCTTTTTTTCTCCACTTTTTCTCCACTTTTTCTCCATTTTTTCTCCACTTTTTCTCCACTTTTTCTCATCTTTTTCTCCACTTTTTCTCCATTTTTTCTCCACTTTTTCTCCACTTTTTCTCCACTTTTTCTCCACTTTTTCTCCATTTTTTCTCCATTTTTTCTCCACTTTTTCTCCACTTTTTCTCCATTTTTTCTCCACTTTTTCTCCACTTTTTCTCCATTTTTTCTCCATTTTTTCTCCACTTTTTCTCTACTTTTTCTCCACTTTTTCTCCATTTTTTCTCCACTTTTTCTCCACTTTTTCTCCACTTTTTCTCCATTTTTTCTCCACTTTTTCTCCACTTTTTCTCCACTTTTTCTCCATTTTTTCTCCATTTTTTCTCCATTTTTTGTCCACTTTTTCTCCACTTTTTCTCCATTTTTTCTCCACTTTTTCTCCACTTTTTCTCATTTTTTTCTCCACTTTTTCTCCACTTTTTCTCCACTTTTTCTCCACTTTTTCTCCATTTTTTCTCCACTTTTTCTCGACTTTTTCTCCACTTCTTCTCCACTTTTTCTCCACCTTTTCTCCACTTTTTCTCCTTTTTTTCTCCACTTTTTCACCACTTTTTCTCCATTCTTTTCTCCATTATTTCTCTACTTTTTCTCCACTTTTTCTCCACTTTTTCTCCACTTCTTCTCCATTTTTTCTCCACTTTTTCTCCACTTTTTCTCATCTTTTTCTCCACGTTTTCTCCACTTTTTCTCCATTTTTTCTCCACTTTTTCTCGACTTTTTCTCCACTTCTTCTCCACTTTTTCTTCACCTTTTCTCCACTTTTTCTCCTTTTTTTCTCCACTTTTTCTCCACTTTTTCTCCATTCTTTTCTCCATTATTTCTCCACTTTTTCTCCACTTTTTCTCCACTTTTCTCCACTTTTTGTCCACTTTTTCTCCACATTTTCTCATCTTTTTCTCTACTTTTTCTCTACTTTTTCTCCACTTTTTCTCCATTTTTTCTCCACTTTTTCTCCACCTTTTCTCCACTTTTTCTCCATTTTTTCTCCACTTTTTCTCCACTTTTTCTCCACTTTTTCTCCACTTTTTCTCCATTTTTTCTCCATTTTTTCTCCATTTTTTGTCCACTTTTTCTCCACTTTTTCTCCATTTTTTCTCCATTTTTTCTCCACTTTTTCTCCACTTTTTCTCATCTTTTTCTCCACTTTTTCTCCACTTTTTCTCCACTTTTTGTCCACTTTTTCTCCACTTTTTCTCCATTTTTTCTCCACTTTTTCTCCACTTTTCTCCACTTTTTGTCCACTTTTTCTCCACTTTTTCTCCATTTTTTCTCCACTTTTTCTCGACTTTTTCTCCACTTCTTCTCCACTTTTTCTTCACCTTTTCTCCACTTTTTCTCCTTTTTTTCTCCACTTTTTCTCCACTTTTTCTCCATTCTTTCTCCATTTTTTCTCCATTTTTTGTCCACTTTTTCTCCACTTTTTCTCCATTTTTTCTCCATTTTTTCTCCACTTTTTCTCCACTTTTTCCTCATCTTTTTCTCCACTTTTTCTCCACTTTTTCTCCACTTTTTCTCCATTTTTTCTCCATTTTTTCTCCACTTTTTCTCCACTTTTTCTCATCTTTTTCTCCACTTTTTCTCCACTTTTTCTCAATTTTTTCTCCACTTTTTCTCGACTTTTTCTCCACTTCTTCTCCACTTTTTCTCCACCTTTTCTCCACTTTTTCTCCTTTTTTTCTCCACTTTTTCACCACTTTTTCTCCATTCTTTTCTCCATTATTTCTCTACTTTTTCTCCACTTTTTCTCCACTTCTTCTCCATTTTTTCTCCACTTTTTCTCCACTTTTTCTCATCTTTTTCTCCACTTTTTCTCCACTTTTTCTCCATTTTTTCTCCACTTTTTCTCGACTTTTTCTCCACTTCTTCTCCACTTTTTCTTCACCTTTTCTCCACTTTTTCTCCTTTGTTCTCCACTTTTTCTCCACTTTTTCTCCATTCTTTTCTACCATTATTTCTCCACTTTTTCTCCACTTTTTCTCCACTTTTTCTCCACTTTTTGTCCACTTTTTCTCCACTTTTTCTCCATTTTTTCTCCACTTTTTCTCCACTTTTTCTCCACTTTTTCTCCATTTTTTCTCCACTTTTTCTCCACTTTTTCTCCACTTTTTCTCCATTTTTTCTCCATTTTTTCTCCATTTTTTGTCCACTTTTTCTCCACTTTTTCTCCATTTTTTCTCCATTTTTCTCCACTTTTCTCCACATTTTCTCATCTTTTTCTCCACTTTTTCTCCACTTTTTCTCCACTTTTTCTCCATTTTTTCTCCATTTTTTCTCCACTTTTTCTCCACTTTTTCTCATCTTTTCTCCACTTTTTCTCCACTTTTTCTCAATTTTTCTCCACTTTTTCTCCACTTTTTCTCCACTTCTTCTCCACTTTTTCTCCACCTTTTCTCCACTTTTTCTCCTTTTTTCTCCACTTTTTCTCCACTTTTTCTCCTATTCTTTTCTCCATTAATTCTCCACTTTTTCTCCAACTTTTTCTCCACTTTTTCTCCACTTTTTCTCCACTTTTCTCCACTTTTTGTCCACTTTTTCTCCACATTTTCTCATCTTTTTCTCTACTTTTTCTCTACTTTTTCTCCACTTTTTCTCCATTTTTTCTCCACTTTTTCTCCCACCTTTTCTCCACTTTTTCTCCATTTTTTCTCCACTTTTTCTCCACTTTTTCTCCACTTTTTCTCCACTTTTTCTCCATTTTTTCTCCATTTTTTCTCCATTTTTTGTCCACTTTTTCTCCACTTTTTCTCCATTTTTTCTCCATTTTTTCTCCACTTTTTCTCCACTTTTTCTCATCTTTTTCTCCACTTTTTCTCCACTTTTTCTCCACTTTTTGTCCACTTTTTCTCCACTTTTTCTCCATTTTTTCTCCACTTTTTCTCCACTTTTCTCCACTTTTGTCCACTTTTTCTCCACTTTTTCTCCATTTTTTCTCCACTTTTTCTCGACTTTTTCTCCACTTCTTCTCCACTTTTTCTTCACCTTTCTCCACTTTTTCTCCTTTTTTTCTCCACTTTTTCTCCACTTTTTCTCCATTCTTTCTCCATTTTTTCTCCATTTTTTGTCCACTTTTTCTCCACTTTTTCTCCATTTTTTCTCCATTTTTTCTCCACTTTTTCTCCACTTTTTCCTCATCTTTTTCTCCACTTTTTCTCCACTTTTTCTCCACTTTTTCTCCATTTTTTCTCCATTTTTTCTCCACTTTTTCTCCACTTTTTCTCATCTTTTTCTCCACTTTTTCTCCACTTTTTCTCAATTTTTTCTCCACTTTTTCTCGACTATTTTCTCCACTTCTTCTCCACTTTTTCTCCACCTTTTCTCCACTTTTTCTCCTTTTTTTCTCCACTTTTTCACCACTTTTTCTCCATTCTTTTCTCCATTATTTCTCTACTTTTTCTCCACTTTTTCTCCACTTCTTCTCCATTTTTCTCCACTTTTTCTCCACTTTTTCTCATCTTTTTCTCCACTTTTTCTCCACTTTTTCTCCATTTTTTCTCCACTTTTTCTCGACTTTTTCTCCACTTCTTCTCCACTTTTTCTTCACCTTTTCTCCACTTTTTCTCCTTTTTTTCTCCACTTTTTCTCCACTTTTTCTCCATTCTTTTCTCCATTATTTCTCCACTTTTTCTCCACTTTTTCTCCACTTTTCTCCACTTTTTGTCCCACTTTTTCTCCCACTTTTTCTCCATTTTTTCTCCACTTTTTCTCCACTTTTTCTCCACTTTTTCTCCATTTTTTCTCCACTTTTTCTCCACTTTTTCTCCACTTTTTCTCCATTTTTTCTCCATTTTTCTCCATTTTTTGTCCACTTTTTCTCCACTTTTTTCTCCATTTTTTCTCCATTTTTTCTCCACTTTTTCTCCACTTTTTCTCATCTTTTTCTCCACTTTTTCTCCACTTTTTCTCCACTTTTTCTCCATTTTTTCTCCATTTTTTCTCCACTTTTTCTCCACTTTTTCTCATCTTTTTCTCCACTTTTTCTCCACTTTTTCTCAATTTTTCTCCACTTTTTCTCCACTTTTTCTCCACTTCTTCTCCACTTTTTCTCCACCTTTTCTCCACTTTTTCTCCTTTTTTTCTCCACTTTTTCTCCACTTTTTCTCCATTCTTTTCTCCATTATTTCTCCACTTTTTCTCCACTTTTTCTCCACTTTTTCTCCACTTTTTGTCCACTTTTTCTCCACTTTTTCTCCATTTTTTCTCCACTTTTTCTCCACTTTTTCTCATCTTTTTCTCTACTTTTTCTCCACTTTTTCTCCATTTTTTCTCACTTCTTTCTCCACTTTTTCTCCACTTTTTCTCCATTTTTTTCTCCATTTTTTCTCCACTTTTTCTCCACTTTTTCTCCAATTTTTCTCCATTTTTTCTCCATTTTTTCTCCACTTTTTCTCCACTTTTTCTCCACTTTTTCTCCACTTTTTCTCCACTTCTTCTCCATTTTTTCTCCACTTTTTTTTACATTTTTTCTCCACTTTTTCTCCACTTCTTCTCCACTTTTTCTCCACCTTTTCACCACTTTTTCTCCACTTTTTCTCCACTTTTTCTCCACTTTTTCTACACTTCTCCATTTTTTTCTCCACTTTTTCTACATTTTTTTCTCCACTTTTTCTACATTTTTTCTCCACTTTTTCTACATTTTTTCTCCACTTTTTCTACATTTTTTCTCCACTTTTTGTCCACTTTTTCTCCACTTTTCTCCACTTTTTCTCCATTTTTTCTCCACTTTTTCTCCACTTTTTCTCATCTTTTTCTCCCACTTTTCTCCATTTTTTCTCCACTTTTTCTCCACTTTTTCTCCACTTTTTCTCCACTTTTTCTCCATTTTTTCTCCATTTTTTCTCCACTTTTTCTCCACTTTTTCTCATCTTTTTCTCCACTTTTTCTCCACTTCTTCTCCACTTTTTCTCCACCTTTTCTCCACTTTTTCTCCTTTTTTTCTCCACTTTTTCTCCACTTTTTCTCATCTTTTTCTCCACTTTTTCTCCACTTTTTCTCCATTTTTTCTCCACTTTTCTCCACTTTTTCTCCACTTTTTCTCCACCTTTTCTCCACTTTTTCTCCTTTTTTTCTCCACTTTTTCTCCACTTTTTCTCCACTTTTTCTCCATTCTTTTCTCCATTTTTTCTCCACTTTTTCTCCACTTTTCTCCACTTTTTCTCCACTTTTTCTCCATTTTTCTCCACTTTTTCTCCACTTTTTCTCATCTTTTTCTCTACTTTTTCTCCACTTTTTCTCCATTTTTTCTCCATTTTTTCTCATCTTTTTCTCCACTTTTTCTCCACTTTTTCTCCACTTTTTCTCCACTTTTTCTCCATTTTTTCTCCACTTTTTCTCCACTTTTTCTCCATTTTTTCTCCATTTTTTCTCCACTTTTCTCATCTTTTCTCCACTTTTTCTCCACTTTTTCTCCATTTTTTCTCCATTTTTTGTCCACTTTTTCTCCACTTTTTCTCCATTTTTTCTCCAATTTTTCTCCACTTTTTCTCCACTTTTTCTCATCTTTTTCTCCACTTTTTCTCCACTTTTTCTCCACTTTTTGTCCACTTTTTCTCCACTTTTTCTCCATTTTTTCTCCACTTTTTCTCCACTTTTCTCCACTTTTTGTCCACTTTTTCTCCACTTTTTCTCCATTTTTTCTCCACTTTTTCTCTACTTTTTCTCCACTTCTTCTCCACTTTTTCTTCACCTTTTCTCCACTTTTTCTCCTTTTTTTCTCCACTTTTTTCTCCACTTTTTCTCCATTCTTTCTCCATTTTTTCTCCATTTTTTGTCCACTTTTTCTCCACTTTTTCTCCAATTTTTTCTCCATTTTTTCTCCACTTTTTCTCATCTTTTTCTCCACTTTTTCTCCACTTTTTCTCCACTTTTTCTCCATTTTTTCTCCATTTTTTCTCCACTTTTTCTCCACTTTTTCTCATCTTTTTCTCCACTTTTTCTCCATTTTTTCTCCACTTTTTCTCCACTTTTTCTCATCTTTTTCTCTACTTTTTCTCCACTTTTTCTCCATTTTTCTCCATGTTTTCTCATCTTTTTCTCCACTTTTTCTCCACTTTTTCTCCACTTTTTCTCCACTTTTTCTCCATTTTTTCTCCACTTTTTCTCCACTTTTTCTCCATTTTTTCTCCATTTTTTCTCCACTTTTTCTCATCTTTTCTCCACTTTTTCTCCACTTTTTCTCCATTTTTTCTCATTTTTTCTCCATTTTTTGTCCACTTTTTCTCCACTTTTTCTCCATTTTTTCTCCATTTTTTCTCCACTTTTTCTCCACTTTTTCTCATCTTTTTCTCCACTTTTTCTCCACTTTTTCTCCACTTTTGTCCACTTTTTCTCCACTTTTTCTCCATTTTTTCTCCACTTTTTCTCCACTTTTCTCCACTTTTTGTCCACTTTTTCTCCACTTTTTCTCCATTTTTTCTCCACTTTTTCTCTACTTTTTCTCCACTTCTTCTCCACTTTTTCTTCACCTTTTCTCCACTTTTTCTCCTTTTTTTCTCCACTTTTCTCCACTTTTTCTCCATTCTTTCTCCATTTTTTCTCCATTTTTTGTCCACTTTTTCTCCACTTTTTCTCCATTTTTCTCCATTTTTTCTCCACTTTTTCTCCACTTTTTCTCATCTTTTTCTCCACTTTTTCTCCACTTTTTCTCCACTTTTTCTCCATTTTTTCTCCATTTTTCTCCACTTTTTCTCCACTTTTTCTCATCTTTTTCTCCACTTTTTCTCCACTTTTTCTCAATTTTTCTCCACTTTTTCTCGACTTTTTCTCCACTTCTTCTCCACTTTTTCTCCACCTTTTCTCCCACTTTTTCTCCTTTTTTTCTCCACTTTTTCACCACTTTTTCTCCATTCTTTTCTCCATTATTTCTCTACTTTTTCTCCACCTTTTCTCCACTTTTTCTCCTTTTTTTCTCCACTTTTTCTCCACTTTTTCTCCATTCTTTTCTCCATTATTTCTCCACTTTTTCTCCACTTTTTCTCCACTTTTTCTCCACTTTTTCTCCACTTTTTGTCCACTTTTTCTCCACTTTTTCTCCATTTTTCTCCACTTTTTCTCCACTTTTTCTCATCTTTTTCTCTACTTTTTCTCCACTTTTTCTCCATTTTTTCTCCACTTTTTCTCCACTTTTTCTCCACTTTTTCTCCATTTTTTTCTCCATTTTTTCTCCACTGTTTCTCCATTTTTTCTCCATTTTTCTCCACTTTTTCTCCACTTTTTCTCCACTTTTTCTCCACTTTTTCTCCACTTCTTCTCCATTTTTTCTCCACTTTTTTTTACATTTTTTCTCCACTTTTCTCCACATCTTCTCCACTTTTTCTCCACCTTTTCTCCACTTTTTCTCCACTATTTTCTACACTTTTTCTACACTTTTTCTACACTTCTCCATTTTTTCTCCACTTTTTCTACATTTTTCTCCACTTTTCTACATTTTTTCTCACCTTTTTCTACATTTTTTCTCCACTTTTCTACATTTTTTCTCCACTTTTTGTCCACTTTTTCTCACTTTTTGTCCACTTTTTCTCCATTTTTTCTCCACTTTTTCTCCACTTTTCTCATCTTTTCTCCACTTTTTCTCCATTTTTTCTCCACTTTTTCTCCACCTTTTCTCCACTTTTTCTCCTTTTTTTCTCCACTTTTTCTCCACTTTTTCTCCACTTTTTCTCCACTTTTCTCCATTCTTTTCTCCATTTTTTCTCCACTTTTTCTCCACTTTTTCTCCACTTTTTCTCCACTTTTTCTCCATTTTTTCTCCACTTTTTCTCCACTTTTTCTCATCTTTTTCTCTACTTTTTCTCCACTTTTTCTCCATTTTTTTCTTCATTTTTTCTCATCTTTTTCTCCACTTTTTCTCCACTTTTTCTCCACTTTTTCTCCATTTTTTCTCCACTTTTTCTCCACTTTTCTCCATTTTTTCTCCATTTTTTCTCCACTTTTCTCCACTTTTTCTCCACTTTTTCTCCACTTTTTCTCCATTTTTTCTCCACTTTTTCTCCATTTTTTCTCCACTTTTTCTCCACTTTTTCTCCTTTTTTTCTCCACTTTTTCTCCACTTTTTCTCCACTTTTTCTCCATTTTTTCTCCACTTTTTCTCCACTTTTCTCCACTTTTTCTCCACTTTTTCTCCATTTTTTCTCCACTTTTTCTCCACTTTTTCTCATCTTTTTCTCTACTTTTTCTCCACTTTTTCTCCATTTTTTCTCCACTTTTTCTCCACTTTTTCTCATCTTTTTCTCCACTTTTTCTCCATTTTTTCTCCATTTTTTCTCCACTTTTTCTCCACTTTTTCTTATTTTTTTCTCCACTTTTTCTCCACTTTTTCTCCATTTTTTCTCGACTTTTTCTCCACTTTTCTGCACCTTTTCTCCACTTTTTCTCATCTTTTTCTCCACTTTTTCTCCACTTTATCTCCATTTTTTCTCCATTTTTTCTCCCCTTCTCCACTTTTTCTCCAACTTTTTCTCCACTTTTTCTCCACTGTTTTCTCCACTTCTCCATTTTTTCTCCACTTTTTCTACATTTTTCTCCACTTTTTCTACATTTTTTCTCCACTTTTTCTACATTTTTTCTCCACTTTTTCTCCACTTTTTCTCCATTTTTTCTCCACTTTTTGTCCACTTTTTCTCCACTTTTTCTCCACTTTTCTCCTATTTTTCTCCACTTTTCTCCACTTTTTCTCATCTTTTTCTCCACTTTTTTCTCCACTTTTTCTCCACTTTTTCTCCACTTTTTCTCCATTTTTTCTCCACTTTTTCTCCACTTCTTCTCCACTTTTTCTCCACCTTTTCTCCACTTTTTCTCCTTTTTTTCTCCACTTTTTCTCCACTTTTTCTCCACTTTTTCTCCACTTTTTCTCCATTTTTTCTCCACTTTTTCTCCACTTTTTCTCATCTTTTTCTCTACTTTTTCTCCACTTTTTCTCCATTTTTTCTCCACTTTTTCTCCACTTTTTCTCATCTTTTTCTCCACTTTTTCTCCACTTTTTCTCCACTTTTTCTCCATTTTTTCTCCACTTTTTCTCCACTTCTTCTCCACTTTTTCTCCACCTTTTCTCCACTTTTTCTCCTTTTTTTCTCCACTTTTTCTCCACTTTTTCTCATCTTTTTCTCTACTTTTTCTCCACTTTTTCTCCATTTTTTCTCCACTTTTTCTCCACTTTTTCTCCATTTTTTTCTCCACTTTTTCTCCACCTTTTCTCCACTTTTTCTCCATTTTTTCTCCACTTTTTCTCCACTTTTTCTCCACTTTTTCTCCACTTTTTCTCCATTTTTTTCTCCACTTTTTCTCCACCTTTTCTCCACTTTTTCTCCATTTTTCTCCACTTTTTCTCCACTTTTTCTCCACTTTTTTCTCCACTTTTTCTCCACTTCTCATTTTTTCTCCACTTTTTCTACATTTTTTCTCCACTTTTTCTCCACTTTTTCTCCACTTTTTCTACATTTTTTTCTCCACTTTTTCTCCACTTTTTTCTCATCTTTTTCTCCACTTTTTCTCCACTTTTCTCCATTTTTTCTCCACTTTTTCTCACTTCTCATTTTTTCTCCACTTTTTCTACATTTTTTCTCCACTTTTTCTACATTTTTTCTCCACTTTTTCTACATTTTTTCTCCACTTTTTCTACATTTTTTCTCCACTTTTTTCTCCCATTTTTCTCCACTTTTTCTCCACTTTCTTTTTCTCCCTTTCCTTCATTTCTACTTTTTCTCCACTTTTTCTCCATTTTCTCCACTTTTTCTCCATTTTTTCTCCACTTTTTCTCCACTTTTTCTCCACGTTTTCTCCACTTTTCTACATTTTTCTCCATTTTTTCTCCATTTTTTCTCCACTTTTTCTCCACTTTTTCTCATCGTTTTCTCCACTTTTTCCCCAATTTTTCTCCACTTTTCTCCACTTTTTCTCCTTTTTTTCTCCACTTTTTCTCATCTTTTTCTCCACTTTTCTCCACTTTTCTCCATTTTTTCTCCACTTTTTCTCCACTTTTTCTCATCTTTTTCTCCACTTTTTCTCCACTTTTTCTCCACTTTTTCTCCATTTTTTCTCCACTTTTTCTCCACTTTTTCTCCACTTTTTCTCCATTTTTTCTCCATTTTTCTCCACTTTTTCTCCACTTTTTCTCATCTTTTCTCCACTTTTTCTCCACTTTTTCTCCACTTCTCCACTTTTCTCCAACTTTTCTCCACTTTTTCTCCACTTCTCATTTTTCTCCACTTTTTCTACATTATTTTCTTCACTTTTTCTACATTTTTTCTCCACTTTTTCTACATTTTTCTCCACTTTTTCTCCACTTTTTCTCCATTTTTTCTCCACTTTTTGTCCACTTTTTCTCCACTTTTTCTCCACTTTTCTCCATTTTTTCTCCACTTTTTCTCCACTTTTTCTCCACTTTTTCTCCATTTTCTCCACTTTTTCTCCATTTTTTTCTCCACTTTTTCTCCAATTTTTCTCCACTTTTTCTCCACTTTTTCTCCACTTTTTCTCCATTTTTTCTCCACTTTTTCTCCACTTTTTCTCATTTTTTTCTCCACTTTTTCTCCACTTTTTCTCCATTTTTCTCCAATTTTTCTCCACTTTTTCTCCACTTTTCTCCATTTTTTCTCCACTTTTTCTCATTTTTTCTCCACTTTTCTCCACTTTTTCTCCATTTTTCTCGACTTTTTCTCCACTTTTTCTCCACTTTTTCTCCATTTTTTCTCCATTTTTTCTTCATTTTTTCTCCACTTTTTCTCCACTTTTTCTCATTGTTTTCTCCACTTTTTCTCCATTTTTTCTCCACTTTTCTCCACTTTTTCTCATTTTTTCTCCACTTTTTCTCCACTTTTTCTCCACTTTTTCTCCATTTTTTCTCAACTTTTCTCCACTTTTTCTCCACTTTTTCTCCATTTTTTCTCCACTTTTTCTCCACCTTTTCTCCACTTTTCTCCATTTTTTCTCCACTTTTTCTCCACTTTTTCTCCACTTTTTCTCCACTTTTCTCCATTTTTTCTCCACTTTTTCTCCACTTTTTCTCCATTTTTCTCCATTTTTTCTCCACTTTTTCTCATCTTTTCTCCTTTTTTCTCCACTTTTCTCCACTTTTTCTCCACTTTTTCTCCATTTTTCTCCACTTTTTCTCCACTTTTTTTCCACTTTTTCTCCACTTTTTCTCCATTTTTTCTCCACTTTTTCTCCACTTTTTCTCATCTTTTTCTCTACTTTTTCTCCACTTTTCTCCATTTTTTCTCCACTTTTTCTCCACTTTTCTCATCTTTTTCTCCACTTTTTCTCCATTTTTTCTCCACTTTTTCACCACTTTTTCTCATCTTTTTCTCCTTTTTTCTCCACTTTTTCTCCACCTTTTCTCCACTTTTCTCCTTTTTTTCTCCACTTTTTCTCCACTTTTTCTCCACTTTTCTCCACTTTTTCTCCATTTTTTCTCCACTTTTTCTCCACTTTTTCTCATCTTTTTCTCTACTTTTCTCCACTTTTTCTCCAATTTTTCTCCACTTTTTCTCCACTTTTTCTCATCTTTTTCTCCACTTTTTGTCCACTTTTTCTCCATTTTTTTCTCCATTTTTTCTCCACTTTTTCTCCACTTTTCTCCACTTTTTCTCCATTTTTTCTCCACTTTTTCTCCACTTTTTCTCCATTTTTTCTCCACTTTTTTCTCCATTTTTTCTCCACTTTTTCTCCACTTTTTCTCCACTTTTTCTCCATTTTTTTCTCTACTTTTTCTCCACTTTTTCTCCACTTTTTCTCCATTTTCTCCACTTTTTCTCCATTTTTTCTCCACTTTTTCTCAAATTTTCTCCACTTTTTCTCCACTTTTTCTCCATTTTTTCTCCACTTTTTCTCCACTTTTCTCATTTTTTTCTCCACTTTTTCTCCACTTTTTCTCCATTTTTCTCCACTTTTTCTCCACTTTTTCTCCACTTTTTCTCCATTTTTCTCCACTTTTTCTCCACTTTTCTCCACTTTTTCTCCACTTTTTCTCCATTTTTCTCAACTTTTTCTCCACTTTTTCTCCACTTTTTCTCCATTTTTTCTCCACTTTTTCTCCACCTTTTCTCCACTTTTTCTCCATTTTTTCTCCACTTTTTCTCCACTTTTTCTCCACTTTTTCTCCACTTTTTCTCCATTTTTTCTCCACTTTTTCTCCACCTTTTCTCCACTTTTTCTCCATTTTTCTCCACTTTTTCTCCACTTTTTCTCCACTTTTTCTCCACTTTTTCTCCACTTCTCCATTTTTTCTCCACTTTTTCTACATTTTTTCTCCACTTTTTCTCCACTTTTTCTCCACTTTTCTACATTTTTTCTCCACTTTTTCTCCACTTTTTCTCATCTTTTCTCCACTTTTCTCCACTTTTTCTCCATTTTTTCTCCACTTTTTCTCCACTTCTCCATTTTTTCTCCACTTTTTCTACATTTTTTCTCCACTTTTTCTACATTTTTCTCCACTTTTTCTACATTTTTTCTCCACTTTTCTCCACTTTTTCTCCACTTTTTCTCCATTTTTTCTCCACTTTTTCTCCACTTTTTCTCCATTTTTTCTCCATTTTTCTCCACTTTTTCTCATCTTTTTCTCCTTTTTTCTCCACTTTTTCTCCACTTTTTCTCCACTTTTTCTCCATTTTTTCTCCACTTTTTCTCCACTTTTTTTCCACTTTTTCTCCACTTTTTCTCCATTTTTTCTCCACTTTTTCTCCACTTTTTCTCATCTTTTTCTCTACTTTTTCTCCACTTTTTCTCCATTTTTTCTCCACTTTTTCTCCACTTTTCTCATCTTTTTCTCCACTTTTCTCCATTTTTTCTCCACTTTTTCTCCACTTTTCTCATCTTTTCTCCTTTTTTTCTCCACTTTTTCTCCACCTTTTCTCCACTTTTTCTCCTTTTTTTCTCCACTTTTCTCCACTTTTTCTCCACTTTTTCTCCACTTTTCTCCATTTTTTCTCCACTTTTTCTCCACTTTTTCTCATCTTTTTCTCTACTTTTTCTCCACTTTTTCTCCATTTTTTCTCCACTTTTTCTCCACTTTTTCTCATCTTTTTCTCCACTTTTTGTCCACTTTTTCTCCATTTTTTCTCCATTTTTCTCCACTTTTTCTCCACTTTTTCTCCACTTTTTCTCCATTTTTCTCCACTTTTTCTCCACTTTTTCTCCATTTTTCTCCACTTTTTCTCCATTTTTTCTCCACTTTTTCTCCACTTTTTCTCCACTTTTTCTCCATTTTTTCTCTACTTTTTCTCCACTTTTTCTCCACTTTTTCTCCATTTTCTCCACTTTTTCTCCATTTTTTTCTCCACTTTTTCTCAATTTTTCTCCACTTTTTCTCCACTTTTTCTCCATTTTTCTCCACTTTTTCTCCACTTTTTCTCCACTTTTTCTCCACTTTTTCTCCATTTTTTCTCAACTTTTTCTCCACTTTTTCTCCACTTTTTCTCCATTTTTTCTCCACTTTTCTCCACCTTTTCTCCACTTTTTCTCCATTTTTTCTCCACTTTTTCTCCACTTTTCTCCACTTTTCTCCACTTTTTCTCCATTTTTTTCTCCACTTTTTCTCCACCTTTTCTCCACTTTTTCTCCATTTTTTCTCCACTTTTCTCCACTTTTTCTCCACTTTTCTCCACTTTTTCTCCACTTCTCCATTTTTTCTCCACTTTTTCTACATTTTTTCTCCACTTTTTCTCCACTTTTTCTCCACTTTTTCGACATTTTTTCTCCACTTTTTCTCCACTTTTTCTCATCTTTTTCTCCACTTTTTCTCCACTTTTTCTCCATTTTTTCTCCACTTTTTCTCCACTTCTCCATTTTTCTCCACTTTTTCTACATTTTTCTCCACTTTTTCTACATTTTTCTCCACTTTTTCTACATTTTTTCTCCACTTTTTCTACATTTTTTCTCCACTTTTTTCTCCATTTTTTCTCCACTTTTTCTCCACTTTTTCTCCACTTTTTCTCCATTTTTTTCTCTACTTTTTCTCCACTTTTTCTCCACTTTTTCTCCATTTTCTCCACTTTTTCTCCATTTTTTCTCCACTTTTTCTCCACTTTTTCTCCACGTTTTCTCCACTTTTTCTACATTTTTTCTCCATTTTTTCTCCATTTTTTCTCCATTTTTTCTCCACTTTTTCTCCACTTTTTCTCATCGTTTCTCCACTTTTTCCCAATTTTTCTCCACTTTTTCTCCACTTTTTCTCCTTTTTTTCTCCACTTTTTCTCATCTTTTTCTCCACTTTTTCTCCACTTTTTCTCCATTTTTTCTCCACTTTTTCTCCACTTTTTCTCATCTTTTTCTCCACTTTTTCTCCACTTTTTCTCCACTTTTTCTCCACTTTTTCTCCATTTTTTCTCCACTTTTTCTCCACTTTTTCTCCACTTTTTCTCCATTTTTTCTCCATTTTTTCTCCACTTTTTCTCCACTTTTTCTCATCTTTTTCTCCACTTTTCTCCACTTTTTCTCCACTTCTCCACTTTTTCTCCACTTTTTCTCCACTTTTCTCCACTTCTCCATTTTTTCTCCACTTTTTCTACATTTTTTCTTCACTTTTTCTACATTTTTTCTCCACTTTTTCTACATTTTTTCTCCACTTTTTCTCCACTTTTTCTCCATTTTTCTCCACTTTTTGTCCACTTTTTCTCCACTTTTTCTCCACTTTTTCTCCATTTTTTCTCCACTTTTTCTCCACTTTTTCTCCACTTTTTCTCCATTTCTCCACTTTTTCTCCATTTTTTTCTCCACTTTTTCTCCAATTTTTCTCCACTTTTTCTCCACTTTTTCTCCACTTTTTCTCCATTTTTTCTCCACTTTTTCTCCACTTTTTCTCATTTTTTCTCCACTTTTTCTCCACTTTTTCTCCATTTTTTCTCCACTTTTTCTCCACTTTTCTCCACTTTTCTCCATTTTTTTCTCCACTTTTTCTCCACTTTTTCTCATTTTTTTCTCCACTTTTTCTCCACTTTTTCTCCATTTTTTCTCGACTTTTTCTCCACTTTTTCTCCACTTTTTCTCCATTTTTTCTCCATTTTTTCTTCATTTTTTCTCCACTTTTTCTCCACTTTTTCTCATTGTTTTCTCCACTTTTTCTCCATTTTTTCTCCACTTTTTCTCCACTTTTTCTCATTTTTTCTCCATTTTTTCTCCACTTTTTCTCCACTTTTTCTCCATTTTTTCTCAACTTTTTCTCCACTTTTTCTCCACTTTTTCTCCATTTTTTCTCCACTTTTTCTCCACCTTTTCTCCACTTTTTCTCCATTTTTTCTCCACTTTTCTCCACTTTTTCTCCACTTTTTCTCCACTTTTTCTCCATTTTTTCTCCACTTTTTCTCCACTTTTTCTCCATTTTTCTCCATTTTTTCTCCACTTTTTCTCATCTTTTTCTCCTTTTTTCTCCACTTTTCTCCACTTTTTCTCCACTTTTTCTCCATTTTTCTCCACTTTTTCTCCACTTTTTTCCACTTTTTCTCCACTTTTTCTCCATTTTTTCTCCACTTTTTCTCCACTTTTTCTCATCTTTTCTCTACTTTTTCTCCACTTTTTCTCCATTTTTTCTCCACTTTTTCTCCACTTTTTCTCATCTTTTTCTCCACTTTTTCTCCATTTTTTCTCCACTTTTTCTCCACTTTTTCTCATCTTTTTCTCCTTTTTTTCTCCACTTTTTCTCCACCTTTCTCCACTTTTTCTCCTTTTTTCTCCACTTTTCTCCACTTTTTCTCCACTTTTTCTCCACTTTTTCTCCATTTTTTCTCCACTTTTTCTCCACTTTTTCTCATCTTTTCTCTACTTTTTCTCCACTTTTTCTCCATTTTTTCTCCACTTTTTCTCCACTTTTTCTCATCTTTTTCTCCACTTTTGTCCACTTTTTCTCCATTTTTTCTCCATTTTTTCTCCACTTTTTCTCCACTTTTTCTCCACTTTTTCTCCATTTTTTCTCCACTTTTTCTCCACTTTTCTCCATTTTTTCTCCACTTTTTTCTCCATTTTTTCTCCACTTTTCTCCACTTTTTCTCCACTTTTTCTCCATTTTTTTCTCTACTTTTTCTCCACTTTTTCTCCACTTTTTCTCCATTTTCTCCACTTTTTCTCCATTTTTTTCTCCACTTTTTCTCAATTTTTCTCCACTTTTTCTCCACTTTTTCTCCATTTTTCTCCACTTTTTCTCCACTTTTTCTCATTTTTTTCTCCACTTTTTCTCCACTTTTTCTCCATTTTTTCTCCACTTTTCTCCACTTTTTCTCCACTTTTTCTCCATTTTTTCTCCACTTTTTCTCCACTTTTTCTCCACTTTTTCTCCACTTTTTCTCCATTTTTTCTCAACTTTTTCTCCACTTTTTCTCCACTTTTTCTCCATTTTTTTCTCCACTTTTTCTCCACCTTTTCTCCACTTTTTCTCCATTTTTTCTCCACTTTTTCTCCACTTTTTCTCCACTTTTTCTCCACTTTTTCTCCATTTTTTTCTCCACTTTTTCTCCACCTTTTCTCCACTTTTTCTCCATTTTTTCTCCACTTTTTCTCCACTTTTTCTCCACTTTTTCTCCACTTTTTCTCCACTTCTCCATTTTTTCTCCACTTTTTCTACATTTTTTCTCCACTTTTTCTCCACTTTTTCTCCACTTTTTCTACATTTTTTCTCCACTTTTTCTCCACTTTTTCTCATCTTTTTCTCCACTTTTTCTCCACTTTTTCTCCATTTTTCTCCACTTTTTCTCCACTTCTCCTTTTCTCCACTTTTCTACATTTTTCTCCACTTTTTCTACATTTTTTCTCACTTTTTCTACATTTTTTCTCCACTTTTTCATTTTCTCTTTCTCCATTTTTTCTCCACTTTTTCTCCACTTTTTCTCCACTTTTTCTCCATTTTTCTCCACTTTTTCTCCACTTTTTCTCCATTTTTCTCCACTTTTTCTACATTTTTCTCCACTTTTCTACATTTTTCTCCACTTTTTCTACATTTTTTCTCCATTTTTTCTCCATTTTTCTCCACTTTTTCTCCACTTTTTCTCCATTTTTCTCCACTTTTTCTCCACTTTTTCTCCATTTTTCTCCACTTTTTTCTCCATTTTTTCTCCACTTTTTCTCCACTTTTTCTCCACTTTTTCTCCATTTTTTCTCTACTTTTTCTCCACTTTTTCTCCACTTTTCTCCATTTCTCCACTTTTTCTCCATTTTTTTCTCCACTTTTTCTCAATTTTTCTCCACTTTTTCTCCACTTTTTCTCCATTTTTCTCCACTTTTTCTCCACTTTTTCTCCACTTTTTCTCCACTTTTTCTCCACTTTTCTCCATTTTTTCTCAACTTTTCCTCCACTTTTTCTCCACTTTTTCTCCATTTTTTCTCCACTTTTTCTCCACCTTTCTCCACTTTTTCTCCATTTTTTCTCCACTTTTCTCCACTTTTTCTCCACTTTTCTCCATTTTTTCTCCACTTTTTCTCCACCTTTTCTCCACTTTTTCTCCATTTTTCTCCACTTTTTCTCCACTTTTTCTCCACTTTTTCTCCACTTTTTCTCCACTTCTCCATTTTTCTCCACTTTTTCTACATTTTTTCTCCACTTTTTCTCCACTTTTTCTCCACTTTTTCTACATTTTTCTCCACTTTTCTCCACTTTTCTCATCTTTTCTCCACTTTTTCTCCACTTTTTCTCCATTTTTTCTCCACTTTTTCTCCACTTCTCCATTTTTTCTCCACTTTTTCTACATTTTTTCTCCACTTTTTCTACATTTTTTCTCCACTTTTTCTACATTTTTTCTCCACTTTTTCTACATTTTTCTCCACTTTTTCTCCATTTTTTCTCCACTTTTTCTCCACTTTTCTCCACTTTTTCTCCATTTTTTCTCTACTTTTCTCCACTTTTTCTCCACTTTTTCTCCATTTTCTCCACTTTTTCTCCATTTTTCTCCACTTTTTCTCCACTTTTTCTCCACGTTTTCTCCACTTTTCTACATTTTTTCTCCATTTTTTCTCCATTTTTTCTCCATTTTTTCTCCACTTTTTCTCCACTTTTTCTCATCGTTTTCTCCACTTTTTCCCCAATTTTCTCCACTTTTTCTCCACTTTTTCTCCTTTTTTTCTCCACTTTTTCTCATCTTTTCTCCACTTTTTCTCCACTTTTTCTCCATTTTTTCTCCACTTTTTCTCCACTTTTCTCCACTTTTTCTCATCTTTTTCTCCACTTTTTCTCCACTTTTTCTCCACTTTTTCTCCACTTTTTCTCCATTTTTTCTCCACTTTTTCTCCACTTTTTCTCCACTTTTTCTCCATTTTTTCTCCATTTTTTCTCCACTTTTTCTCCACTTTTTCTCATCTTTTTCTCCACTTTTTCTCCACTTTTCTCCATTTTTTCTCCACTTTTTCTCCACTTCTCCACTTTTTCTCCAACTTTTTCTCCACTTTTTCTCCACTTCTCCATTTTTTCTCCACTTTTTCTACATTTTTTCTCCACTTTTTCTACATTTTTTCTCCACTTTTTCTACATTTTTTCTCCACTTTTTCTCCACTTTTTCTCCATTTTTTCTCCACTTTTTGTCCACTTTTTCTCCACTTTTTCTCCACTTTTTCTCCATTTTTCTCCACTTTTTCTACATTTTTTCTCCACTTTTCTCCACTTTTCTCATCTTTTCTCCACTTTTTCTCCACTTTTTCTCCATTTTTTCTCCACTTTTTCTCCACTTCTCCATTTTTTCTCCACTTTTTCTACATTTTTTCTCCACTTTTTCTACATTTTTTCTCCACTTTTTCTACATTTTTTCTCCACTTTTTCTACATTTTTTCTCCACTTTTTTCTCCATTTTTTCTCCACTTTTTCTCCACTTTTCTCCACTTTTTCTCCATTTTTTTCTCTACTTTTTCTCCACTTTTTCTCCACTTTTTCTCCATTTTCTCCACTTTTTCTCCATTTTTTCTCCACTTTTTCTCCACTTTTTCTCCACGTTTTCTCCACTTTTTCTACATTTTTTCTCCATTTTTTCTCCATTTTTTCTCCATTTTTTCTCCACTTTTTCTCCACTTTTTCTCATCGTTTTCTCCACTTTTTCCCCAATTTTTCTCCACTTTTTCTCCACTTTTTCTCCTTTTTTTCTCCACTTTTTCTCATCTTTTTCTCCACTTTTTCTCCACTTTTTCTCCATTTTTCTCCACTTTTTCTCCACTTTTTCTCCACTTTTTCTCATCTTTTTCTCCACTTTTTCTCCACTTTTTCTCCACTTTTTCTCCACTTTTTCTCCATTTTTTCTCCACTTTTTCTCCACTTTTTCTCCACTTTTCTCCATTTTTTCTCCATTTTTTCTCCACTTTTTCTCCACTTTTCTCATCTTTTTCTCCACTTTTTCTCCACTTTTTCTCCATTTTTTCTCCACTTTTTCTCCACTTCTCCACTTTTTCTCCAACTTTTTCTCCACTTTTTCTCCACTTCTCCATTTTTCTCCACTTTTTCTACATTTTTTCTCCACTTTTTCTACATTTTTTCTCCACTTTTTCTACATTTTTTCTCCACTTTTTCTCCACTTTTTCTCCATTTTTTCTCCACTTTTTGTCCACTTTTTCTCCACTTTTTCTCCACTTTTCTCCATTTTTCTCCACTTTTTCTCCACTTTTTCTCCACTTTTTCTCCATTTTCTCCACTTTTTCTCCATTTTTTCTCCACTTTTTCTCCAATTTTTCTCCACTTTTTCTCCACTTTTTCTCCACTTTTTCTCCATTTTTTCTCCACTTTTTCTCCACTTTTTCTCATTTTTTTCTCCACTTTTTCTCCACTTTTTCTCCATTTTTTCTCCACTTTTTCTCCACTTTTTCTCCACTTTTTCTCCATTTTTTCTCCACTTTTTCTCCACTTTTTCTCATTTTTTCTCCACTTTTTCTCCACTTTTTCTCCATTTTTTCTCGACTTTTTCTCCACTTTTTCTCCACTTTTTCTCCATTTTTTCTCCATTTTTTCTTCATTTTTTCTCCACTTTTTCTCCACTTTTTCTCATTGTTTTCTCCACTTTTTCTCCATTTTTTCTCCACTTTTTCTCCACTTTTTCTCATTTTTTCTCCACTTTTTCTCCACTTTTTCTCCACTTTTTCTCCATTTTTTCTCAACTTTTTCTCCACTTTTTCTCCACTTTTTCTCCACTTTTTCTCATCTTTTTCTCCACTTTTTCTCCACTTTTTCTCCATTTTTTCTCCACTTTTCTCCACTTCTCCATTTTTTCTCCACTTTTTCTACATTTTTTCTCCACTTTTTCTACATTTTTCTCCACTTTTTCTACATTTTTTCTCCACTTTTCTACATTTTTTCTCCACTTTTTTCTCCATTTTTTCTCCACTTTTCTCCACTTTTTCTCCACTTTTTCTCCATTTTTTCTCTACTTTTCTCCACTTTTTCTCCACTTTTTCTCCATTTTCTCCACTTTTTCTCCATTTTTTCTCCACTTTTTCTCCACTTTTTCTCCACGTTTTCTCCACTTTTTCTACATTTTTCTCCATTTTTTCTCCATTTTTCTCCATTTTTTCTCCACTTTTTCTCCACTTTTTCTCATCGTTTTCTCCACTTTTTCCCCAATTTTTCTCCACTTTTTCTCCACTTTTTCTCCTTTTTTTCTCCACTTTTTCTCATCTTTTTCTCCACTTTTTCTCCACTTTTTCTCCATTTTTTCTCCACTTTTTCTCCACTTTTTCTCCACTTTTTCTCATCTTTTTCTCCACTTTTTCTCCACTTTTTCTCCACTTTTTCTCCACTTTTTCTCCATTTTTTCTCCACTTTTTCTCCACTTTTTCTCCACTTTTTCTCCATTTTTCTCCATTTTTTCTCCACTTTTTCTCCACTTTTTCTCATCTTTTTCTCCACTTTTTCTCCACTTTTTCTCCATTTTTTCTCCACTTTTTCTCCACTTCTCCACTTTTTCTCCAACTTTTTCTCCACTTTTTCTCCACTTCTCCATTTTTTCTCCACTTTTTCTACATTTTTTCTCCACTTTTTCTACATTTTTCTCCACTTTTTCTACATTTTTTCTCCACTTTTTCTCCACTTTTTCTCCATTTTTTCTCCACTTTTTGTCCACTTTTTCTCCACTTTTTCTCCACTTTTTCTCCATTTTTTCTCCACTTTTTCTCCACTTTTTCTCCACTTTTCTCCATTTTCTCCACTTTTTCTCCATTTTTTTCTCCACTTTTTCTCCAATTTTTCTCCACTTTTTCTCCACTTTTTCTCCACTTTTTCTCCATTTTTTCTCCACTTTTTCTCCACTTTTTCTCATTTTTTCTCCACTTTTTCTCCACTTTTTCTCCATTTTTTCTCCACTTTTTCTCCACTTTTTCTCCACTTTTCTCCATTTTTCTCCACTTTTTCTCCACTTTTTCTCATTTTTTTCTCCACTTTTTCTCCACTTTTCTCCATTTTTTCTCGACTTTTCTCCACTTTTTCTCCACTTTTTCTCCATTTTTTCTCCATTTTTCTTCATTTTTTCTCCACTTTTCTCCACTTTTTCTCATTGTTTTCTCCACTTTTTCTCCATTTTTCTCCACTTTTTCTCCACTTTTCTCATTTTTTCTCCACTTTTTCTCCACTTTTTCTCCACTTTTTCTCCATTTCTTCTCAACTTTTTCTCCACTTTTTCTCCACTTTTTCTCCATTTTTTCTCCACTTTTTCTCCACCTTTTCTCCACTTTTTCTCCATTTTTTCTCCACTTTTTCTCCACTTTTCTCCACTTTTTCTCCACTTTTTCTCCATTTTTTCTCCACTTTTTCTCCACTTTTTCTCCATTTTTTCTCCATTTTTTCTCCACTTTTTCTCATCTTTTTCTCCTTTTTTCTCCACTTTTTCTCCACTTTTTCTCCATTTTTTCTCCACTTTTTCTCCACTTTTTTCCACTTTTTCTCCACTTTTTCTCCATTTTTCTCCACTTTTTCTCCACTTTTCTCATCTTTCTCTACTTTTTCTCCACTTTTTCTCCATTTTTCTCCACTTTTCTCCACTTTTTCTCATCTTTTTCTCCACTTTTTCTCCATTTTTTCTCCACTTTTTCTCCACTTTTTCTCATCTTTTTCTCCTTTTTTCTCCACTTTTTCTCCACCTTTTCTCCACTTTTTCTCCTTTTTTCTCCACTTTTCTCCACTTTTTCTCCACTTTTTCTCCACTTTTTCTCCATTTTTTCTCCACTTTTCTCCACTTTTTCTCATCTTTTTCTCTACTTTTTCTCCACTTTTCTCCATTTTTCTCCACTTTTTCTCCACTTTTTCTCATCTTTTTCTCCACTTTTTGTCCACTTTTTCTCCATTTTTTCTCCATTTTTTCTCCACTTTTTCTCCACTTTTTCTCCACTTTTTCTCCATTTTTTCTCCACTTTTTCTCCATTTTTCTCCACTTTTTCTCCACTTTTCTCATCTTTTCTCTACTTTTTCTCCACTTTTTCTCCATTTTTTCTCCACTTTTTCTCCACTTTTCTCATCTTTTTCTCCACTTTTTGTCCACTTTTTCTCCATTTTTTCTCCATTTTTTCTCCACTTTTCTCCACTTTTTCTCCACTTTTTCTCCATTTTTCTCCACTTTTTCTCCACTTTTTCTCCATTTTTTCTCCACTTTTTCTCCATTTTTTCTCCACTTTTCTCCACTTTTCTCCACTTTTTCTCCATTTTTTCTCTACTTTTTCTCCACTTTTTCTCCACTTTTTCTCCATTTTCTCCACTTTTTCTCCATTTTTTTCTCCACTTTTTCTCAAATTTTTCTCCACTTTTTCTCCACTTTTTCTCCATTTTTTCTCCACTTTTTCTCCACTTTTTCTCATTTTTTCTCCACTTTTTCTCCACTTTTTCTCCATTTTTTCTCCACTTTTTCTCCACTTTTTCTCCACTTTTTCTCCATTTTTTCTCCACTTTTTCTCCACTTTTCTCCACTTTTCTCCACTTTTCTCCATTTTTTCTCAACTTTTCTCCACTTTTTCTCCACTTTTTCTCCATTTTTTTCTCCACTTTTTCTCCACCTTTTCTCCACTTTTTCTCCATTTTTTCTCCACTTTTTCTCCACTTTTCTCCACTTTTTCTCCACTTTTTCTCCATTTTTTTCTCCACTTTTCTCCACCTTTTCTCCACTTTTTCTCCATTTTTCTCCACTTTTCTCCACTTTTTCTCCACTTTTTCTCCACTTTTTCTCCACTTCTCCATTTTTTCTCCACTTTTTCTACATTTTTTCTCCACTTTTTCTCCACTTTTTATCCACTTTTCTACATTTTTCTCCACTTTTCTCCACTTTTCTCATCTTTTTCTCCACTTTTCTCCACTTTTTCTCCATTTTTTCTCCACTTTTCTCCACTTCTCCATTTTTCTCCACTTTTTCTACATTTTTTCTCCACTTTTTCTACATTTTTTCTCCACTTTTTCTACATTTTTTCTCCACTTTTTCTACATTTTTCTCCACTTTTTCTCCATTTTTTCTCCACTTTTTCTCCACTTTTTCTCCACTTTTTCTCCATTTTTTCTCCACTTTTCTCCACTTTTTCTCCATTTTTCTCCACTTTTTCTACATTTTTTCTCCACTTTTTCTACATTTTTTCTCCACTTTTCTACATTTTTTCTCCATTTTTTTCTCCATTTTTTCTCCACTTTTCTCCACTTTTTCTCCACTTTTTCTCCATTTTTCTCCACTTTTTCTCCACTTTTTCTCCATTTTTTCTCCACTTTTTCTCCATTTTTTCTCCACTTTTCTCCCCTTTTCTCCTCTTTTTCTCCATTTTTTTCTCTACTTTTTCTCCACTTTTTCTCCACTTTTTCTCCATTTTCTCCACTTTTTCTCCATTTTTTCTCCACTTTTTCTCAATTTTTCTCCACTTTTCTCCACTTTTTCTCCATTTTTTCTCCACTTTTTCTCCACTTTTCTCCACTTTTCTCCACTTTTCTCCATTTTTCTCAACTTTTTCTCCACTTTTTCTCCACTTTTTCTCCATTTTTTCTCCACTTTTCTCCACCTTTTCTCCACTTTTTCTCCATTTTTTCTCCACTTTTTCTCCACTTTTTCTCCACTTTTTCTCCACTTTTTCTCCATTTTTTTCTCCACTTTTTCTCCACCTTTCTCCACTTTTTCTCCATTTTTCTCCACTTTTTCTCCACTTTTTCTCCACTTTTTCTCCACTTTTTCTCCACTTCTCCATTTTTTCTCCACTTTTTCTACATTTTTTCTCCACTTTTTCTCCACTTTTCTCCACTTTTTCTACATTTTTTCTCCACTTTTTCTCCACTTTTTCTCATCTTTTCTCCACTTTTCTCCACTTTTCTCCATTTTTCTCCACTTTTTCTCCACTTCTCCATTTTTTCTCCACTTTTTCTACATTTTTTCTCCACTTTTTCTACATTTTTTCTCCACTTTTCTACATTTTTTCTCCACTTTTTCTACATTTTTTCTCCACTTTTTTCTCCATTTTTCTCCACTTTTTCTCCACTTTTCTCCACTTTTTCTCCATTTTTTTCTCTACTTTTCTCCACTTTTTCTCCACTTTTTCTCCATTTTTCTCCACTTTTTCTCCATTTTTTCTCCACTTTTTCTCCACTTTTCTCCACGTTTTCTCCACTTTTTCTACATTTTTCTCCATTTTTTCTCCATTTTTCTCCATTTTTCTCCACTTTTCTCCACTTTTTCTCATCGTTTTCTCCACTTTCCCATTTTCTCCACTTTTCTCTCACTTTTCTCCTTTTTTCTCCACTTTTCTCATCTTTTCTCCACTTTTTCTCCACTTTTTCTCATTTTTCTCCACTTTTTCTCCACTTTTTCTCCACTTTTCTCATCTTTTCTCCACTTTTTCTCCACTTTTTCTCCACTTTTTCTCCACTTTTTCTCCATTTTTTCTCCACTTTTTCTCCACTTTTTCTCCACTTTTCTCCATTTTTCTCCATTTTTCTCCACTTTTTCTCCACTTTTCATCTTTCTCCACTTTCTCCACTTTTTCTCCATTTTTTCTCCACTTTTCTCCACTTCTCCACTTTTCTCCAACTTTTTCTCATCTTTTTCTCCACTTTTTCTACATTTTTTCTCCACTTTTTCTACATTTTTCTCCACTTTACATTTTTCTCCACTTTTTCTCCACTTTTTCTCCATTTTTCTCCACTTTTTCTCCACTTTTTCTCCACTTTTTCTCCACTTTTCTCCATTTTCTCCACTTTTTCTCCACTTTTTCTCCAACTTTTTCTCCATTTTCTCCACTTTTCTCCATTTTTTCTCCACTTTTTCTCCATTTTTTCTCCACTTTTTCTCCACTTTTTCTCCACTTTTTCTCCAATTTTTCTCCACTTTTTCTCCACTTTTCTCAATTTTTCTCCACTTTTTCTCCACTTTTTCTCCAATTTTTTCTCCACTTTTTCTCCACTTTTTCTCCACTTTTTCTCCATTTTTTCTCCACTTTTTCTCCACTTTTTCTCATTTTTTCTCCACTTTTCTCCACTTTTTCTCCATTTTTTCTCGACTTTTTCTCCACTTTTTCTCCACTTTTTCTCCATTTTTTCTCCATTTTTCTCATTTTTTCTCCACTTTTTCTCCACTTTTTCTCATTGTTTTCTCCACTTTTCTCCATTTTTCTCCACTTTTTCTCCACTTTTTCTCATTTTTTCTCCACTTTTTCTCCACTTTTTCTCCACTTTTTCTCCATTTCTTCTCACTTTTTCTCCACTTTTTCTCCACTTTTTCTCCATTTTTCTCCTTTTCTCCACTTTTCTCCACTTTTTCTCCACTTTTTCTCCACTTTTTCTCCATTTTTTCTCCACTTTTTCTCCACTTTTTCTCCATTTTCTCCTTTTCTCCACTTTTTCTCCATTTTCTCCTTTTTCTCCACTTTTTCTCATCTTTTTTTCTCCACTTTTTCTCCACTTTTTCTCCACTTTTTCTCCACTTTTCTCCACTTTTTCACTTTTCTCACTTTTTCTCCATTTTTTCTCCACTTTTCTCCACTTTTCTCATCTTTTCTCTTACTTTTTCTCCACTTTTTCTCCATTTTTTCTCCACTTTTTCTCCACTTTTCTCATCTTTTCTCCACTTTTTCTCCATTTTTTCTCCACTTTTCTCCACTTTTTCTCATCTTTTTCTCCTTTTTCTCCTTTTTCTCCACTTTTTCTCCACTTTTTCTCCACTTTTTCTCCAC